>NC_090392.1:8840451-9174830 GCF_036365525.1 Heterodontus francisci | reverse complement strand
GACATACACTGACACCAAGTAACAAAGACATACACTGATACCCAGTAACACAGACACACACTTACACCAAGTAACACAGACATACACTGACTCCAAGTAACAAAGACATACACTGATACCGAGTAACAAAAACACACACTTACACCAAGTAACAAAGACAGACAATGACACCAAGTAACAAAGACATACACTGATACCCAGTAACACAGACACACACTTACACCAAGTAACAGAGACATACACTGACACCAAGTAACAAAGGCATACAATTACACCAAGTAACAAAGACATGCACAGACACCAAGTAACAAAGACGTACACTTACACCAAGTAACAAAGACATACACTTACACCAAGTAACACAGACATACACTGACACCAAGTAACAAAGACACACACTTACACCAAGTACACAGACATACACTGACAGCAAGTAACAAAGACATACACTTATACCAAGTAAAAAAGACATACACTGACAGCAAGTAACAAAGACGTACACTGATACCCAGTAACACAGACATACACTTACACCAAGTATCGAAGACATACACTGACACCACGTAGCAAAGACATACACTTACACCAAGTAACAAAGACATACACTGACACCAAGTAACAAAGACATACACGTACACCAAGTAACAAAGACATAGGCATACACCAAGTAACAAAGACATCCACTGACACCAAGTAACAAAGACATACACTGATACCCAGTAACACAGACACACACTTACACCAAGTAACACAGACATACACTGACTCCAAGTAACAAAGACATTCACTGACACAAAGTAAAAAAGACATACATTGACACCAAGTAACAAAGACATACACTGATACCCAGTAACACAGACACACACTGACACCAACTAACAAAGACATACACTGATACCCAGTTACACAGACACAAACTTACACCAAGTAACACAGACACACACAGACACCAAGTAACAAAGACATACACTGATACCCAGTAACACAGACACACACTTACACCAAGTAACAAAGACATACACTGACACAAAGTAACAAAGACATACACTTACACCAAGTAAAAAAGACATACACTGACACCAAGTAACAAAGACGTACACTGATACCCAGTAACACAGACATACATTTACACCAAGTATCAAAGACATACACTGACACCAAGTAGCAAAGACATACACTTACACCAAGTAACAAAGACATACAATGATACCAAGTAACAAAGACATAGACTTACACCACGTAACAAAGACATAGACTTACAGCAAGTAACAAAGACAGGCACTGACACCAAGTAACAAAGACATACACTGATACCCAGTAACACAGACACACACTTACAGCAAGTAACACAGACATACACTGACTCCAAGTAACAAAGACATACACTGATACCGAGTAACACAGACACACACTTACACCAAGTAACAAAGACAGACAATGACACCAAGGAACAAAGACATACACTGATACCCAGTAACACAGACACACACTTACTCCTAGTAACAGAGACATACACTGACACCAAGTAACAAAGGCATACAATTACACCAAGTAACAAAGACATGCACTTACACCAAGTAACAAAGACGTACACTTACACCAAGTAACAAAGACATACACTTACACCAAGTAACACAGATATACACTGACACCAAGTAACAAAGACACACACTTACACCAAGTACACAGACATACACTGACAGCAAGTAACAAAGACATACACTTACACCAAGTAACAAAGACACACACTGATACCCAGTAACACAGACACACACTTACACCAAGGAACAAAGACAGACACTGATACTCAGTAACACAGACACACACTGACACCAAGTAACAAAGATATACACTGAAATCCAGTAACACAGACACACACTTACACCAAGTAACAAATACATACACTGACACCAAGTAACAAAGGCATACACTTACACCAAGTAACAAAGACATACACAGACACCAAGTAACAAAGACATACACTGATACCCAGTAACACACACACACACTTACACCAAGTAACAAACACATACACTGATACCCAGTAACACAGACAAACACTTACACCAGGTATCACAGACATACACAGACACCAACTAACAAAGACATACACTGATACCCAGAAACACAGACAAACACTTACACCACGGAACAAAGACATGCACTGACACCATGTAACAAATACATACACTGATACCAAGTAACAAAGACATACACTTACACCAAGTAACAAAGACATAGACTTACACCAAGTAACAAAGACATACACTGACACCAAGTAACAAAGACATACACTGATACCCAGTAACACAGACACACACTTACAGCAAGTAACACAGACATACACTGACTCCAAGTAACAAAGACATACACTGATACCGAGTAACACAGACACACACTTACACCAAGTAACAAAGACAGACAATGACACCAAGTAACAAAGAAATACACTGATACCCAGTAACACAGACACACACTTACTCCTAGTAACAGAGACATACACTGACACCAAGTAACAAAGGCATACAATTACACCAAGTAACAAAGACATGCACTGACACCAAGTAACAAAGACGTACACTTACATCAAGTAACAAAGACATGCACAGACACCAAGTAACAAAGACGTACACTTACACCAAATAACAAAGACATACACTTACACCAAGTAACACAGACATACACTGACACCAAGTAACAAAGACACACACTTACACCAAGTACACAGACATACACTGACAGCAAGTAACAAAGACATACACTTATACCAAGTAAAAAAGACATACACTGACAGCAAGTAACAAAGACGTACACTGATACCCAGTAACACAGACATACACTTACACCAAGTATCGAAGACATACACTGACACCACGTAGCAAAGACGTACACTTACACCAAGTAACAAAGACATACACTGACACCAAGTAACAAAGACATACACTGATACCCAGTTACACAGACACAAACTTACACCAAGTAACACAGACACACACAGACACCAAGTAACAAAGACATACACTGATACCCAGTAACACAGACACACACTTACACCAAGTAACAAAGACATACACTGACACCAAGTAACAAAGACATACACTTACACCAAGTAAAAAAGACATACACTGACACCAAGTAACAAAGACGTACACTGATACCAAGTAACAAAGACATAGACTTACACCAAGTAACAAAGACATACACTGACACCAAGTAACAAGGACATACACTGATACCCAGTAACACAGACACACACTTACACCAAGTAACAAAGACAGACAATGACACCAAGGAACAAAGACATACACTGATACCCAGTAACACAGACACACACTTACTCCTAGTAACAGAGACATACACTGACACCAAGTAACAAAGGCATACAATTACACCAAGTAACAAAGACATGCACTGACACCAAGTAACAAAGACGTACACTTACACCAAATAACAAAGACATACACTTACACCAAGTAACACAGACATACACTGACACCAAGTAACAAAGACACACACTTACACCAAGTACACAGACATACACTGACAGCAAGTAACAAAGACATACACTTATACCAAGTAAAAAAGACATACACTGACAGCAAGTAACAGAGACGTACACTGATACCCAGTAACACTGACATACACTTACACCAAGTTTCGAAGACATACACTGACACCACGTAGCAAAGACATACACTTACACCAAGTAACAAAGACATACACTGACACCAAGTAACAAAGACATACACTTACACCAAGTAACAAAGACATAGGCATACACCAAGTAACAAAGACATCCACTGACACCAAGTAACAAAGACATACACTGATACCCAGTAACACAGACACACACTTACACCAAGTAACACAGACATACACTGACTCCAAGTAACAAAGACATTCACTGACACAAAGTAAATAAGACATACATTGACACCAAGTAACAAAGACCTACACTGATACCCAGTAACACAGACACACACTGACACCAACTAACAAAGACATACACTGATACCCAGTTACACAGACACAAACTTACACCAAGTAACACAGACACACACAGACACCAAGTAACAAAGACATACACTGATACCCAGTAACACAGACACACACTTACACCAAGTAACAAAGGCATACACTGACACCAAGTAACAAAGACATACACTTACACCAAGTAAAAAAGACATACACTGACACCAAGTAACAAAGACGTACAATGATACCCAGTAACACAGACATACATTTACACCAAGTATCAAAGACATACACTGACACCAAGTAGCAAAGACATACACTTACACCAAGTAACAAAGACATACACTGATACCAAGTAACAAAGACATACACTTACACCAAGTAACAAAGACATAGACTTACACCAAGTAACAAAGACATACACTGACACCAAGTAACAAAGACATACACTGATACCCAGTAACACAGACACACACTTACAGCAAGTAACACAGACATACACTGACTCCAAGTAACAAAGACATACACTGATACCGAGTAACACAGACACACACTTACACCAAGTAACAAAGACAGACAATGACACCAAGGAACAAAGACATACACTGATACCCAGTAACACAGACACACACTTACTCCTAGTAACAGAGACATACACTGACACCAAGTAACAAAGGCATACAATTACACCAAGTAACAAAGACATGCACTTACACCAAGTAACAAAGACGTACACTTACACCAAGTAACAAAGACATACACTTACACCAAGTAACACAGATATACACTGACACCAAGTAACAAAGACACACACTTACACCAAGTACACAGACATACACTGACAGCAAGTAACAAAGACATACACTTACACCAAGTAACAAAGACACACACTGATACCCAGTAACACAGACACACACTTACACCAAGGAACAAAGACAGACACTGATACTCAGTAACACAGACACACACTGACACCAAGTAACAAAGATATACACTGAAATCCAGTAACACAGACACACACTTACACCAAGTAACAAATACATACACTGACACCAAGTAACAAAGGCATACACTTACACCAAGTAACAAAGACATACACAGACACCAAGTAACAAAGACATACACTGATACCCAGTAACACACACACACACTTACACCAAGTAACAAACACATACACTGATACCCAGTAACACAGACAAACACTTACACAAGGTATCACAGCCATACACAGACACCAACTAACAAAGACATACACTGATACCCAGAAACACAGACAAACACTTACGCCACGGAACAAAGACATGCACTGACACCATGTAACAAATACATACACTTACACCAAATAACACAGACATACACTGACACCAAGTAACAAAGACATACACTGATACCAAGTAACAAAGACATACACTTACACCAAGGAACAAAGACATAGACTTACACCAAGTAACAAAGACATACACTGACACCAAGTAACAAAGACATACACTGATACCCAGTAACACAGACACACACTTACAGCAAGTAACACAGACATACACTGACTCCAAGTAACAAAGACATACACTGATACCGAGTAACACAGACACACACTTACACCAAGTAACAAAGACAGACAATGACACCAAGTAACAAAGACATACACTGATACCCAGTAACACAGACACACACTTACTCCTAGTAACAGAGACATACACTGACACCAAGTAACAAAGGCATACAATTACACCAAGTAACAAAGACATGCACTGACACCAAGTAACAAAGACGTACACTTACATCAAGTAACAAAGACATACACTTACACCAAGTAACACAGACATACACTGACACCAAGTAACAAAGAAACACACTTACACCAAGTACACAGACATACACTGACAGCAAGTAACAAA
The DNA here is from genome assembly GCF_036365525.1 of Heterodontus francisci. NCBI lineage: Eukaryota > Metazoa > Chordata > Chondrichthyes > Heterodontiformes > Heterodontidae > Heterodontus > Heterodontus francisci. Next base: position 9,168,960 of record NC_090392.1, on the reverse strand, counting down.
GACATACACTTACACCAAGAAACAAAGACACACACTGATACCCAGTAACACAGACACACACTTACACCAAGGAACAAAGACAGACACTGATACTCAGTAACACAGACACACACTGACACCAAGTAACAAAGATATACACTGAAACCCAGTAACACAGACACACACTTACACCAAGTAACAAATACATACACTGACACCAAGTAACAAAGGCATACACTTACACCAAGTAACAAAGACAGACACAGCACCATGTAACAAAGACATACACTGATACCCAGTAACACACACACACACTTACACCAAGTAACAAACACATACACTGATACCCAGTAACACAGACACACACTTACACCAGGTATCACAGACATACACAGACACCAACTAACAAAGACATACACTGATACCCAGAAACACAGACAAACACTTACACCACGTAACAAAGACATGCACTGACACCATGTAACAAATACATAGACTTACACCAAATAACACAGACATACACTAACACCAAGTAACAAAGACATACACTTACACCAACTAACAAGGCACACACTTACACCAAGTTACACAGACATACACTGACACCAGGTAAAAAAGACATGCACTTACACCAAGTAAGAAAGACATGCACTTACACCAAGTAAGAAAGACACACACTTACACCAAGTAACACAGACACACACTTACACCAAGTAGCAAAGACATAAACTGACACCAAGTAACAAAGACATACACTTACACCAAGTAACAAAGACATAGACTTACACCAAGTAACAAAGACATACACTTACACCAAGTAACAAAGACATACACTGATACCCAGTAACACAGACACAGACTTACAGCAAGTAACACAGACATACACTGACTCCAAGTAACAAAGACATACACTGATACCGAGTAACACAGACACACACTTACACCAAGTAACAAGGACAGACAATGACACCAAGTAAAAAAGACATACACTGATACCCAGTAACACAGACACACACTTACACCAAGTAACAGAGACATACACTGACACCAAGTAACAAAGGCATACAATTGCACCAAGTAACAAAGACATGCACTGACACCAGGTAACAAAGACGTACACTTACACCAAGTAACAAAGACATACACTTACACCAAGTAACACAGACATACACTGAAACCAAGTAACAAAGACACACACTTACACCAAGTACACAGACATACACTGACAGTAAGTAACAAAGACATACACTTACACCAAGTAACAAAGACACACACTGATACCCAGTAACACAGAAACACACTTAGACCAAGGAACAAAGACAGACACTGATACTCAGTAACACAGTCACACACCTACACCAAGTCACAAAGGCATACACTGACACCCAGTAACAAAGACATACACTGACACCCAGTAACAAAGACACACACTGACACCAAGTAACAAAGATATAAACTGAAACCCAGTAACATAGACACACACTTACACCAAGTAACAAATACATACACTGACACCAAGTAACAAAGGCATACACTTATACCAAGTAACAAAGACATACACAGACACCAAGTAACAAAGACATACACTGATACCCAGTAACACACTCACACACTTACACCAAGTAACAAACACATACACTGATACCCAGTAACACAGACACACACTTACACCAGGTATCACAGACATACGCAGACACCAACTAACAAAGACATACACTGATACCCAGAAACACAGACAAACACTTACACCACGTAACAAAGACATGCACTGACACCATGTAACAAATACATACACTTACACCAAATAACACAGACAGACACTGACACCAAGTAACAAAGACATACACTTACACCAACTAACAAAGACACACACTTACACCAAGTTACACAGACATACACTGACACCAGGTAACAAAGACATGCACTTACACCAAGTAAGAAAGACACACACTTACACCAATTTACACAGACATACACTGACACCAGGTAAAAAGGACACGCACTTACACCAAGTAAGAAAGACATGCACTTACACCAAGTAAGAAAGACACACACTTACACCAAGTAACACAGACCTACACTGACACCAAGTAACAAAGACATACACTGATACCCAGCAACACAGACACACTCTTACTCCAAGTAACAAAGACAGACACTGATACCCAGGAAAACAGACACACACTTACACCAAGTAGCAAAGACATAAACTGACACCAAGTAACAAAGACATACACTTACACCAAGTAACAAAGACATAGACTTACACCAAGTAACAAAGACATACACTGACACCAAGTAACAAAGACATACACTGATACCCAGTAACACAGACACAGACTTACAGCAAGTAACACAGACATACACTGACTCCAAGTAACAAAGACATACACTGATACCGAGTAACACAGACACACACTTACACCAAGTAACAAATACATACACTGACACCAAGTAACAAAGGCATACACTTACACCAAGTAACAAAGACATACACAGACACCAAGTAACAAAGACATACACTGATACCCAGTAACACACACACACACTTACACCAAGTAACAAACACATACACTGATACCCAGTAACACAGACACACACTTACACCAGGTATCACAGGCATACACAGACACCAACTAACAAAGACATACACTGATACCCAGAAACACAGACAAACACTTACACCACGTAACAAAGACATGCACTGACACCATGTAAGAAATACATACACTTACACCAAATAACACAGACATACACTGACACCAAGTAACAAAGACATACACTTACACCAACTAACAAAGACACACACTTACACCAAGTTACACAGACATACACTGACACCAGGTAAAAAAGACATGCACTTACACCAAGTAAGAAAGACATGCACTTACACCAAGTAAGAAAGACACACACTTACACCAAGTAACACAGACCTACACTTACACCAAGTAACAAAGACATACACTGATACCCAGCAACACAGACACACTCTTACTCCAAGTAACAAAGACAGACACTGACACCAAGTAACAAAGACATACACTTACACCAAGTAACAAAGACATAGACTTACACCAAGTAACAAAGACATACACTGACACCAAGTAACAAAGACATACACTGATACCCAGTAACACAGACACAGACTTACAGCAAGTAACACAGACATACACTGACTCCAATTAACAAAGACATACAATGATACCGAGTAACACAGACACACACTTACACCAAGTAACAAAGACAGACAATGACACCAAGTAACAAAGACATACACTGATACCCAGTAACACAGACACACACTTACACCAAGTAACAGAGACATACACTTACACCAAGTAACAAAGGCATACAATTACACCAAATAACAAAGAAATGCACTGACACCAAGTAACAAAGACGTACACTTACACCAAGTAACAAAGACATACACTTACACCAAGTAACACAGACATACACTGAAACCAAGTAACAAAGACACACAATTACACCAGGTACACAGACATACACTGACAGTATGTAACAAAGACATACACTTACACCAAGTAACAAAGACACACACTGATACCCAGTAACACAGACACACACTTACACCAAGGAACAAAGACAGACATTGATACTCAGTAACACAGACACACACTTACACCAAGTCACAAAGGCATACACTGACACCCAGTAACAAAGACATACACTGACACCCAGTAACAAAGACACACACTGACAACAAGCAACAAAGATATACACTGAAACCCAGTAACACAGACACACACTTACACCAAGTAACAAATACATACACTGACACCAAGTAACAAAGGCATACACTTACACCAAGTAACTAAGACATACACAGACACCAAGTAACAAAGACATACACTGATACCCAGTAACACACACACACACTTACACCAAGTAACAAACTCATACACTGATACCCAGTACACAGACACACACTTACACCAGGTATCACAGACATACACAGACACCAACTAACAAAGACATACACTGATACCCAGAAACACAGACAAACACTTACACCACGTAACAAAGACATGCACTGACACCATGCAACAAATACATACACTTACACCAAATAACACAGACATACACTGACACCAAGTAACAAAGACATACACTTACACCAACTAACAAAGTCACACACTTACACCAAGTTACACAGACATACACGGACACCAGGTAACAAAGACATGCACTTACACCAAGTAAGAAAGACACACACTTACACCAAGTTACACAGACATAAACTGACACCAGGTTAAAAAGACATGCACTTACACCAAGTAAGAAAGACATGCACTTACACCAAGTAAGAAAGACACACACTTACACCAAGTAACACAGACCTACACTGACACCAAGTAACAAAGACATACACTGATACCCAGCAACACAGACACACTCTTACTCCAAGTAACAAGGACAGACACTGATACCCAGGAAAACAGACATACACTTACAAGAAGTAGCAAAGACATAAACTGACACCAAGTAACAAAGACATACACTTACACCAAGGAACAAAGACATAGACTTACACCAAGTAACAAAGACATACACTGACACCAAGTAACAAAGACATACACTGATACCCAGTAACACAGACACAGACTTACAGCAAGTAACACAGACATACACTGACTCCAAGTAACAAAGACATACACTGATACCGAGTAACACAGACACACACTTACACCAAGTAACAAAGACAGACAATGACACCAAGTAACAAAGACATACACTGATACCCAGTAACACAGACACACACTTACACCAAGTAACAGAGACATACACTGACACCAAGTAACAAAGGCATACAATTACACCAAGTAACAAAGACATGCACTGACACCAAGTAACAAAGACGTACACTTACACCAAGTAACAAAGACATACACTTACACCAAGTAACACAGACATACACTGAAACCAAGTACCAAAGACACACACTGATACCCAGTAACACAGACACACACTTACACCAAGGAACAAAGACAGACACTGATACTCAGTAACACAGACACACACTTACACCAAGTCACAAAGGCATACACTGACACCCAGTAACAAAGGCACACACTGACACCAAGCAACAAAGATATACACTGAAACCCAGTAACACAGACACACACTTACACCAAGGAACAAAGACAGACACTGATACTCAGTAACACAGACACACACTTACACCAAGTCACAAAGGCATACACTGACACCCAGTAACAAAGGCACACACTGACACCAAGCAACAAAGATATACACTGAAACCCAGTAACACAGACACACACTTACACCAAGTAACAAATACATACACTGACACCAAGTAACAAAGGCATACACTTACACGAAGTAACAAAGACATACACAGAGACCAAGTAACAAAGACATACACTGATACCCAGTAACACACACACACACTTACACCAAGTAACAAACACATACACTGATACCCAGTAACACAGACACACACTTACACCAGGTATCACAGACATCCACAGACACCAACTAACAAAGACATACACTGATACCCAGAAACACAGACAAACACTTACACCACGTAACAAAGACATGCACTGACACCATGTAACAAATACATACACTTACACCAAATAACACAGACATACACTGACACCAAGTAACAAAGACATACACTTACACCAACTAACAAAGACACACACTTACACCAAGTTACACAGACATACACTGACACCAGGTAACAAAGACATGCACTTACACCAAGTAAGAAAGACACACACTTACACCAAGTAACACAGACCTACACTGACACCAAGTAACAAAGACATACACTGATACCCAGCAACACAGACACACTCTTACTCCAAGTAACAAAGACAGACACTGATACCCAGGAAAACAGACACACACTTACACCAAGTAGCAAAGACATAAACTGACACCAAGTAACAAAGACATACACTTACACCAAGTAACAAAGACATACACTGACACCAAGTAACAAAGACATACACTTACACCAAGTAACAAAGACATACTCTGACACAATGTAACAAAGACATACACTTACACCAAGTAACACAGACATACACTTACACCAAGAACAAAGACACACAGTTACACCAAGTAACACAGACATACACTGACACCAAGTAACAAAGACATGCACTGATACCCAGTAACTCAGACACACACTTACACCAAGTAACAAAGACATACACTGACACCAAGTAACAAAGACGTACACTGATACCCAGTAACACAGACACACACTTACACCAAGTAACAAAGACATAGACTTACACCAAGTAACAAAGACATACACTGACACCAAGTAACAAAGACATACACTGATACCCAGTAACACAGACACACACTTACACCAAGTAACACAGACATACTCTGACTCCAAGCAACAAAGACATACACTGATACCGAGTAACACAGACACACACTTCCACCAAGTAACAAAGACAGACAATGACACCAAGTAACAAAGACATACACTGATACCCAGTAACGCAGACACACACTTACACCAAGTAACAGAGACATACACTGACACCAAGTAACAAAGGCATACAATTACACCAAGTAACAAAGACATGCACTGACACCAAGTAACAAAGACGTACACTTACACCAATTAACAAAGACATACACTTACACCAAGTAACACAGACATACACTGACACCAAGTAACAAAGACATACACGTACACCAAGTACACAGACATACACTGACAGCAAGTAACAAATACATACTCTTACACCAAGTAACAAAGACACACACTGATACCCATTAACACAGACACACACTTACACCAAGGAACAAAGACAGACACTGATACTCAGTAACACAGACACACACTTACACCAAGTCACAAAGACATACACTGACACCCAGTAGCAAAGACATACACTGACACCCAGTAACAAAGACACACACTGACACCAAGTAACAAAGATATACACTGAAACCCAGTAACACAGACACACACTTACACCAAGTAACAAATACATACACTGACACCAGGTTACAAAGGCATACACTTACACCAAGTAACAAAGACATACACAGACACCAAGTAACAAAGACATACACTGATACCCAGTAACACACACACACATACACCAAGTAACAAACACATACACTGATACCCAGTAACACAGACACACACTTACACCAGGTATCACAGACATACACAGACACCAACTAACAAAGATATACACTGATACCCAGAAACACAGACAAACGCTTACACCACGTAACAAAGACATACACTGACACCATGTAACAAATACATACACTTACACCAAATAACACAGACCTACACTGACACCAAGTAACAAAGACATACACTTACACCAACTAACAAAGACACACACTTACACCAAGTTACACAGACATACACTGACACCAGGTAACAAAGACATTCACTTACACCAAGTAAGAAAGACACACACTTACACCAAGTAACACAGACCTACACTGACACCAAGTAACAAAGACATACACTGATACCCAGCAACACAGACACACTCTTTCTCCAAGTAACAAAGACAGACACTGATACCCAGGAAAACAGACACACTCTTCCACCAAGCAGCAAAGACATAAACTGACACCAAGTAACAAAGACATACACTTACACCAAGTAACAAAGACATACACTGACACCAAGTAACAAAGACAAACACTTACACCAAGTAACAAAGACATACTCTGACACAAAGTAACAAAGACATACACTTACACCAAGTAACACAGACATACACTTACACCAAGTAACAAAGACACACAGTTACACCAAGTAACACAGACATACACTGACACCAAGTAAAAAAGACATACACTGATACCCAGTAACTCAGACACACACTTACACCAAGTAACAAAGACAGACACTGATACCCAGTAACACAGACACACACCTACACCAGGTCAAAAAGACACACACTGACATCCAGTAACAAAGACAGACACTGATACCCAGTAACACAGACAAACACTTACACCAAGTAACAAAGACAGAGACTGATACCCAGTAACACAGACACACACTTACACCAAGGGACAAAGACAGACACTGATACTCAGTAACACAGACACACACTTACACCAAGTCACAAAGACATACACTGACACCCAGTAACAAAGACATACACTGACAACCAGTAACAAAGACACACACTGACACCAAGTAACAAAGATATACACTGAAACCCAGTAACACAGGCACACACTTACACCAAGTAACAAATACATACACTGACACCAAGTAACAAAGGCATACACTTACACCAAGTAACAAAGACATACACAGACACCAAGTAACAAAGACATACACTGATGCCCAGTAACACACACACACACATTCACCAAGTAACAAACACATACACTGATACCCAGTAACACAGACACACACTTACACCAGGTATCACAGACATACACAGACACCAACTAACAAAGACATACACTGATAACCAGAAACACAGACAAACACTTACACCACGTAACAAAGACATACACTGACACCATGTAACAAATACATACACTTACACCAAATAACACAGACCTACACTGACACCAAGTAACAAAGACATACACTTACACCAACTAACAAAGACACACACTTACACCAAGTTACACAGACATACACTGACACCAGGTAACAAAGACATGCACTTACACCAAGTAAGAAAGACACACACTTACACCAAGTAACACAGACCTACACTGACACCAAGTAACAAAGACATACACTGATACCCAGCAACACAGACACACTCGTACTCCAAGTAACAAAGACAGACACTGATACCCAGGAAAACAGACACACACTTACACCAAGTAGCAAAGAGATAAACTGACACCAAGTAACAAAGACATACACTTACACCAAGTAACAAAGACATACACTGACACCAAGTAACAAAGACATACACTTACACCAAGTAACAAAGACATGCTCTGACACAAAGTAACAAAGACATACACTTACACCAAGTAACAAAGACATACACTTACACCAAGTAACAAAGACACACAGTTACACCAAGTAACACAGACATACACTGACACCAAGTAACAAAGACATACACTGATACCCAGTAACTCAGACACACACTTACACCAAGTAACAAAGACAGACACTGATACCCAGTAACACAGACAAACACCTACACCAGGTCAAAAAGACACACACTGACATCCAGTAAGAAAGACAGACACTGATACCCAGTAACACAGACAAACACTTACACCAAGTAACAAAGACAGAGACTGATACCCAGTAACACAGACACACACTTACACCAAGTCACAAAGACACACACTGACACCCAGTAACAAAGACATACACTGATACCCAGTAACACAGACACACACTTACACGAAGTAACAAAGACATACACTGACACCAAGTAACAAAGACATACACTGACACCAATTAACAAAGTCATACACTGATACCCAGTAACACAGGCACACACTTACACCAAGTAACAAAGACATACACTGACACCAAGTAACAAAGACATACACTTACACCAAGTAACAAAGACATACACTTACACCAAGTACAAAGACATACACTGACACCAAGTAACAAAGACATACAATTATACCCAGTAACGCAGACACGCACTGACACCCAGTGACAAAGACATACACTGACACCAAGTAACAAAGACAGACACTGATACGCAGTAACACAGACACACTCTTACACCAAGTAACAAAGACAGACACTGATCCCCAATAACACAGACACACACTTACACCAACTAACACAGACATACACTGACACAATGTTACAAAGACATACTCTGACACCCAGTAACAAAGACACACACTGACACCAAGTAACAAAGACATACACTGACACCAAGTAACAAAGACACACACTTACACCTAGTAACAAAGACATACACTGACACCAAGTAAGAAAGACATACAATGACACCAAGTAACAAAGACATACACTGATACCCAGTAACACAGACACACACTTACACCAAGTCACAAAGACATACACTGACACCCAGTAACAAAGACATTTACTGACACCCAGTAACAAAGACACACACTGATACCAAGTAACAAAGACATACACTGATACCCAGTAACACAGACACATATTAACAGCAAGTAACAGAGACATACACTGACACCAGTAAACAAAGACATCGACTGATACCCAGTAACACAGACACACACTTACACCAAGTAACACAGACACACACAGACACCAAGTAACAAAGACATACACTGACACCAAGTAACAAAGACATACAATTGCACCAAGTAAAAAAGACATACACTGACACCAAGTAACAAAGACATCCACTGATACCCAGTAACACAGACACACACTTACACCAAGTAACACAGACACACACAGACACCAAGTAACAAAGACATACACTGATACCCAGTAACACAGACACACACTTACAACAAGTAACAAAGACATACACTGACACCAAGTAACAAAGACATACACTTACACCAAGTAACAAAGACATACACTTACACCAAGTACAAAGACATACACTGACACCAAGTAACAAAGACATACAATTATACCCAGTAACGCAGACACGCACTGACACCCAGTAACAAAGACATACACTGACGCCAAGTAACAAAGACAGACACTGATACCCAGTAACACAGACACACTCTTACACCAAGTAGCAAAGACAGACACTGATCCCCAATAACACAGACACACACTTACACCAACTAACACAGACATACACTGACACAATATTACAAAGACATACACTGACACCCAGTAACAAAGACACACACTGACACCAAGTAACAAAGACATACACTGACACCAAGTAACAAAGACACACACTTACACCAAGTAACAAAGACATACACTGACACCAAGTAACAAAGACATGCACTGACACCAAGTAACAAAGACATACACTGATACCCAGTAACACAGAGACACACTTACACCAAGTCACAAAGACATACACTGACACCCAGTAACAAAGACATGCACTGACACCCAGTAACAAAGACACACACTGATACCAAGTAACAAAGACATACACTGATACCCAGTAACACAGACACACGCTTGCACCAAGTAACACAGACCCACACAGACACCAAGTAACAAAGACATACACTGATACCCAGTAACACAGACACACACTTCCAACAAGTAACAAAGACATACACTGACACCAAGTAACAAAGACAGGCACTGATACCCAGTAACGCAGACACACACTTACAGCAAGTCACAAAGACATACACTGATACCCAGTAACACAGACACACACTTACACCAAGTAACAAAGACATACACTGACACAAAGTAAAAAAGACATACACTTACACCAAGTAACAAAGACAGACACTGACACCAAGTAACAAAGACATACACTGATACCCAGTAACAAAGACATACACTGAAACCAAGTAACAAAGACATACACTTACACCAAGTAACAAAGACATACACTGACACCAAGTAACAAAGACAGACATGGACACCAAGTAACACAGACATACACTGACACAAAGTATCAAAGACATACACTGACACCAAGTAACAAAGACATGCACTTACACCAAGTAACAAAGACAGACACTGATACCCAGTAAACACAGACACACACTTACACCAGGTCACAAAGACAAACACTGACACCCAGTAACAAAGACAGACACTGATACCCAGTAACACAGACACACACTTACACCAAGTCACAAATACATACACTGATACCCAGTAACACAGACACACACTTACACCAAGTTAAAAAGACATACACTGACACCAAGTAACAAAGACATACACTGATACCCAGTAGCAAAGACATACACTGACACCAAGTAACAAAGACACAAACTTACACCAAGTAACACAGACATACACTGAGACCAAGTAACAAAGACATACACTTACACCAAGTAACAAAGACATACACTGACACCAAGTAACACAGACACACACTTTCAGCAAGTAACAAAGACAGACACTGATACCCAGTAACACAGACACACACTTACACCAAGTAACACAGACACACACAGACACCAAGTAACAAAGACATACACTGACACCAAGTAACAAAGACATACACTTACACCAAGTAAAAAAGACATACACTGACACCAAGTAACAAAGACGTACACTGATACCCAATAACACAGACATACACTTACACCAAGTATCAAAGACATACACTGACACCAAGTAGAAAAGACATAAACTTGCACCAAGTAACAAAGACATACACTGACACCAAGTAACAAAGACATACGCTTACACCAAGTAACAAAGACATAGACTTACACCAAGTAACAAAGACATACACTGACACCAAGTAACAAAGACATACACTGATACCCAGTAACACAGACACACACTAACACCAAGTAACACAGACATACACTGACTCCAAGTAACAAAGACATTCACTTACACCAAGTAAAAAAGACATACACTGACACCAAGTAACAAAGACATACACTGATACCCAGTAACACAGACCCACACTTACACCAACTAACAAAGACATACACTGATACCCAGTTACACAGACACACACTTACACCAAGTAACAGAGACACACACAGACACCAAGTAACAAAGACATACACTGATACCCAGTAACACAGACACACACTTACACCAAGTAACAAAGACATACACTGACACCACGTAACAAAGACATACACTTACACCAACTAAAAAAGACATACACTGACACCAAGTAACAAAGACGTACACTGATACCCAGTAACACAGACATACACTTACACCAAGTATCAAAGACATACACTGACACCAAGTAGCAAAGATATATACTTACACCAAGTAACAAAGACATACACTGATACCAAGTAACAAAGACATAGACTTACACCAAGTAACAAAGAAATACACTGACACCAAGTAACAAAGACATGCACTGATACCGAGTAACACAGACACACACTTACACCAAGCAACAAAGACAGACAATGACACCAAGTAACAAAGACATACACTGATACCCAGTAACACAGACACACACTTACACCAAGTAACAGAGACATACACTGACACCAAGTAACAAAGGCATACAATTACACCAAGTAACAAAGACATGCACTGACACCAAGTAACAAAGACGTACACTTACACCAAGTAACAAAGACATACACTTACACCAAGTAACACAGACATACACTGACACCAAGTAACAAAGACACACACTTACACCAAGTACACAGACATACACTGACAGCAAGTAACAAAGACATACACTTACACCAAGTAAAAAAGACATACACTGACACCAAGTAACAAAGACGTACACTGATACCCAGTAACACAGACATACACTTACACCAAGTATCGAAGACATACACTGACACCACGTAGCAAAGCCATACACTTACATCAAGTAACAAAGACATACACTGACACCAAGTAAAAAAGACATACACTTACACCAAGTAACAAAGACATAGACATACACCAAGTAACAAAGACATCCACTGACACCAAGTAACAAAGACATACACTGATACCCAGTAACACAGACACACACTTACAACAAGTAACACAGACATACACTGACTCCAAGTAACAAAGACATTCACTTACACCAAGTAAAAAAGACATACACTGACACCAAGTAACAAAGACATGCACTGATACCCAGTAACACAGACACACACTTACACCAACTGACAAAGACATACACTGATACCCAGTTAAACAGACACAAACGTACACCAAGTAACACAGACGTACACTGACACCAAGTAACAAAGACATACACTGATACCCAGTAACACAGACACACACTTACACCAAGTAGAAAGACATACACTGACACCAAGTAACAAAGACATACACTTACACCAAGTTAAAAAGACAGACACTGACACCAAGTAACAAAGACATACACTTATACCCAGTAGCAAAGACATACACTGACACCAAGTAACAAAGACACAAACTTACACCAAGTAACACAGACATACACTGACACCAAGTAACAAAGACATACACTTACACCAAGTAACAGAGACATACACTGACACCAAGTAACACAGACACACACTTTCAGCAAGTAACAAAGACAGACACTGATACCCAGTAACACAGACACACACTTACACCAAGTAACACAGACACACACAGACACCAAGTAACAAAGACATACACTGACACCAAGTAACAAAGACATACACTTACACCAAGTAAAAAAGACATACACTGACACCAAGTAACAAAGACGTACACTGATACCCAATAACACAGACATACACTTACACCAAGTATCAAAGACATACACTGACACCAAGTAGAAAAGACATAAACTTACACCAAGTAACAAAGACATACACTGACACCAAGTAACAAAGACATACGCTTACACCAAGTAACAAAGACATAGACTTACACCAAGTAACAAAGACATACACTGACACCAAGTAACAAAGACATACAATGATACCCAGTAACACAGACACACACTAACACCAAGTAACACAGACATACACTGACTCCAAGTAACAAAGACATTCACTTACACCAAGTAAAAAAGACATACACTGACACCAAGTAACAAAGACATACACTGATACCCAGTAACACAGACCCACACTTACACCAACTAACAAAGACATACACTGATACCCAGTTACACAGACACACACTTACACCAAGTAACACAGACACACACAGACACCAAGTAACAAAGACATACACTGATACCCAGTAACACAGACACACACTTACACCAAGTAACAAAGACATACACTGACACCAAGTAACAAAGACATACACTTACACCAACTAAAAAAGACATACACTGACACCAAGTAACAAAGACGTACACTGATACCCAGTAACACAGACATACACTTACACCAAGTATCAAAGACATACACTGACACCAAGTAGCAAAGATATACACTTACACCAAGTAACAAAGACATACACTGATACCAAGTAACAAAGACATAAATTTACACCAAGTAACAAAGACATACACTGACACCAAGTAACAAAGACATGCACTGATACCGAGTAACACAGACACACACTTACACCAAGTAACAAAGACAGACAATGACACCAAGTAACAAAGACATACACTGATACCCAGTAACACAGACACACACTTCCACCAAGTAACAGAGACATACACTGACACCAAGTAACAAAGGCATACAATTACACCAAGTAACAAAGACATGCACTGACACCAAGTAACAAAGACGTACACTTACACCAAGTAACAAAGACATACACGTACACCAAGTAACACAGACATACACTGACACCAAGTAACAAAGACACACACTTACACCAAGTACACAGACATGCACTGAAAGCAAGTAACAAGGACATACACTTACACCAAGTAAAAAAGACATACACTTACACCAAGTACAAAGACATACACTGACACCAAGTAACAAAGACATACAATTATACCCAGTAACGCAGACACGCACTGACACCCAGTGACAAAGACATACACTGACACCAAGTAACAAAGACAGACACTGATACGCAGTAACACAGACACACTCTTACACCAAGTAACAAAGACAGACACTGATCCCCAATAACACAGACACACACTTACACCAACTAACACAGACATACACTGACACAATGTTACAAAGACATACTCTGACACCCAGTAACAAAGACACACACTGACACCAAGTAACAAAGACATACACTGACACCAAGTAACAAAGACACACACTTACACCTAGTAACAAAGACATACACTGACACCAAGTAAGAAAGACATACAATGACACCAAGTAACAAAGACATACACTGATACCCAGTAACACAGACACACACTTACACCAAGTCACAAAGACATACACTGACACCCAGTAACAAAGACATTTACTGACACCCAGTAACAAAGACACACACTGATACCAAGTAACAAAGACATACACTGATACCCAGTAACACAGACACATATTAACAGCAAGTAACAGAGACATACACTGACACCAGTAAACAAAGACATCGACTGATACCCAGTAACACAGACACACACTTACACCAAGTAACACAGACACACACAGACACCAAGTAACAAAGACATACACTGACACCAAGTAACAAAGACATACAATTGCACCAAGTAAAAAAGACATACACTGACACCAAGTAACAAAGACATCCACTGATACCCAGTAACACAGACACACACTTACACCAAGTAACACAGACACACACAGACACCAAGTAACAAAGACATACACTGATACCCAGTAACACAGACACACACTTACAACAAGTAACAAAGACATACACTGACACCAAGTAACAAAGACATACACTTACACCAAGTAACAAAGACATACACTTACACCAAGTACAAAGACATACACTGACACCAAGTAACAAAGACATACAATTATACCCAGTAACGCAGACACGCACTGACACCCAGTAACAAAGACATACACTGACGCCAAGTAACAAAGACAGACACTGATACCCAGTAACACAGACACACTCTTACACCAAGTAGCAAAGACAGACACTGATCCCCAATAACACAGACACACACTTACACCAACTAACACAGACATACACTGACACAATATTACAAAGACATACACTGACACCCAGTAACAAAGACACACACTGACACCAAGTAACAAAGACATACACTGACACCAAGTAACAAAGACACACACTTACACCAAGTAACAAAGACATACACTGACACCAAGTAACAAAGACATGCACTGACACCAAGTAACAAAGACATACACTGATACCCAGTAACACAGAGACACACTTACACCAAGTCACAAAGACATACACTGACACCCAGTAACAAAGACATGCACTGACACCCAGTAACAAAGACACACACTGATACCAAGTAACAAAGACATACACTGATACCCAGTAACACAGACACACGCTTGCACCAAGTAACACAGACCCACACAGACACCAAGTAACAAAGACATACACTGATACCCAGTAACACAGACACACACTTCCAACAAGTAACAAAGACATACACTGACACCAAGTAACAAAGACAGGCACTGATACCCAGTAACGCAGACACACACTTACAGCAAGTCACAAAGACATACACTGATACCCAGTAACACAGACACACACTTACACCAAGTAACAAAGACATACACTGACACAAAGTAAAAAAGACATACACTTACACCAAGTAACAAAGACAGACACTGACACCAAGTAACAAAGACATACACTGATACCCAGTAACAAAGACATACACTGAAACCAAGTAACAAAGACATACACTTACACCAAGTAACACAGACATACACTGACACCAAGTAACAAAGACAGACATGGACACCAAGTAACACAGACATACACTGACACAAAGTATCAAAGACATACACTGACACCAAGTAACAAAGACATGCACTTACACCAAGTAACAAAGACAGACACTGATACCCAGTAAACACAGACACACACTTACACCAGGTCACAAAGACAAACACTGACACCCAGTAACAAAGACAGACACTGATACCCAGTAACACAGACACACACTTACACCAAGTCACAAATACATACACTGATACCCAGTAACACAGACACACACTTACACCAAGTTAAAAAGACATACACTGACACCAAGTAACAAAGACATACACTGATACCCAGTAGCAAAGACATACACTGACACCAAGTAACAAAGACACAAACTTACACCAAGTAACACAGACATACACTGACACCAAGTAACAAAGACATACACTTACACCAAGTAACAAAGACATACACTGACACCAAGTAACACAGACACACACTTTCAGCAAGTAACAAAGACAGACACTGATACCCAGTAACACAGACACACACTTACACCAAGTAACACAGACACACACAGACACCAAGTAACAAAGACATACACTGACACCAAGTAACAAAGACATACACTTACACCAAGTAAAAAAGACATACACTGACACCAAGTAACAAAGACGTACACTGATACCCAATAACACAGACATACACTTACACCAAGTATCAAAGACATACACTGACACCAAGTAGAAAAGACATAAACTTGCACCAAGTAACAAAGACATACACTGACACCAAGTAACAAAGACATACGCTTACACCAAGTAACAAAGACATAGACTTACACCAAGTAACAAAGACATACACTGACACCAAGTAACAAAGACATACACTGATACCCAGTAACACAGACACACACTAACACCAAGTAACACAGACATACACTGACTCCAAGTAACAAAGACATTCACTTACACCAAGTAAAAAAGACATACACTGACACCAAGTAACAAAGACATACACTGATACCCAGTAACACAGACCCACACTTACACCAACTAACAAAGACATACACTGATACCCAGTTACACAGACACACACTTACACCAAGTAACAGAGACACACACAGACACCAAGTAACAAAGACATACACTGATACCCAGTAACACAGACACACACTTACACCAAGTAACAAAGACATACACTGACACCACGTAACAAAGACATACACTTACACCAACTAAAAAAGACATACACTGACACCAAGTAACAAAGACGTACACTGATACCCAGTAACACAGACATACACTTACACCAAGTATCAAAGACATACACTGACACCAAGTAGCAAAGATATATACTTACACCAAGTAACAAAGACATACACTGATACCAAGTAACAAAGACATAGACTTACACCAAGTAACAAAGAAATACACTGACACCAAGTAACAAAGACATGCACTGATACCGAGTAACACAGACACACACTTACACCAAGCAACAAAGACAGACAATGACACCAAGTAACAAAGACATACACTGATACCCAGTAACACAGACACACACTTACACCAAGTAACAGAGACATACACTGACACCAAGTAACAAAGGCATACAATTACACCAAGTAACAAAGACATGCACTGACACCAAGTAACAAAGACGTACACTTACACCAAGTAACAAAGACATACACTTACACCAAGTAACACAGACATACACTGACACCAAGTAACAAAGACACACACTTACACCAAGTACACAGACATACACTGACAGCAAGTAACAAAGACATACACTTACACCAAGTAAAAAAGACATACACTGACACCAAGTAACAAAGACGTACACTGATACCCAGTAACACAGACATACACTTACACCAAGTATCGAAGACATACACTGACACCACGTAGCAAAGCCATACACTTACATCAAGTAACAAAGACATACACTGACACCAAGTAAAAAAGACATACACTTACACCAAGTAACAAAGACATAGACATACACCAAGTAACAAAGACATCCACTGACACCAAGTAACAAAGACATACACTGATACCCAGTAACACAGACACACACTTACAACAAGTAACACAGACATACACTGACTCCAAGTAACAAAGACATTCACTTACACCAAGTAAAAAAGACATACACTGACACCAAGTAACAAAGACATGCACTGATACCCAGTAACACAGACACACACTTACACCAACTAACAAAGACATACACTGATACCCAGTTAAACAGACACAAACGTACACCAAGTAACACAGACGTACACTGACACCAAGTAACAAAGACATACACTGATACCCAGTAACACAGACACACACTTACACCAAGTAGAAAGACATACACTGACACCAAGTAACAAAGACATACACTTACACCAAGTTAAAAAGACAGACACTGACACCAAGTAACAAAGACATACACTTATACCCAGTAGCAAAGACATACACTGACACCAAGTAACAAAGACACAAACTTACACCAAGTAACACAGACATACACTGACACCAAGTAACAAAGACATACACTTACACCAAGTAACAGAGACATACACTGACACCAAGTAACACAGACACACACTTTCAGCAAGTAACAAAGACAGACACTGATACCCAGTAACACAGACACACACTTACACCAAGTAACACAGACACACACAGACACCAAGTAACAAAGACATACACTGACACCAAGTAACAAAGACATACACTTACACCAAGTAAAAAAGACATACACTGACACCAAGTAACAAAGACGTACACTGATACCCAATAACACAGACATACACTTACACCAAGTATCAAAGACATACACTGACACCAAGTAGAAAAGACATAAACTTACACCAAGTAACAAAGACATACACTGACACCAAGTAACAAAGACATACGCTTACACCAAGTAACAAAGACATAGACTTACACCAAGTAACAAAGACATACACTGACACCAAGTAACAAAGACATACAATGATACCCAGTAACACAGACACACACTAACACCAAGTAACACAGACATACACTGACTCCAAGTAACAAAGACATTCACTTACACCAAGTAAAAAAGACATACACTGACACCAAGTAACAAAGACATACACTGATACCCAGTAACACAGACCCACACTTACACCAACTAACAAAGACATACACTGATACCCAGTTACACAGACACACACTTACACCAAGTAACACAGACACACACAGACACCAAGTAACAAAGACATACACTGATACCCAGTAACACAGACACACACTTACACCAAGTAACAAAGACATACACTGACACCAAGTAACAAAGACATACACTTACACCAACTAAAAAAGACATACACTGACACCAAGTAACAAAGACGTACACTGATACCCAGTAACACAGACATACACTTACACCAAGTATCAAAGACATACACTGACACCAAGTAGCAAAGATATACACTTACACCAAGTAACAAAGACATACACTGATACCAAGTAACAAAGACATAAATTTACACCAAGTAACAAAGACATACACTGACACCAAGTAACAAAGACATGCACTGATACCGAGTAACACAGACACACACTTACACCAAGTAACAAAGACAGACAATGACACCAAGTAACAAAGACATACACTGATACCCAGTAACACAGACACACACTTCCACCAAGTAACAGAGACATACACTGACACCAAGTAACAAAGGCATACAATTACACCAAGTAACAAAGACATGCACTGACACCAAGTAACAAAGACGTACACTTACACCAAGTAACAAAGACATACACGTACACCAAGTAACACAGACATACACTGACACCAAGTAACAAAGACACACACTTACACCAAGTACACAGACATGCACTGAAAGCAAGTAACAAGGACATACACTTACACCAAGTAAAAAAGACATACACTGACACCAAGTAACAAAGACGTACACTGATACCCAGTAACACAGACATACACTTACACCAAGTATCGAAGACATACACTGACACCACGTAGCAAAGCCATACACTAACACCAAGTAACAAAGACATACACTGACACCAAGTAAAAAAGACATACACTTACACCAAGTAACAAAGACATAGACATACACCAAGTAACAAAGACATCCACTGACACCAAGTAACAAAGACATACACTGATACCCAGGAACACAGACACACACTTACACCAAGTAACACAGACATACACTGACTCCAAGTAACAAAGACATTCACTTACACCAAGTAAAAAAGACATACACTGACACCAAGTAACAAAGACATACACTGATACCCAGTAACACAGACACACACTTACACCAACTAACAAAGACATACACTGATACCCAGTTACACAGACACAAACTTACACCAAGTAACACAGACATACACTGACACCAAGTAACAAAGACATACACTGATACCCAGTAACACAGACACACACTTACACCAAGTAGAAAGACATACACTGACACCAAGTAACAAAGACATACACCTACACCAAGTAAAAAAGACATACACTGACACCAAGTAACAAAGACGGACACTGATACCCAGTAACACAGACATACACTTACACCAAGTATCAAAGACATACACTGACACCAAGTAGCAAAGACATACACTTACACCAAGTAACAAAGACATACACTGATACCAAGTAACAAAGACATACACTTGCACCAAGTAACAAAGACACAGACTTACACCAAGTAACAAAGACATGCACTGACACCAAGTAACAAAGACATACACTGATACCCAGTAACACAGACACACACTTACACCAAGTAACACAGACATACACTGACTCCAAGTCACAAAGACATACACTGATACCGAGTAACACAGACACACACTTACACCAAGTAACAAAGACAGACAATGACACCAAGTAACAAAGACATACACTGATACCCAGTAACACAGACACACACTTACACCAAGTAACAAAGACATGCACTGACACCAAGTAACAAAGACGTACACTTACACCAAGTAACAAAGACATACACTTACACCAAGTAACACAGACATACACTGACACCAAGTAACAAAGACACACACTTACACCAAGTACACAGACATACACTGAGAGCAAGTAACAAAGACATACACTTACACCAAGTAACGAAGACACACACTGATACCCAGTAACACAGACACACACTTACACCAAGGAACAAAGACAGACACTGATACTCAGTAACACAGACACACACTTACACCAAGTCACAAAGACATACACTGACACCCAGTAACAAAGACATACACTGACACCCAGTAACAAAGACACACACTGACACCAAGTAACAAATACATACACTGACACCAAGTAACAAAGGCATACACTTACACCAAGTAACAAAGACATACACGGACACCAAGTAACAAAGACATACACTGATACCCAGTAACACAAACACACACTTACACCAAGTAACAAACACATACACTGATACCCAGTAACACAGACATACACTGACACCAGGTAACAAAGACATGCACTGATACCCAGCAACACAGACACACATTAACACCAAGTAACAGAGACATACACTGACACCAGTAAGCAAAGACATAGACTGATACCCAGTAACACAGACACACACTTACACCAAGTAACAAAGACATACACTGACACCAAGTAGCAAAGACATACAATTGCACCAAGTAAAAAAGACATACACTGACACCAAGTAACAAAGACATCCACTGATACCCAGTAACACAGACACACACTTACACCAAGAAACAAAGACATACACTGATACCCAGTTACACAGACACACACTTACACCAAGGAACAAAGACAGACACTGATACTCAGTAACACAGACACACACTTACACCAAGTAGCAAAGACATAAACTGACACCAAGTAACAAAGACATACACTTACACCATGTAACAAAGACATACACTGACACCAAGTAACAAAGACATACACTTACACCAAGTAACAAAGACATACTCTGACACAAAGTAAGAAAGACATACACTTACACCAAGTAACACAGACATACACTTACACCAAGTAACAAAGACACACAGTTACACCAAGTAACACAGACATACACTGACACCAAGTAACAAAGACAAACACTGATACCCAGTAACACAGACACACACTTACACCAAGTAACAAAGACAGACACTGATACCCAGTAACACAGACACATTCCTACACCAGGTCACAAAGACACACACTGACATCCAGTAACAAAGACAGACACTGATACCCAGTCACACAGACAAACACTTGCACCAAGTAACAAAGACAGAGACTGATACCCAGTAACACAGACACACACTTACACCAAGTCACAAAGACACACACTGACACCCAGTAACAATGACATACACTGATACCCAGTAACACAGACACACACTTACACGAAGTAACAAAGACATACACTGACACCAAGTAACAAAGACATACACTGACACCAATTAACAAAGACATACACTGATACCCAGTAACACAGACACACACTTACACCAAGTAACAAAGACATACACTGACACCAAGTAACAAAGACATACACTTACACCAAGTAACAAAGACATACAATTATACCCAGTAACGCAGACACGCACTGACACCCAGTAACAAAGACATACACTGACACCAAGTAACAAAGACAGACACTGATACCCAGTAACACAGACACACTCTTACACCAAGTAACAAAGACAGACACTGATCCCCAATAACACAGACACACACTTACACCAACTAACACAGACATACACTGACACAATGTTACAAAGACATACACTGATACCCAGTAACAAAGACACACACTGACACCAAGTAACAAAGACATACACTGACACCAAGTAACAAAGACACACACTTACACCTAGTAACAAAGACATACACTGACACCAAGTAACAAAGACATACACTGACACCAAGTAACAAAGACATACACTGATACCCAGTAACACAGACACACACTTACACCAAGTCACAAAGACATACACTGACACCCAGTAACAAAGACATGCACTGACACCCAGTAACAAAGACACACACTGATACCAAGTAACAAAGACATACACTGATACCGAGTAACACAGACACACATTAACACCAAGTAACAGAGACATACACTGACACCAGTAAACAAAGACATAGACTGATACCCAGTAACACAGACACACACTTACACCAAGTAACAAAGACATACACTGACACCAAGTAACAAAGGCATACAATTACACCAAGTAAAAAAGACATACACTGACACCAAGTAACAAAGACATCCACTGATACCCAGTAACACAGACACACACTTACACCAAGAAACAAAGACATACACTGATACCCAGTTACACAGACACACACTTGCACCAAGTAACAGACACACACAGACACCAAGTAACAAAGACATACACTGATACCCAGTAACGCAGACACACACTTAGAACAAGTCACAAAGACATACACTGATACCCAGTAACACAGACACACACTTACACCAAGTAACAAAGACATACACTGACACAAAGTAACAAAGACATACACTTACACCAAGTAACAAAGACAGACACTGACACCAAGTAACAAAGACATGCACTGATACCCAGTAACAAAGACATACACTGAAACCAAGTAACAAAGACATACACTTACACCAAGTAACACAGACATACACTGACACCAAGTAACAAAGACAGACACTGACACCAAGTAACAAAGACACGAACTTACACCAAGTAACACAGACATACACTGACACAAAGTATCAAAGACATACACTGACACCAAGTAACAAAGACATGCACTTACACCAAGTAACAAAGACAGACACTGATACCCAGTTAGCACAGACACACACTTACACCAAGTCACAAATACATACACTGATACCCAGTAACACAGACACACACTTACACCAAGTTAAAAAGACATACACTGACACCAAGTAACAAAGACATACACTGATACCCAGTAGCAAAGACATACACTGACACCAAGTAACAAAGACACAAACTTACACCAAGTAACACAGACATACACTGACACCAAGTAACAAATACATACACTTACACCAAGTAACAAAGACATACACTGACACCAAGTAACACAGACACACACTTTCAGCAAGTAACAAAGACAGACACTGATACCCAGTAACACAGACACAAACTTACACCAAGTAACACAGACACACACAGACACCAAGTAACAAAGACATACACTGACACCAAGTAACAAAGACATACACTTACACCAAGTAAAAAAGACAAACACTGACACCAAGTAACAAAGACGTACACTGATACCCAATAACACAGACATACACTTACACCAAGTATCAAAGACATACACTGACACGAAGTAGCAAAGACATAAACTTACACCAAGTAACAAAGACATACACTGACACCAAGTAACAAAGACATACGCTTACACCAAGTAACAAAGACATAGACTTACACCAAGTAACAAAGACATACACTGACACCAAGTAACAAAGACATACACTGTTACCCAGTAACACAGACACACACTTACACCAAGTAACACAGACATACACTGACTCCAAGTAACAAAGACATTCACTTACACCAAGTAAAAAAGACATACACTGATACCCAGTAACACAGACCCACACTTACACCAACTAACAAAGACATACACTGATACCCAGTTACACAGACACACACTTACACCAAGTAACACAGACACACACAGACACCAAGTAACAAAGACATACACTGATACCCAGTAACACAGACACACACTTACACCAAGTAACAAAGACATACACTGACACCAAGTAACAAAGACATACACTTACACCAAGTAAAAAAGACATACACTGACACCAAGTAACAAAGACGTACACTGATACCCAATAACACAGACATACACTTACACCAAGTATCAAAGACATACACTGACACCAAGTAGAAAAGACATAAACTTGCACCAAGTAACAAAGACATACACTGACACCAAGTAACAAAGACATACGCTTACACCAAGTAACAAAGACATAGACTTACACCAAGTAACAAAGACATACACTGACACCAAGTAACAAAGACATACACTGATACCCAGTAACACAGACACACACTAACACCAAGTAACACAGACATACACTGACTCCAAGTAACAAAGACATTCACTTACACCAAGTAAAAAAGACATACACTGACACCAAGTAACAAAGACATACACTGATACCCAGTAACACAGACCCACACTTACACCAACTAACAAAGACATACACTGATACCCAGTTACACAGACACACACTTACACCAAGTAACAGAGACACACACAGACACCAAGTAACAAAGACATACACTGATACCCAGTAACACAGACACACACTTACACCAAGTAACAAAGACATACACTGACACCACGTAACAAAGACATACACTTACACCAACTAAAAAAGACATACACTGACACCAAGTAACAAAGACGTACACTGATACCCAGTAACACAGACATACACTTACACCAAGTATCAAAGACATACACTGACACCAAGTAGCAAAGATATATACTTACACCAAGTAACAAAGACATACACTGATACCAAGTAACAAAGACATAGACTTACACCAAGTAACAAAGAAATACACTGACACCAAGTAACAAAGACATGCACTGATACCGAGTAACACAGACACACACTTACACCAAGCAACAAAGACAGACAATGACACCAAGTAACAAAGACATACACTGATACCCAGTAACACAGACACACACTTACACCAAGTAACAGAGACATACACTGACACCAAGTAACAAAGGCATACAATTACACCAAGTAACAAAGACATGCACTGACACCAAGTAACAAAGACGTACACTTACACCAAGTAACACAGACATACACTGACACCAAGTAACAAAGACACACACTTACACCAAGTACACAGACATACACTGACAGCAAGTAACAAAGACATACACTTACACCAAGTAAAAAAGACATACACTGACACCAAGTAACAAAGACGTACACTGATACCCAGTAACACAGACATACACTTACACCAAGTATCGAAGACATACACTGACACCACGTAGCAAAGCCATACACTTACATCAAGTAACAAAGACATACACTGACACCAAGTAAAAAAGACATACACTTACACCAAGTAACAAAGACATAGACATACACCAAGTAACAAAGACATCCACTGACACCAAGTAACAAAGACATACACTGATACCCAGTAACACAGACACACACTTACAACAAGTAACACAGACATACACTGACTCCAAGTAACAAAGACATTCACTTACACCAAGTAAAAAAGACATACACTGACACCAAGTAACAAAGACATGCACTGATACCCAGTAACACAGACACACACTTACACCAACTAACAAAGACATACACTGATACCCAGTTAAACAGACACAAACGTACACCAAGTAACACAGACGTACACTGACACCAAGTAACAAAGACATACACTGATACCCAGTAACACAGACACACACTTACACCAAGTAGAAAGACATACACTGACACCAAGTAACAAAGACATACACTTACACCAAGTTAAAAAGACAGACACTGACACCAAGTAACAAAGACATACACTTATACCCAGTAGCAAAGACATACACTGACACCAAGTAACAAAGACACAAACTTACACCAAGTAACACAGACATACACTGACACCAAGTAACAAAGACATACACTTACACCAAGTAACAGAGACATACACTGACACCAAGTAACACAGACACACACTTTCAGCAAGTAACAAAGACAGACACTGATACCCAGTAACACAGACACACACTTACACCAAGTAACACAGACACACACAGACACCAAGTAACAAAGACATACACTGACACCAAGTAACAAAGACATACACTTACACCAAGTAAAAAAGACATACACTGACACCAAGTAACAAAGACGTACACTGATACCCAATAACACAGACATACACTTACACCAAGTATCAAAGACATACACTGACACCAAGTAGAAAAGACATAAACTTACACCAAGTAACAAAGACATACACTGACACCAAGTAACAAAGACATACGCTTACACCAAGTAACAAAGACATAGACTTACACCAAGTAACAAAGACATACACTGACACCAAGTAACAAAGACATACAATGATACCCAGTAACACAGACACACACTAACACCAAGTAACACAGACATACACTGACCCCAAGTAACAAAGACATTCACTTACACCAAGTAAAAAAGACATACACTGACACCAAGTAACAAAGACATACACTGATACCCAGTAACACAGACCCACACTTACACCAACTAACAAAGACATACACTGATACCCAGTTACACAGACACACACTTACACCAAGTAACACAGACACACACAGACACCAAGTAACAAAGACATACACTGATACCCAGTAACACAGACACACACTTACACCAAGTAACAAAGACATACACTGACACCAAGTAACAAAGACATACACTTACACCAACTAAAAAAGACATACACTGACACCAAGTAACAAAGAAGTACACTGATACCCAGTAACACAGACATACACTTACACCAAGTATCAAAGACATACACTGACACCAAGTAGCAAAGATATACACTTACACCAAGTAACAAAGACATACACTGATACCAAGTAACAAAGACATAAATTTACACCAAGTAACAAAGACATACACTGACACCAAGTAACAAAGACATGCACTGATACCGAGTAACACAGACACACACTTACACCAAGTAACAAAGACAGACAATGACACCAAGTAACAAAGACATACACTGATACCCAGTAACACAGACACACACTTCCACCAAGTAACAGAGACATACACTGACACCAAGTAACAAAGGCATACAATTACACCAAGTAACAAAGACATGCACTGACACCAAGTAACAAAGACGTACACTTACACCAAGTAACAAAGACATACACGTACACCAAGTAACACAGACATACACTGACACCAAGTAACAAAGACACACACTTACACCAAGTACACAGACATGCACTGAAAGCAAGTAACAAGGACATACACTTACACCAAGTAAAAAAGACATACACTGACACCAAGTAACAAAGACGTACACTGATACCCAGGAACACAGACATACACTTACACCAAGTATCGAAGACATACACTGACACCACGTAGCAAAGCCATACACTAACACCAAGTAACAAAGACATACACTGACACCAAGTAAAAAAGACATACACTTACACCAAGTAACAAAGACATAGACATACACCAAGTAACAAAGACATCCACTGACACCAAGTAACAAAGACATACACTGATACCCAGGAACACAGACACACACTTACACCAAGTAACACAGACATACACTGACTCCAAGTAACAAAGACATTCACTTACACCAAGTAAAAAAGACATACACTGACACCAAGTAACAAAGACATACACTGATACCCAGTAACACAGACACACACTTACACCAACTAACAAAGACATACACTGATACCCAGTTACACAGACACAAACTTACACCAAGTAACACAGACATACACTGACACCAAGTAACAAAGACATACACTGATACCCAGTAACACAGACACACACTTACACCAAGTAGAAAGACATACACTGACACCAAGTAACAAAGACATACACCTACACCAAGTAAAAAAGACATACACTGACACCAAGTAACAAAGACGGACACTGATACCCAGTAACACAGACATACACTTACACCAAGTATCAAAGACATACACTGACACCAAGTAGCAAAGACATACACTTACACCAAGTAACAAAGACATACACTGATACCAAGTAACAAAGACATACACTTGCACCAAGTAACAAAGACACAGACTTACACCAAGTAACAAAGACATGCACTGACACCAAGTAACAAAGACATACACTGATACCCAGTAACACAGACACACACTTACACCAAGTAACACAGACATACACTGACTCCAAGTCACAAAGACATACACTGATACCGAGTAACACAGACACACACTTACACCAAGTAACAAAGACAGACAATGACACCAAGTAACAAAGACATACACTGATACCCAGTAACACAGACACACACTTACACCAAGTAACAAAGACATGCACTGACACCAAGTAACAAAGACGTACACTTACACCAAGTAACAAAGACATACACTTACACCAAGTAACACAGACATACACTGACACCAAGTAACAAAGACACACACTTACACCAAGTACACAGACATACACTGAGAGCAAGTAACAAAGACATACACTTACACCAAGTAACGAAGACACACACTGATACCCAGTAACACAGACACACACTTACACCAAGGAACAAAGACAGACACTGATACTCAGTAACACAGACACACACTTACACCAAGTCACAAAGACATACACTGACACCCAGTAACAAAGACATACACTGACACCCAGTAACAAAGACACACACTGACACCAAGTAACAAATACATACACTGACACCAAGTAACAAAGGCATACACTTACACCAAGTAACAAAGACATACACGGACACCAAGTAACAAAGACATACACTGATACCCAGTAACACAAACACACACTTACACCAAGTAACAAACACATACACTGATACCCAGTAACACAGACATACACTGACACCAGGTAACAAAGACATGCACTGATACCCAGCAACACAGACACACATTAACACCAAGTAACAGAGACATACACTGACACCAGTAAGCAAAGACATAGACTGATACCCAGTAACACAGACACACACTTACACCAAGTAACAAAGACATACACTGACACCAAGTAGCAAAGACATACAATTGCACCAAGTAAAAAAGACATACACTGACACCAAGTAACAAAGACATCCACTGATACCCAGTAACACAGACACACACTTACACCAAGAAACAAAGACATACACTGATACCCAGTTACACAGACACACACTTACACCAAGGAACAAAGACAGACACTGATACTCAGTAACACAGACACACACTTACACCAAGTAGCAAAGACATAAACTGACACCAAGTAACAAAGACATACACTTACACCATGTAACAAAGACATACACTGACACCAAGTAACAAAGACATACACTTACACCAAGTAACAAAGACATACTCTGACACAAAGTAAGAAAGACATACACTTACACCAAGTAACACAGACATACACTTACACCAAGTAACAAAGACACACAGTTACACCAAGTAACACAGACATACACTGACACCAAGTAACAAAGACAAACACTGATACCCAGTAACACAGACACACACTTACACCAAGTAACAAAGACAGACACTGATACCCAGTAACACAGACACATTCCTACACCAGGTCACAAAGACACACACTGACATCCAGTAACAAAGACAGACACTGATACCCAGTCACACAGACAAACACTTGCACCAAGTAACAAAGACAGAGACTGATACCCAGTAACACAGACACACACTTACACCAAGTCACAAAGACACACACTGACACCCAGTAACAATGACATACACTGATACCCAGTAACACAGACACACACTTACACGAAGTAACAAAGACATACACTGACACCAAGTAACAAAGACATACACTGACACCAATTAACAAAGACATACACTGATACCCAGTAACACAGACACACACTTACACCAAGTAACAAAGACATACACTGACACCAAGTAACAAAGACATACACTTACACCAAGTAACAAAGACATACAATTATACCCAGTAACGCAGACACGCACTGACACCCAGTAACAAAGACATACACTGACACCAAGTAACAAAGACAGACACTGATACCCAGTAACACAGACACACTCTTACACCAAGTAACAAAGACAGACACTGATCCCCAATAACACAGACACACACTTACACCAACTAACACAGACATACACTGACACAATGTTACAAAGACATACACTGATACCCAGTAACAAAGACACACACTGACACCAAGTAACAAAGACATACACTGACACCAAGTAACAAAGACACACACTTACACCTAGTAACAAAGACATACACTGACACCAAGTAACAAAGACATACACTGACACCAAGTAACAAAGACATACACTGATACCCAGTAACACAGACACACACTTACACCAAGTCACAAAGACATACACTGACACCCAGTAACAAAGACATGCACTGACACCCAGTAACAAAGACACACACTGATACCAAGTAACAAAGACATACACTGATACCGAGTAACACAGACACACATTAACACCAAGTAACAGAGACATACACTGACACCAGTAAACAAAGACATAGACTGATACCCAGTAACACAGACACACACTTACACCAAGTAACAAAGACATACACTGACACCAAGTAACAAAGGCATACAATTACACCAAGTAAAAAAGACATACACTGACACCAAGTAACAAAGACATCCACTGATACCCAGTAACACAGACACACAATTACACCAAGAAACAAAGACATACACTGATACCCAGTTACACAGACACACACTTGCACCAAGTAACAGACACACACAGACACCAAGTAACAAAGACATACACTGATACCCAGTAACACAGACACACACTTACAACAAGTAACAAAGACATACACTGACACCAAGTAACAAAGACAGGCACTGATACCCAGTAACGCAGACACACACTTAGACCAAGTCACAAAGACATACACTGATACCCAGTAACACAGACACACACTTACACCAAGTAACAAAGACATACACTGACACAAAGTAACAAAGACATACACTTACACCAAGTAACAAAGACAGACACTGACACCAAGTAACAAAGACATGCACTGATACCCAGTAACAAAGACATACACTGAAACCAAGTAACAAAGACATACACTTACACCAAGTAACACAGACATACACTGACACCAAGTAACAAAGACAGACACTGACACCAAGTAACAAAGACACGAACTTACACCAAGTAACACAGACATACACTGACACAAAGTATCAAAGACATACACTGACACCAAGTAACAAAGACATGCACTTACACCAAGTAACAAAGACAGACACTGATACCCAGTTAGCACAGACACACACTTACACCAAGTCACAAATACATACACTGATACCCAGTAACACAGACACACACTTACACCAAGTTAAAAAGACATACACTGACACCAAGTAACAAAGACATACACTGATACCCAGTAGCAAAGACATACACTGACACCAAGTAACAAAGACACAAACTTACACCAAGTAACACAGACATACACTGACACCAAGTAACAAATACATACACTTACACCAAGTAACAAAGACATACACTGACACCAAGTAACACAGACACACACTTTCAGCAAGTAACAAAGACAGACACTGATACCCAGTAACACAGACACAAACTTACACCAAGTAACACAGACACACACAGACACCAAGTAACAAAGACATACACTGACACCAAGTAACAAAGACATACACTTACACCAAGTAAAAAAGACAAACACTGACACCAAGTAACAAAGACGTACACTGATACCCAATAACACAGACATACACTTACACCAAGTATCAAAGACATACACTGACACGAAGTAGCAAAGACATAAACTTACACCAAGTAACAAAGACATACACTGACACCAAGTAACAAAGACATACGCTTACACCAAGTAACAAAGACATAGACTTACACCAAGTAACAAACACATACACTGACACCAAGTAACAAAGACATACACTGTTACCCAGTAACACAGACACACACTTACACCAAGTAACACAGACATACACTGACTCCAAGTAACAAAGACATTCACTTACACCAAGTAAAAAAGACATACACTGATACCCAGTAACACAGACCCACACTTACACCAACTAACAAAGACATACACTGATACCCAGTTACACAGACACACACTTACACCAAGTAACACAGACACACACAGACACCAAGTAACAAAGACATACACTGATACCCAGTAACACAGACACACACTTACACCAAGTAACAAAGACATACACTGACACCAAGTAACAAAGACATACACTTACACCAAGTAAAAAAGACATACACTGACACCAAGTAACAAAGACGTACCCTGATACCCAGTAACACAGGCATACACTTACACCAAGTATCAAAGACATACACTCACAACAAGTAGCAAAGACATACACTTACACCAAGTAACAAAGACATACACTGATACCAAGTAACAAAGACATAGACTTACACCAAGTAACAAAGACATACACTGACACCAAGTAACAAAGACATGCACTGATACCCAGTAACACAGACACACACTTACACCAAGTAACACAGACATACACTGACTCCAAGGAACAAAGACATACACTGATACCGAGTAACACAGACACACACTTACACCAAGTAACAAAGACAGACAATGACAACAAGTAACAAAGACATACACTGATACCCAGTAACACAGACACACACTGACACCAAGTAACAGAGACATACACTGACACCAAGTAACAAAGGCATACAATTACACCAAGTAACAAAGACATGCACTGACACCAAGTAACAAAGACGTACACTTACACCAAGTAACAAAGACATACACTTACACCAAGTAACACAGACATACACTGACACCAAGTAACAAAGACACACACTTACACCAAGTACACAGACATACACTGACACCAAGTAACAAAGACATACACTTACACCAAGTAAAAAAGACATACACTGACACCAAGTAACAAAGACGTACACTGATACCCAGTAACACAGACATACACTTACACCAAGTATCGAAGACATACACTGACACCACGTAGCAAAGCCATACACTTACACCAAGTAACAAAGACATACACTGACACCAAGTAAAAAAGACATACACTTACACCAAGTAACAAAGACATAGACAGACACCAAGTAACAAAGACATCCACTGACACCAAGTAACAAAGACATACACTGATACCAAGTAACACAGACACACACTTCCACCAAGTAACACAGACATACACTGACTCCAAGTAACAAAGACATTCACTTACACCAAGTAAAAAAGACATACACTGACACCAAGTAACAAAGACATACACTGACACCCAGTAACGCAGACACACACTTACATCAACTAACAAAGACATACACTGATACCCAGTTACACAGACACAAACTTACACCAAGTAACACAGACACACACAGACACCAAGTAACAAAGACATGCACTGATACCCAGTAACACAGACACACACTTACACCAAGGAACAAATACATACACTGACACCAAGTAACAAATACAACACTTACACCAAGTAAAAAAGACATACACTGACACCAAGTAACAAAGACGTACACTGATACCCAGTAACACAGACATACACTTACACCAAGTAACACAGACATACACTGACTCTAAGTAACAAAGACATACACTGATACCGAGTAACACAGACACACACTTAAACCAAGTAACAAAGACTGACAATGACACCAAGTAACAAAGACATACACTGATACCCAGTCACACAGACACACACTTACACCAAGTAACACAGACATACACTGACTCTAAGTAACAAAGACATACACTGATACCGAGTAACACAGACACACACTAACACCAAGTAACAAAGACAGACAATGACACCAAGTAACAAAGACATACACTGATACCCAGTAACACAGACACACACTTACACCAAGTAACAGAGACATACATTGACACCAAGTAACAAAGGCATACAATTACACCAAGTAACAAAGACATGCACTTACACCAAGTAAAAAAGACATACACTGACACCAAGTAACAAAGACGTACACTGATACCCAGTAACACAGACATACACTTACACCAAGTATCGAAGACATACACTGACACCACGTAGCAAAGCCATACACTTACACCAAGTAACAAAGACATACACTGACACCAAGTAAAAAAGACATACACTTACACCAAGTAACAAAGACATAGACAGACACCAAGTAACAAAGACATCCACTGACACCAAGTAACAAAGACATACACTGATACCAAGTAACACAGACACACACTTCCACCAAGTAACACAGACATACACTGACACCATGTAACAAAGGCATACAATTACACCAAGTAACAAAGACATGCACTGACACCAAGTAACAAAGACGTACACTTACACCAAGTAACAAAGACATACACTTACACCAAGTAACACAGACATACACTGACACCAAGTAACAAAGACACACACTTACACCAAGTACACAGACATACACTGACAGCAAGTATCAAAGACATACACTTACACCAAGTAACAAAGACACACACTGATACCCAGTAACACAGACACACACTTACACCAAGGAACAAAGACAGACACTGATACTCAGTAACACAGACACACACTTACACCAAGTCACAAAGACATACACTGACACCCAGTAACAAAGACATAAACAGACACCCAGTAACAAAGACACACACTGACACCAAGTAACAAAGCTATGCACTGAAACCCAGTAACAAAGACACACACTTACACCATGTAACAAATACATACACTGACACCAAGTAACAAAGGCATACACTTACACCAAGTAACAAAGACATACACTGACACCAAGTAACAAACACATACACTGATACCCAGTAACACAGACACACACTTACACCAGGTATCACAGACATACACAGGCACCAACTAACAAAGACATACACTGATTCCCAGAAACACAGACAAACACGTACACCACGTAACAAAGACAGACACTGACACCATGTAACAAATACATACACTTACACCAAATAACACATACATACACTGACAACAAGTAACAAAGACATACACTTACACCAACTAACAAGGACACACACTTACACCAAGTTACACAGACATACACTGACACCAGGTAACAAAGACAAGCACTTACACCAATTAAGAAAGACACACACTTACACCAAGTAACACAGACCTGCACTGACACCAAGTAACAAAGACATACACTGATACCCAGCAACACAGACACACTCTTACACCAAGTAACAAAGACAGACATTGATACCCAGTAACACAGACACACACTTACACCAGGTCACAAAGACACACACTGACATCCAGTAACAAAGACAGACACTGATACCCAGTAACACAGACAAACACTTACACCAAGTAACAAAGACAGAGACTGATACCCAGTAACACAGACACACACTTACACCAAGACACAAAGACACACACTGCACCCAGTGAGAAAGCAACACACTGACACCCAGT
Source organism: Heterodontus francisci (assembly GCF_036365525.1). Classification (NCBI taxonomy): domain Eukaryota; kingdom Metazoa; phylum Chordata; class Chondrichthyes; order Heterodontiformes; family Heterodontidae; genus Heterodontus; species Heterodontus francisci. The sequence goes on along the minus strand of NC_090392.1, from coordinate 9,131,400 downwards.
AACAAAGACATACACTGATACCCAGTAACACAGACTCACACTTACACCAAGTAACAAAGACATACACTGACACCAAGTAACAAAGACATACAATGACACCAATTAACAAAGACATACACTGATACCCAGTAACACAGACACACACTTACACCGAGTAACAAAGACATGCACTGACACCCAGTAACAAAGACACACACTGATACCAAGTAACACAGACACACACTTACACCAGGTCACAAAGACACACACTGACATCCAGTAACAAAGACAGACACTGATACCCAGTAACACAGACAAACACTTACACCAAGTAACAAAGACAGAGACTGATACCCAGTAACACAGACACACACTTACACCAAGACACAAAGACACACACTGCACCCAGTGAGAAAGCAACACACTGACACCCAGTAACAAAGACATGCACTGACACCCAGTAACAAAGACACACACTGATACCAAGTAACAAAGACATACAATTGCACCAAGTAAAAAAGACATAGACTGATACCCAGTAGCAAAGACACACACTTACACCAAGTAACAAAGACATACACTGACACCACGTAACAAAGACAGACACTGATAACCAGTAACACAGACACACACTTACACCAACAAACAAAGACATACACTGATACCCAGTTACACAGACACACACTTGCACCAAGTAACACAGACACACACAGACACCAAGTTACAAAGACATACACTGATACCCAGTAACACAGACACACACTTACACCAAGTAACAAAGACATACACTGACACCAAATCACAAAGACATACACAGATACCAAGTAACACAGACACACGCGAACACCAAATCACAAAGACATACACTGACACAAAGTAACAAAGACATACACTTACACCAAGTAACAAAGACATACACTGACACCAAGTATCAAAGACATACACTGATACCCAGTAACAAAGACATACACTGACACCCAGTAACAAAGACACACACTGACAACAAGTAACAAAAACATACACTGATAACCAGTAACACAGACACACAGTTATACCAAGTAACAAAGACAGACACTGATACCCAGTAACACAGACACACACTTACTCCAGCTCACAAAGACACACACTGACACCCAGTCACAAAGACAGACACTGATACCCAGTAACACAGACACACACGTACACCAAGTAACAAATACAGGCACTGATACCCAGTAACACAGACACACACTTACACCAAGTCACAAAGACATACACTGACGCCCAGTAACAAAGACATAGACAGACACCCAGTAACAAAGACACACACTGACACCAAGTAACAAAGACATATACTGATACCCAGTAACACAGACACATACTTACACCAAGTAACAAAGACATACACTGACACCAAGTAACAAAGACATACACTGATACCCAGTAACACAGACACACACTGACACCAAGTAATAAAGACATACACTGACACCAAGTAACAAAGACACACACTTACACCAAGTAACAAAGACATACACTGACACCAAGTAACAAAGACATACACTTACACCAAGTAACAAAGACATATACTGACACCAAGGAACAAAGACATACACTGATACCCAGTAACACAGACACACACCTACACCAAGTAACAAAGACATACACTGATACCCAATAACACAGACACACATTTACACCAACTAACACCGACATGCTCTTACACCAAGTAACAAAGACAGATACTGATACCCAGTAACACAGACACACACTTACACGAAGTCACAAAGACATACACTGACACCCATTAACAAAGAAATGCACTTACACCAAGAAACAAAGACATGCACTGACACCCAGTAACGAAGACACACACTGATACCAAGTAACAAAGACATACACTGATACCCAGTAAGACAGACACACACTTACACCAAGTAACAAAGACATACACTGACACCAAGTAACAAAGACATACAATTGCACCCCAAGTAAAAAAGACAGACACTGACACCAAGTAACAAAGACATACACTGATACCCAGTAACACAGACACACACTTACACCAAGAAACAAAGACATACACTGATATCCAGTTACACAGACACACACTTGCACCAAGTAACACAGACACGCACAGACACCAAGTAACAAAGACATACACTGATACCCAGAAACACAGACACACACTTACACCAATTAACAAAGACATACACTGACACCATGAAACAAAGACAGGCACAGATACCCAGTAACACAGACACACACTTACACCAAGTCACAAAGACAGACACTGATACCCAGTAACAGAGACACACACTTCCACCAAATCACAAAGACATACACAGATACCCAGTAACACAGACACACGCGAACACCAAATCACAAAGACATACACTGACACAAAGTAACAAAGACATACACTTACACCAAGTAACAAAGACATACACTGACACCAAGTATCAAAGACATATACTGACACCAAGGAACAAAGACATACACTGATACCCAGTAACACAGACACACACCTACACCAAGTAACAAAGACATACAATGATACCCAATAACACAGACACACATTTACACCAAGTAACAAAGACATACACTGATACCCAATAACACAGACACACACTTACACCAGCTCACAAAGACACACACTGACACCCAGTCACAAAGACAGACACTGATACCCAGTAACACAGACACACACGTACACCAAGTAACAAATACAGGCACTGATACCCAGTAACACAGACACACACTTACACCACGTCACAAAGACATACACTGACACCAAGTAACAAAGACATACACTGACACCCAGTAACACAGACACATACTTACACCAAGTAACAAAGACATACACTGACACCAAGTAACAAAGACATACACTGACACCAATTAACAAAGACATACACTGATACCCAGTAACACAGACACACACTTACACCAAGTAACAAAGACATACACTGACACCAAGTAACAAAGACATACACTTACCCCAAGTAACAAAGACATATTCTGACACCAAGGAACAAAGACATACACTGATACCCAGTAACACAGACACACACCTACACCAAGTAACAAAGACATACACTGATACCCAATAACACAGACACACATTTACACCAACTAACACAGACATGCTTTTACACCAAGTAACAAAGACAGATACTGATACCCAGTAACACAGACACACACTTACACGAAGTCACAAAGACATACACTGACACCCAGTAACAAAGAAATGCACTTACACCAAGTAACAAAGACATGCACTGACACCCAGTAACGAAGACACACACTGATACCAAGTAACAAAGACATACACTGATACCCAGTAAGACAGACACACACTTACACCAAGTAACAAAGACATACACTGACACCAAGTAACAAAGACATACAATTGCACCAAGTAAAAAAGACAGACACTGACACCAAGTAACAAAGACATACACTGATACCCAGTAACACAGACACACACTTACACCAAGAAACAAAGACATACACTGATACCCAGAAACACAGACACACACTTACTCCAATTAACAAAGACATACACTGACACCATGAAACAAAGACAGGCACTGATACCGAGTAACACAGACACACACTTACACCAAGAAACAAAGACATACACTGATATCCAGTTACACAGACACACACTTGCACCAAGTAACACAGACACACACAGACACCAAGTAACAAAGACATACACTGATACCCAGAAACACAGACACACACTTACACCAATTAACAAAGACATACACTGACACCATGAAACAAAGACAGGCACTCATACCCAGTAACACAGACACACACTTACACCAAGTCACAAAGACATACACTGATACCCAGTAACACAGACACACACTTCCACCAAGTAACAAAGACATACACTGAAACAAAGTAACAAAGACATACACTTCCACCAAGCAACAAAGACATACACTGACACCAAGTAACAAAGACATACACTGATACCCAGTAACAAAGACATACACTGACACCAAGTATCAAAGACATACACTTACACCAAGTAACACAGACATGCACTGACACCAAGTAACAAAGACAGACACTGACACCAAATAACAAAGACACAAACTTACACAAAGTAACGAAGACATACACTGACACCTAGTATCAAAGACATACACTGACACCAAGTAACAAAGACATGCACTTACACCAAGTAACAAAGACAGACACTGATACCCAGTAACACAGACACACACTTACACCAAGTATCACAGACATACACAGACACCAACTAACAAAGACATACACTGATACCCAGTAACACAGACAGACACTTACACCAAGTAACAAAGACATACACTGACACCAAGTAACAAACACAGTCACTTACACCAAATAACACAGACATACACTGACACCAAGTAACAAGGACATACACTTACACCAACTAGCAAAGACACACACTTACACCAAGTAACACAGACATGCACTGACACCAAGTACCAAAGACATGCACTTGCACCAAGTAAGAAAGACACACACTGACACCAAGTAACACAGACCTACACTGACACCAAGTAACAAAGACATACACTGATACCCAGCAACACAGACACACTCTTACACCAAGTAACAAAGACAGACACTGATACCCAGTAACACAGACACACACTTACACCAAGTATCAAAGACATACACTGACACCAAGTAACAAAGACATACACTAACACCAAGTAACAAAGACATACACTGACACCAAGTAACAAAGACAGACACTGATACCCAGTAACACAGACACACACTTACACCAACAAACAAAGACATACTCTGATACCCAGTGACACAGACACACACTTGCACCAAGTAACACAGACACACACAGACACCAAGTAACAAAGACATACACTGATACCCAGTAACACAGACACACACTTACACCAAGTAACAAAGACATACACTGACACCAAATCACAAAGACATACACTGATACCCAGTAACACAGACACACACTAACACCAAATCACAAAGACATACACTGATACCCAGTAACACAGACACACACTTACACCAAGTAACAAAGACATACACTGACACAAAGTAACAAAGACATACACTTACACCAATTAACAAATACATACACTGACACCAAGTATCAAAGTCATACACTGATACCCAGTAACACAGACATACACTGACACCAAGTAACAAAGACATACACTGACACCAAGTATCAAAGACATGCACTTGCACCAAGTAACAAAGACAGACACTGATACCCAGTCAACACAGACACACACTTACTCCAGGTCACAAATACAAACACTGACACCCAGTAACAAAGACAGACACTGATACCCAGTAACACAGACACACACTTACACCAAGTCACAAATACATACACTGATACCCAGTAACACAGACACACACTTACACCAAGTTAAAAAGACATACACTGACACCAAGTAACAAAGACATACACTGATACCCAGTAGCAAAGACATACACTGACACCAAGTAACAAAAACACAAACTTACACCAAGTAACACAGACATACACTGACACCAGGGAACAAAGACATACACTTACACCAAGTAACAAAGACATACACTGACACCAAGTAACACAGACACACACTTTCAGCAAGTAACAAAGACAGACACTGATACCCAGTAACACAGACACACACTTACACCAAGTAACACAGACACACACAGACACCAAGTAACAAAGACATACACTGACACCAAGTAACAAAGACATACACTTACACCAAGTAAAAAAGACATACACTTACACCAAGTATCAAAGACATACACAGACACCAAGTAGCAAAGACATACACTTACACCAAGTAACAAAGACATACACTGACACCAAGTAACAAAGACATACGCTCACACCAAGTAACAAAGACATAGACTTACACCAAGTAACAAAGACATACACTGACACCAAGTAACAAAGATATACACTGATACCCAGTAACACAGACACACACTTACACCAAGTAAAACAGACACACACTGACTCCAAGTAACAAAGACATTCACTTACACCAAGTAAAAAAGACATACACTGACACCAAGTAACATAGAAATACACTGATACCCAGTAACACAGACCCACACTTACACCAACTAACAAAGACATACACTGATACCCAGTTACACAGACACACACTTCCACCAAGTAACACAGACACACACAGACACCAAGTAACAAAGACATACATTGATACCCAGGAACACAGACAGACACTTACACCAAGTAACAAAGACATTCACTGACACCAAGTAACAAAGACATACACTTACACCAAGTAAAAAATACATACACTGACACCAAGGAACAAAGACGTACACTGATACCCACTAACACAGACATACACTTACACCAAGTATCAAAGACATACACTGACACCAAGTAACAAAGACAGACACTGATACCAAGTAACAAAGACATACACTTACACCAAGTAACAAAGACATAGACTTACTCCAAGTAACAAACACATACACTGACACCAAGTAACAAAGACATACACTGATACCCAGTAACACAGACACACACTTACACCAAGTAACACAGACATACACTGACTCCAAGTAACAAAGACATACACTGATACCGAGTAACACAGACACACACTTACACCAAGTAACAAAGACAGACTATGACACCAAGTAACAAAGACATACACTGATACCCAGTAACACAGACACACACTTACACCAAGTAACAGAGACATACACTGACACCAAGTAACAAAGGCATACAATTACACCAAGTAACAAAGACAGGCACTGACACCAAGTAACAAAGACGTACACTTAAACCAAGTAACAAAGACACACACTTACACCAAGTACACAGACATACACTGACAGCAAGTAACAAAGACATACACTTACACCAAGTAACAAAGACATACACTGATACCCAGTAACACAGACACACACTTACACCAAGTAACAAAGACAGACACTGATACCCAATGACACAGACACACACTTACACCAAGTAGCACAGACACACACAGACACCAAGTAACAAAGACATTCACTGACACCAAGTAACAAAGACATACACTTACACCAAGTAAAAAATACATACACTGACACCAAGTAACAAAGACGTACACTGATACCCACTAACACGGACATACACTTACACCAAGTATCAAAGACATACACTGACACCAAGTAGCAAAGACATACACTTACACCAAGTAACAAAGACAGACACTGATACCAAGTAACAAAGACATACACTTACACCAAGTAACAAAGACATAGACTTACACCAAGTAACAAACACATACACTGACACCAAGTAACAAAGACATACACTGATACCCAGTAACACAGACACACACTTACACCAAGTAACACAGACATACACTGACTCCAAGTAACAAAGACATACACTGATACCGAGTAACACAGACACACACTTACACCAAGTAACAAAGACAGACTATGACACCAAGTAACAAAGACATACACTGATACCCAGTAACACAGACACACACTTACACCAAGTAACAGAGACATACACTGACACCAAGTAACAAAGACATACACTTACACCAAGTAACAAAGACATACACTGATACCCAGTAACACAGACACACACTTACACCAAGTAACAAAGACAGACACTGATACCCAGTAACACAGACACACACTTACACCAAGTACACAGACATACACTGACAGCAAGTAACAAAGACATACACTTACACCAAGTAACAAAGACATACACTGATACCCAGTAACACAGACACACACTTACACCAAGTAACAAAGACAGACACTGATACCCAGTAACACAGACACACACTTACACCAAGTCACAAAGACATACACTGACACCCAGTAACAAAGACATACACTGACACCCCGTAACAAAGACACACACTGACACCAAGTAACAAAGACATACACTGATACCCAGTTACACAGACACACACTTCCACCAAGTAACACAGACACACACAGACACCAAGTATCAAAGACATACACTGATACCCAGGAACACAGAGAGACACTTACACCAAGTAACAAAGACATTCACTGACACCAAGTAACAAAGGCATACACTTACACCAAGTAAAAAATACATACACTGACACCAAGTAACAAAGACGTACACTGATACCCACTAACACAGACATACACTTACACCAAGTATCAAAGACATACACTGACACCAAGTAGCAAAGACATACACTTACACCAAGTAACAAAGACAGACACTGATACCAAGTAACAAAGACATACACTTACACCAAGTAACAAAGACATAGACTTACACCAAGTAACAAACACATACACTGACACCAAGTAACAAAGACATACACTGATACCCAGTAACACAGACACACACTTACACCAAGTAACACAGACATACACTGACTCCAAGTAACAAAGACATACACTGAAACCGAGTAACACAGACACACACTTACACCAAGTAACAAAGACAGACTATGACACCAAGTAACAAAGACACACACTGATACCCAGTAACACAGACACACACTTACACCAAGTAACAGAGACATACACTGACACCAAGTAACAAAGGCATACAATTACACCAAGTAACAAAGACATGCACTGACACCAAGTAACAAAGACGTACACTTAAACCAAGTAACAAAGACACACACTTACACCAAGTACACAGACATACACTGACAGCAAGTAACAAAGACATACACTTACACCAAGTAAAAAGACATACACTGATACCCAGTAACACAGACACACACTTACACCAAGTAACAAAGACAGACACTGATACCCAGTAACACAGACACACACTTACACCAAGTCACAAAGACATACACTGACACCCAGTAACAAAGACATACACTGACACCCCGTAACAAAGACACACACTGACACCAAGTAACAAAGACATACACTGATACCCAGTAACACACACACACACTTACACCAAGTAACAAAGACATACACTGATACCCAGTAACACAGACACACACTTACACCAGGTATCACAGACATACACAGACACCAACTAACAAAGACATACACTTACAACAAAAAACACAGACATACACTGACACCAAGTAACAAAGACATACACTTTTACCAAGTAACAAAGACATACACTGATACCCAGTAACACACACACACACTGACACCAAGTAACAAAGACATACACTGATACCCAGAAACACAGACAAACACTGACACCACGTAACAAAGACAGACACTGACACCAAGTAACAAATACATACACTTACAACAAAAAACACAGACATACACTGACACCAAGTAACAAAGACATACACTTACACCAACTAACAAAGACACACACTTACACCACGTTACACAGACATACACTGACACCAAGTAACAAAGACATGGACTTACACCAAGTAGGAAAGACACACACTTACAGCAAGTAACACAGACCTACACTGACACCAAGTAACAAAGACATACACTGATACCCAGCAACACAGACACACTCTTACACCAAGTAACAAAGACAGACACTGATACACAGTAACACAGACACACACTTACACCAAGTAGCAAAGACATAAACTGACACCAAGTAACAAAGACATACACTTACACCAAGTAACAAAGACATACACTGACACCAAGTAACAAAGACATACACTTACACCAAGTAACACAGACATACTCTGACACAAAGTAACAAAGACATACACTTCCACCAAGTAACACAGACACGCAGTTACACCAAGTAACACAGACATACACTGACACCAAGTAACAAAGACATACACTGATACCCAGTAACACAGACACACACTTACACCAAGTAACAAAGACAGACATTGATACCCAGTAACACAGACACACACTTACACCAGGTCACAAAGACACACACTGACATCCAGTAACAAAGACAGACACTGATACCCAGTAACACAGACAAACACTTACACCAAGTAACAGAGACAGAGACTGATACCCAGTAACACAGACACACACTTACACCAAGACACAAAGACACACACTGCACCCAGTGAGAAAGAAACACACTGACACCCAGTAACAAAGACATACACTGATACCCAGTAACACAGACACACACTTACACCAAGTAACAAAGACATACACTGACACCAAGTAACAAAGACATACAATGACACCAATTAACAAAGACATACACTGATACCCAGTAACACAGACACACACTTACACCGAGTAACAAAGACATACACTGACACCAAGTAACAAAGACATACACTTACACCAACTTACAAAGACATACACTTACACCAAGTACAAAGACATACACTGACACCAAGTAACAAAGACATACAATTATACCCAGTAACACAGACACGCACTGACACCCAGTAACAAAGACATACACTGACACCAAGGAACAAAGACAGACACTGATACCCAGTAACACAGACACACACTTACACCAAGTAACAAAGACTGACACTGATCCCCAATAACACAGACACACACTTACACCAACTAACACAGACATACACTGACACAAAGTAACAACGACATACACTGACACCCAGTAACAAAGACACACACTGACACCAAGTAACAAAGACATACACTGACACCAAGTAACAAAGAAACACACTTACACCAAGTAACAAAGACATACACTGACACCAGGTAACAAAGACATACACTTACACCAAGTAACAAAGACATACACTGATACCCAATAACACAGACACACATTTACACCAACTAACACAGACATATACTTGCACCAAGTTACAAACACAGATACTGATACCCAGTAACACAGACACACACTTACACCAAGTCACGAAGACAGACACTGACACCCAGTAACAAAGACATGCACTGACACCCAGTAACAAAGACACACACTGATACCAAGTAACAAAGACATACAATTGCACCAAGTAAAAAAGACATAGACTGATACCCAGTAGCAAAGACACACACTTACACCAAGTAACAAAGACATACACTGACACCTCGTGACAAAGACAGACACTAATACCCAGTAAAACAGACACACACTTACACCAACAAACAAAGACATACACTGATACCCAGTTACACAGACACACACTTGCACCAAGTAACACAGACACACACAGACACCAAGTTACAAAGACATACACTGATACCCAGTAACACAGACACACACTTACACCAAGTAACAAAGACATACACTGACACCAAATCACAAAGACATACACTGATACCCAGTAACACAGACACACGCGAACACCAAATCACAAAGACATACACTGATACCCAGTAACACAGACACACACTTACACCAAGTAACAAAGACATACACTGACACAAAGTAACAAAGACATACACTTACACCAAGTAACAAAGACATACACTGACATCAAGTATCAAAGACATACACTGATACCCAGTAACAAAGACATACACTGAAACCGAGTGACAAAGACATACACTTACACCAAGTAACACAGACATACACTGACACAAAGTATCAAAGACATACACTGACACCAAGTAACAAAGACATGCACTTACACCAAGTAACAAAGACAGACAATGATACCCAGTAACACAGACACACACTTACACCATGTCACAAAGAAACACACTGACACCAAGTAACAAAGACAGACACTGATACCCAGTAACACAGACACACACTTACACCAAGTCACAAATACATACACTTACACCCAGTAACACAGACACACACTTGCACCAAGTTAAAAAGACATACACTGACACCAAGTAACAAAGACATACACTGATACCCAGTAGCAAAGACATACACTGATACCAAGTAACAAAGACACAAACTTACACCAAGTAACACAGACATACACTGACACCAAGTAACAAAGACATACACTTACACCAAGTAACAAAGGCATACACTGACACCAAGTAACACAGACACACACTTACACCAAGTCACAAAGACATACACTGACACCCAGTAACAAAGACATACACTGACACCAAGTAACAAAGACATACACAGACACCAATTAACAAAGACATACACTGATACCCAGTAACACAGACACACACTTACACGAAATAACAAAGACAAACACAGATACCCAGTAACACAGACACACACTTACACCAAGTATTACAGACATACACAGACACCAACTAACAAAGACATACACTGATACCCAGTAACACAGACAGACACTTACACCAAGTAACAAAGACACACACTGACACCAAGTAACACAGACCTACACTGACACCAAGTAACAAAGACATACACTGATACCCAGCAACACAGACACACTCTTACACCAAGTAACAAAGACGGACACTGATACCCAGTAACACAGACACACACTTACACCAAGTATCAAAGACATACACTGACACCAAGTAACAAAGACATACACTAACACCAAGTAACAAAGACATACACTGACACCAAGTAACAAAGACATACACTTACACCAAGTCACAAAGACATACACTGACACCAAGTAACAAAGACATACACTTACACCAAGTAACACAGACATACAGTTACACCGAGTAACAAAGACACGCACTTACACCAAGTAACACAGACATACACTGACACCAAGTAACAAAGACAGACACTGATACCCAGTAACACAGACACACACTTGCACCAGCTCACAAAGACACACACTGACACCCAGTAACAAAGACAGACACTGATACCCAGTAACACAGAGACACACGTACACCAAGTAACAAATACAGGCACTGATACCCAGTAACACAGACACACAGTTACACCAAGTCACAAAGACATACACTGACGCCCAGTAACAAAGACATAGACTGACACCCAGTAACAGAGACACACACTGACACCAAGTAACAAAGACATATACTGATACCCAGTAACACAGACACACACTGACACCAAGTAACAAAGACATACATTGACACCAATTAACAAGGACATACACTGATACCCAGTGACACAGACACACACTTACACCAAGTAATGAAGACATACACTGACACCAAGTAACAAAGACACACACTTACACCAAGTAACAAAGACAGACACTGACACCAAGTAACAAAGACATACACTTACCCCAAGTAACAAAGACATATACTGACACCAAGTAACAAAGACATACACTGATACCCAGTAACACAGACACACACTTACACCAACTAACACAGACATGCTCTTACACCAAGTAGCAAAGACAGATACTGATACCCAGTAACACAGACACACACTTACACGAAGTCACAAAGACATACACTGACACCCAGTAACAAAGAAATGCACTTACACCAAGTAACAAAGACATGCACTGACACCCAGTAACGAAGAGACACACTGATACAAAGTAACAAAGACATACACTGATACCCAGTAAGACAGACACACACTTACACCAAGTAACAAAGACATACACTGACACCAAGTAACAAAGACATACAATTGCACCAAGTAAAAAAGACATACACTGACACCAAGTAACAAAGACATACACTGATACCCAGTAACACAGACACACACTTACACCAAGAAACAAAGACATACACTGATATCCAGTTACACAGACACACACTTGCACCAAGTAACACAGACACACACAGACACCAAGTAACAAAGACATACACTGATACCCAGAAACACAGACACACACTTACACCAATTAACAAAGACATACACTGACACCAAGAAACAAAGACAGGCACTGATACCCAGTAACACAGACACACACTTACACCAAGTATCACAGACATACACAGACACCAACTAACAAAGACATACACTGATACCCAGTAACACAGACAGACACTTACACCAAGTAACAAAGACATACACTGACACCAAGTAACAAACACAGACACTTACACCAAATAACACAGACATACACTGTCACCAAGTAACAAGGACATACACTTACACCAACTAGCAAAGACACACACTTACACCAAGTAACACAGACATACACTGACACCAAGTAACAAAGACATGCACTTACACCAAGTAAGAAAGACACACACTGACACCAAGTAACAAAGACATATACTGATACCCAGTAACACAGACACATACTTACACCAAGTAACAAAGACATACACTGACACCAATTAACAAAGACATACACTGATACCCAGTAACACAGACACACACTTACACCAAGTAATAAAGACATACACTGACACCAAGTAACAAAGACACACACGTACACCAAGTAACAAAGACATACACTGACACCAAGTAACAAAGACATACACTTACCCCAAGTAACAAAGACATATACTGACACCAAGTAACAAAGACATACACTGATACCCAGTAACACAGACACACACCTACACCAAGTAACAAAGACATACACTGATACCCAATAACACAGACACACATTTACACCAACTAACACAGACATGCTCTTACACCAAGTAACAAAGACAGATACTGATACCCAGTAACACAGACACACACTTACACGAAGTCACAAAGACATACACTGACACCCAGTAACAAAGAAATGCACTTACACCAAGTAACAAAGACATGCACTGACACCCAGTAACGAAGACACACACTGATACCAAGTAACAAAGACATACACTGATACCCATGAAGACAGACACACAATTACACCAAGTAACAAAGACATACACTGACTCCAAGTAACAAAGACATACAATTGCACCAAGTAAAAAAGACATACACTGACACCAAGTAACAAAGACGTACACTGATACCCAGAAACACAGACACACACTTACACCAATTAACAAAGACATACACTGACACCAAGAAACAAAGACAGGCACTGATACCCAGTAACACAGACACACACTTACACCAAGTCACAAAGACATACACTGATACCCAGTAACACAGACACACACTTACACCAAGTAACAAAGACATACACTGTATCAAAGTAACAAAGACATACACTTCCACCAAGCAACAAAGACATACACTGACACCAAGTAACAAAGACATACACTGATACCCAGTAACAAAGACATACACTGACACCAAGTATCAAAGACATACACTTACACCAAGTAACACAGACATGCACTGACACCAAGTAACAAAGACAGACACTGACACCAAATAACAAAGACACAAACGTACACCAAGTAACGAAGTCATACACTGACACCTAGTATCAAAGACATACACTGACACCAAGTAACAAAGACATGCACTTACACCAAGTAACAAAGACAGACACTGATACCCAGTAACACAGACACACACTTACACCAAGTCACAAAGACATACACTGATACCCAGTAACACAGACACACACTTACACCAAGTAACAAAGACATACACTGAAACAAAGTAACAAAGACATACACTTCCACCAAGCAACAAAGACATACACTGACACCAAGTAACAAACACATACACTTACACCAAATAACACAGACATACACTGACACCAAGTAACAAGGACATTCACTTACACCAACTAGCAAAGACACACACTTACACCAAGTAACACAGACATACACTGACACCAAGTAACAAAGACATGCACTTACACCAAGTAAGAAAGACACACACTGACACCAAGTAACAAAGACATATACTGATACCCAGTAACACAGACACATATTTACACCAAGTAACAAAGACATACACTGACACCAATTAACAAAGACATACACTGATACCCAGTAACACAGACACACACTTACACCAAGTAATAAAGACATACACTGACACCAAGTAACAAAGACACACACGTACACCAAGTAACAAAGACATACACTGACACCAAGTAACAAAGTCATACACTTACCCCAAGTAACAAAGACATATACTGACACCAAGTAACAAAGACATACACTGATACCCAGTAACACAGACACACACCTACACCAAGTAACAAAGACATACACTGATACCCAATAACACAGACACACACTTGCACCAACTAACACAGACATGCTCTTACACCAAGTAACAAAGACAGATACTGATACCCAGTAACACAGACACACACCTACACCAAGTAACAAAGACATACACTGATACCCAGTAACACAGACACACACCTACACCAAGTAACAAAGACATACACTGATACCCAATAACACAGACACACATTTACACCAACTAACACAGACATGCTCTTACACCAAGTAACAAAGACAGATACTGATACCCAGTAACACAGACACACACTTACACGAAGTCACAAAGACATACACTGACACCCAGTAACAAAGAAATGCACTTACACCAAGTAACAAAGACATGCACTGACACCCAGTAACGAAGAGACACACTGATACAAAGTAACAAAGACATACACTGATACCCAGTAAGACAGACACACACTTACACCAAGTAACAAAGACATACACTGACACCAAGTAACAAAGACATACAATTGCACCAAGTAAAAAAGACATACACTGACACCAAGTAACAAAGACATACACTGATACCCAGTAACACAGAAACACACTTACACCAAGAAACAAAGACAGACACTGATATCCAGTTACACAGACACACACTTGCACCAAGTAACACAGACACACACAGACACCAAGTAACAAAGACATACACTGATACCCAGAAACACAGACACACACTTACACCAATTAACAAAGACATACACTGACACCAAGAAACAAAGACAGGCACTGATACCCAGTAACACACACACACACTTACACCAAGTATCACAGACATACACAGACACCAACTAACAAAGACATACACTGATACCCAGTAACACAGACAGACACTTACACCAAGTAACAAAGACATACACTGACACCAAGTAACAAACACAGACACTTACACCAAATAACACAGACATACACTGACACCAAGTAACAAGGACATACACTTACACCAACTAGCAAAGACACACACTTACACCAAGTAACACAGACATACACTGACACCAAGTAACAAAGACATGCACTTACACCAAGTAAGAAAGACACACACTGACACCAAGTAACAAAGACATATACTGATTCCCAGTAACACAGACACATACTTACACCAAGTAACAAAGACATACACTGACACCAATTAACAAAGACATACACTGATACCCAGTAACACAGACACACACTTACACCAAGTAATAAAGACATACACTGACACCAAGTAACAAAGACACACACGTACACCAAGTAACAAAGACATACAATGACACCAAGTAACAAAGACATACACTTACCCCAAGTAACAAAGACATATACTGACACCAAGTAACAAAGACATACACTGATACCCAGTAACACAGACACACACCTACACCAAGTAACAAAGACATACACTGATACCCAATAACACAGACACACATTTACACCAACTAACACAGACATGCTCTTACACCAAGTAACAAAGACAGATACTGATACCCAGTAACACAGACACACACTTACACGAAGTCACAAAGACATACACTGACACCCAGTAACAAAGAAATGCACTTACACCAAGTAACAAAGACATGCACTGACACCCAGTAACGAAGACACACACTGATACCAAGTAACAAAGACATACACTGATACCCATGAAGACAGACACACAATTACACCAAGTAACAAAGACATACACTGACTCCAAGTAACAAAGACATACAATTGCACCAAGTAAAAAAGACATACACTGACACCAAGTAACAAGCCATACACTGATACCCAGTAATACAGACACACACTTACACCAAGAAACAAAGACATACACTGATATCCATTTACACAGACACACACTTGCACCAAGTAACACAGACACACACAGACACCAAGTAACAAAGACGTACACTGATACCCAGAAACACAGACACACACTTACACCAATTAACAAAGACATACACTGACACCAAGAAACAAAGACAGGCACTGATACCCAGTAACACAGACACACACTTACACCAAGTCACAAAGACATACACTGATACCCAGTAACACAGACACACACTTACACCAAGTAACAAAGACATACACTGTATCAAAGTAACAAAGACATACACTTCCACCAAGCAACAAAGACATACACTGACACCAAGTAACAAAGACATACACTGATACCCAGTAACAAAGACATACACTGACACCAAGTATCAAAGACATACACTTACACCAAGTAACACAGACATGCACTGACACCAAGTAACAAAGACAGACACTGACACCAAATAACAAAGACACAAACGTACACCAAGTAACGAAGACATACACTGACACCTAGTATCAAAGACATACACTGACACCAAGTAACAAAGACATGCACTTACACCAAGTAACAAAGACAGACACTGATACCCAGTAACACAGACACACACTTACACCAAGTCACAAAGACATACACTGATACCCAGTAACACAGACACACACTTACACCAAGTTACAAAGACATACACTGAAACAAAGTAACAAAGACATACACTTCCACCAAGCAACAAAGACATACACTGACACCAAGTAACAAACACATACACTTACACCAAATAACACAGACATACACTGACACCAAGTAACAAGGACATACACTTACACCAACTAGCAAAGACACACACTTACACCAAGTAACACAGACATACACTGACACCAAGTAACAAAGACATGCACTTACACCAAGTAAGAAAGACACACACTGACACCAAGTAACAAAGACATATACTGATACCCAGTAACACAGACACATATTTACACCAAGTAACAAAGACATACACTGACACCAATTAACAAAGACATACACTGATACCCAGTAACACAGACACACACTTACACCAAGTAATAAAGACATACACTGACACCAAGTAACAAAGACACACACGTACACCAAGTAACAAAGACATACACTGACACCAAGTAACAAAGACATACACTTACCCCAAGTAACAAAGACATATACTGACACCAAGTAACAAAGACATACACTGATACCCAGTAACACAGACACACACCTACACCAAGTAACAAAGACATACACTGATACCCAATAACACAGACACACACTTACACCAACTAACACAGACATGCTCTTACACCAAGTAACAAAGACAGATACTGATACCCAGTAACACAGACACACACCTACACCAAGTAACAAAGACATACACTGATACCCAATAACACAGACACACACCTACACCAAGTAACAAAGACATACACTGATACCCAGTAACACAGACACACACCTACACGAAGTCACAAAGACATACACTGACACCCAGTAACAAAGAAATGCACTTACACCAAGTAACAAAGACATGCACTGACACCCAGTAACGAAGACACACACTGATACAAAGTAACAAAGACATACACTGATACCCAGGAAGACAGACACACACTTACACCAAGTAACAAAGACATACACTGACTCCAAGTAACAAAGACATACAATTGCACCAAGTAAAAAAGACATACACTGACACCAAGTAACAAAGACATACACTGATACCCAGTAACACAGACACACACTTACACCAAGAAACAAAGACATACACTGATATCCAGTTACACAGACACACACTTGCACCAAGTAACACAGACACACACAGACACCAAGTAACAAAGACGTACACTGATACCCAGAAACACAGACACACACTTACACCAATTAACAAAGACATACACTGACACCAAGAAACAAAGACAGGCACTGATACCCAGTAACACAGACACACACTTACACCAAGTAACAAAGACATACACTGAATCAAAGTAACAAAGACATACACTGATACCCAGTAACAAAGACATACACTGACACCAAGTATCAAAGACATACACTTACACCAAGTAACACAGACATGCACTGACACCAAGTAACAAAGACAGACACTGACACCAAATAACAAAGACACACACTTACACCAAGTAACGAAGACATACACTGACACCTAGTATCAAAGACATACACTGACACCAAGTAACAAAGACATGCACTTACACCAAGTAACAAAGACAGACACTGATACCCAGTAACACAGACACACACTTACACCAGGTCACAAAGACACACACTGACACCCAGTAAGAAAGACAGACACTGATACCCTGTAACACAGACACACACTTACACCAAGTCACAAATACATACACTGATGCCCAGTAACACAGACACACACTTACACCAAGTAACAAAGACATACACTGACACCAAGTAACAAAGACACAAACTTACACGAAGTAACATAGATATACACTGACACCAAGTCACAAAGACATACACTGGCACCCAGTAACAAAGACATACACTGACACCCAGTAACAAAGACACACACTGACACCAAGTAACAAAAACATACACTGATACCCAGGAACACAGACACACAGTTACACCAAGTAACAAAGACATACATTGACACCAGGTAACAAAGACATACACAGACACCAATTAACAAAGACATACACTGATACCCAGTAACACAGACACACACTTACACCAAGTAACAAATGCATACACTTACACCAAGTAACAAAGACATACACAGACACCAAGTAACAAAGACATACACTGATACCCAGTCACACAGACAAACACTTACACCAAGTAACAAAGACATACACAGATACCCAGTAACACAGACACACACTTACACCAAGTAACAAAGACATACACTGACACCAAGTAACAAACACAGACACTTACACCAAATAACACAGACATACACTGACACCAAGTAAGAAAGACACACACTTACACCAAGTAACACAGACCTACACTGACACCAAGTAACAAAGACATACACTGATACCCAGCAACACAGACACACTCTTACACCAAGTAACAAAGACAGACACTGATACCCAGTAACACAGACACACACTTACACCAAGTATCAAAGACATACACTGACACCAAGTAACAAAGACATACACTTACACCAAGTAACAAAGACATACACTGACACCAAGTAACAAAGAAATACACTTACACCAAGTAACAAACACAGACACTTACACCAAATAACACAGACATACACTGACACCAAGTAACAAGGACATACACTTACACCAACTAGCAAAGACACACACTTACACCAAGTAACACAGACATACACTGACACCAAGTAACAAAGACATGCACTTACACCAAGTCAGAAAGACACACACTGACACCAAGTAACACAGACATACAGTGACACCAAGTAACAAAGACATACACTGATACCCAGCAACACAGACACACTCTTACACCAAGTAACAAAGACTGACACTGATACCCAGTAACACAGACACACACTTACACCAAGTATCAAAGACATACACTGACACCAAGTAACAAAGACATACACTAACACCAAGTAACAAAGACATACACTGACACCAAGTAACAAAGACATACACTTACACCAAGTCACAAAGACATACACTGACACCAAGTAACAAAGACATACACTTACACCAAGTAACACAGACATACACTTACACCAAGTAACAAAGACACGCACTTACACCAAGTAACACAGACATACACTGACACCAAGTAACAAAGACATGCAATTACACCAAGTCAGAAAGACACACACTGACACCAAGTAACAAAGACATACACAGAATCAAAGTAACAAAGACATACACTTCCACCAAGCAACAAAGACATACACTGACACCAAGTAACAAAGACATACACTGATACCCAGTAACAAAGACATACACTGACACCAAGTATCAAAGACATACACTTACACCAAGTAACACAGACATGCACTGACACCAAGTAACAAAGACCGACACTGACACCAAATAACAAAGACACAAACTTACACCAAGTAACGAAGACATACACTGACACCTAGTATCAAAGACATACACTGACACCAAGTAACAAAGACATGCACTTACACCAAGTAACAAAGACAGACACTGATACCCAGTAACACAGACACACACTTACACCAGGTCACAAAGACACACACTGACACCCAGTAAGAAAGACATACACTTACACCAAGTAACAAAGACATACACTGACACCAAGTAACAAAGACATACACTTACACCAAGTAACAAACACAGACACTTACACCAAATAACACAGACATACACTGACACCAAGTAACAAGGACATACACTTACACCAACTAGCAAAGACACACACTTACACCAAGTAACACAGACATACACTGACACCAAGTAACAAAGACATGCACTTACACCAAGTCAGAAAGACTCACACTGACACCAAGTAACACAGACATACACTGACACCAAGTAACAAAGACATACACTGATACCCAGCAACACAGACACACTCTTACACCAAGTAACAAAGACAGACACTGATACCCAGTAACACAGACACACACTTACACCAAGTATCAAAGACATACACTGACACCAAGTAACAAAGACATACACTAACACCAAGTAACAAAGACATACACTGACACCAAGTAACAAAGACATACACTTACACCAAGTCACAAAGACATACACTGACACCAAATAACAAAGACATACACTTACACCAAGTAACACAGACATACACTTACACCAAGTAACAAAGACACGCACTTACACCAAGTAACACAGACATACACTGACACCAAGTAACAAAGACATGCAATTACACCAAGTCAGAAAGACACACACTGACACCAAGTAACAAAGACATACACAGAATCAAAGTAACAAAGACATACACTTCCACCAAGCAACAAAGACATACACTGACACCAAGTAACAAAGACATACACTGATACCCAGTAACAAAGACCTACACTGACACCAAATATCAAAGACATACACTTACACCAAGTAACACAGACATGCACTGACACCAAGTAACAAAGACCGACACTGACACCAAATTACAAAGACACAAACTTACACCATGTAACGAAGACATACACTGACACCTGGTATCAAAGACATACACTGACACCAAGTAACAAAGACATGCACTTACACCAAGTAACAAAGACAGACACTGATACCCAGTAACACAGACACACACTTACACCAGGTCACAAAGACACACACTGACACCCAGTAAGAAAGACAGACACTGATACCCAGTAACACAGACACACACTTACACCAGGTCACAAATACATACACTGATGCCCAGTAACACAGACACACACTTACACCAAGTAACAAAGACATACACTGAGACCAAGTTACAAAGACTCAAACTTACACCAAGTAACATAGATATACACTGACACCAAGTCACAAAGACATACACTGGCACCCAGTAACAAAGACATACACTGACACCCAGTAACAAAGACACACACTGACACCAAGTAACAAAAACATACACTGATACCCAGGAACACAGACACACAGTTACACCAAGTAACAAAGACATACATTGACACCAAGTAACAAAGACATACACAGACACCAATTAACAAAGACATACACTGATACCCAGTAACACAGACACACACTTACACCAAGTAACAAAGCATACACTTACACCAAGTAACAAAGACATACACAGACACCAAGTAACAAAGACATACACTGATACCCAGTCACACAGACACACACTTACACCACTTAACAAAGACATACACAGATACCCAGTAACACAGACACACACTTACACCAAGTAACAAAGACATACACTGACACCAAGTAACAAACACAGACACTTACACCAAATAACACAGACATACACTGACACCAACTAACAAAGACACACACTTACACCAAGTAACAAAGACATACACTGACAGCAAGTAACAAAGACATGCACTTACACCAAGTAAGAAAGACACACACTTACACCAAGTATCAAAGACATACACTGACACCAAGTAACAAAGACATACACTTACACCAAGTAACAAAGACATACACTGACACCAAGTAACAAAGACATACACTTACACCAAGTAACAAACACAGACACTGACACCAAATAACACAGACATACACTGACACCAAGTAACAAGGACATACACTTACACCAACTAGCAAAGACACACACTTACACCAAGTAACACAGACATACACTGACACCAAGTCACAAAGACATACACTGACACCAAGTAACAAAGACATACACTTCCACCAAGTAACACAGACATACACTTACACCAAGTAACAAAGACACGCACTTACACCAAGTAACACAGACATACACTGACACCAAGTAACAAAGACTTACACTGATACCCAGCAACACAGACAGACACTTACGCCAAGTAACAAAGACAGACAGTGATACCCAGTAACACAGACACACACTTACACCAAGTCACAAAGACATACACTGACGCCCAGTAACAAAGACATAGACTGACACCCAATAACAAAGACACACACTGACACCAAGTAACAAAGACATATACTGATACCTTGTAACACAGACACATACTTACACCAAGTAACAAAGACATACACTGACACCAAGTAACAAAGACACACACTTACACCAAGTAACAAAGACATACACTGACACCAAGTAACAAAGACACACACTTACACCAATTAACAAAGACATATACTGACACCAAGTAACAAAGACATACACTGATACCCAGTAACACAGACACACACCTACACCAAGTAACAAAGACATACACTGATACCCAATAACACAGACACACATTTACACCAACTAACACAGACATGCACTTACACCAAGTAACAAAGACAGATACTGATACCCATAACACAGTCACACACTTACACGAAGTCACAAAGACATACACTGACACCCAGTAACAAAGAAATGCACTTACACCAAGTAACAAAGACATGCACTGACACCCAGTAACGAAGACACACACTGATACCAAGTAACAAAGACATACACTGATACCCAGTAAGACAGACACACACTTACACCAAGTAACAAAGACATACACTGACACCAAGTAACAAAGACATACAATTGCACCAAGTAAAAAATACATACACTGACACCAAGTAACAAAGACATACACTGATACCCAGTAACACAGACACACACTTATACCAAGAAACAAAGACATACACTGATATCCAGTTACACAGACACACACTTGCACCAAGTAACACAGACACACACAGACACCAAGTAACAAAGACATACACTGATACCCAGAAACACAGACACACACTTACACCAATTAACAAAGACATACACTGACACCAAGAAACAAAGACAGGCACTGATACCCAGTAACACAGACACACACTTACACCAAGTCACAAAGACATACACTGATACCCAGTAACACAGACACACACTTACACCAAGTAACAAAGACATACACTGACACCAAGTAACAAAGACATACACTGATACCCAGTAACAAAGACATACACTGACACCAAGTATCAAAGACATACACTTACACCAAGTAACACAGACATGCACTGACACCAAGTAACAAAGACAGACACTGACACCAAATAACAAAGACATACACTGATACCCAGTAACACAGACACACACTTACACCAAGTAATAAAGACATACACTGACACCAAGTAACAAAGACATACACTTACACCAAGTAACAAAGACATACACTGACACCAAGTAACAAAGACACACACTTACACCAAGTAACAAAGACATATACTGACACCAAGTAACAAAGACATACACTGATACCCAGTAACACAGACACACACCTACACCAAGTAACAAAGACATACACTGATACCCAATAACACAGACACACATTTACACCAACTAACACAGACATGCACTTACACCAAGTAACAAAGACAGATACTGATACCCAGTAACACAGTCACACACTTACACAAAGTCACAAAGACATACACTGACACCCAGTAACAAAGAAATGCACTTACACCAAGTAACAAAGACATGCACTGACACCCAGTAACGAAGACACACACTGATACCAAGTAACAAAGACATACACTGATACCCAGTAAGACAGACACACACTTACACCAAGTAACAAAGACATACACTGACACCAAGTAACAAAGACATACAATTGCACCAAGTAAAAAAGACATACACTGACACCAAGTAACAAAGACATACACTGATACCCAGTAACACAGACACACACTTACACCAAGAAACAAAGACATACACTGATATCCAGTTACACAGACACACATTTGCACCAAGTAACACAGACACACACAGACACCAAGTAACAAAGACATACACTGATACCCAGAAACACAGACACACACTTACACCAATTAACAAAGACATACACTGACACCAAGAAACAAAGACAGGCACTGATACCCAGTAACACAGACACACACTTACACCAAGTCACAAAGACATACACTGATACCCAGTAACACAGACACACACTTACACCAAGTAACAAAGACATACACTGAAACAAAGTAACAAAGACATACACTGATACCCAGTAACAAAGACATACACTGACACCAAGTATCAAAGACATACACTTACACCAAGTAACACAGACACGCACTGACAACAAGTAACAAAGACAGACACTGACACCAAATAACAAAGACACAAACTTACACCAAGGAACGAAGACAGACACTGATACCCAGTAACACAGACACACACTTACACCAGGTTACAATGACAGACACTGACACCCAGTAAGAAAGACAGACACTGATACCCAGTAACACAGACACACACTTACACCAAGTAACATAGATATACACTGACACCAAGTAACAAAGACATACACTTACACCAAGTAACAAAGTCATACACTGATACCCAGTAACACAGACACACACTTTCACCAAGTAACAAAGACAGACACTGATACCCAGTAACACAGACATGCACTTACACCAAGTCTCAAAGACATACACTGGCACCCAGTAACAAAGACATACACTGACACCCAGTAACAAAGACATACACAGACACCAAGTAACAAAGACATACACTGATACCCAGTCACACAGACACACACTTACACCAAGTAACAAAGACATACACAGATACCCAGTAACACAGACACACACTTACACCAAGTAACAAAGACATACACTGACACCAAGTAACAAACACAGACACTTACACCAAATAACACAGACATACACTGACACCAACTAACAAAGACACACACTGACAGCAAGTAACAAAGACATGCACTTATACCAAGTAAGAAAGACACACACTTACACCAAGTAACACAGACCTACACTGACACAAAGTAACAAAGACATACACTGATACCCAGCAACACAGACACACTCTTACACCAAGTAACAAAGACAGACACTGATACCCAGTAACACAGACACACACTTACACCAAGTATCAAAGACATACACTGACACCAAGTAACAAAGACATACACTTACACCAAGTAACAAAGACATACACTGACACCAAGTAACAAAGACATACACTTACACCAAGTAACAAACACAGACACTTACGCCAAATAACACAGACATACACTGACACCAAGTAACAAGGACATACACTTACACCAACTAGCAAAGACACACACTTACACCAAGTAACACAGACATACACTGACACCAAGTAACAAAGACATGCACTTACACCAAGTAAGAAAGACACACACTGACACCAAGTAACACAGACCTACACTGAGACCAAGTAACAAAGACATACAATGATACCCAGCAGCACAGACACACTCTTACACCAAGTAACAAAGACAGACACTGATACCCAGTAACACAGACACACACTTACAACAAGTATCAAAGACATACACTGACACCAAGTAACAAAGACATACACTAACACCAAGTAACAAAGACATACACTGACACCAAGTAACAAAGACATACACTTACACCAAGTCGCAAAGACATACACTGACACCAAGTAACAAAGACATACACTTACACCAAGTAACACAGACATACACTTTCACCAAGTAACAAAGACACGCACTTACACCAAGTAACACAGACATACACTGACACCAAGTAACAAAGACATACACTGACACCCAGTAACACAGACAGACACTTACGCCAAGTAACAAAGACAGACACTGATACCCAGTAACACAGACACACACTTACACCTGCTCACAAAGACACACACTGACACCCAGTAACAAAGACAGACACTGATACCCAGTAACACAGACACACACTTACACCAAGTAACAAATACAGGCACTGATACCCAGTAACACAGACACACACTTACACCAAGTCACAAAGACATACACTGACGCCCAGTAACAAAGACACACACTGACACCAAGTAACAAAGACATATACTGATACCCAGTAACACAGACACATACTTACACGAAGTCACAAAGACATACACTTACCCCAAGTAACAAAGACATATACTGACACCAAGGAACAAAGACATACACTGATACCCAGTAACACAGACACACACCTACACCAAGTAACAAAGACATACACTGATACCCAATAACACAGACACACATTTACACCAACTAACACAGACACACACTTACACCAAGTAACAAAGACAGATACTGATACCCAGTAACACAGACACACACTTACACGAAGTCACAAAGACATACACTGACACCCAGTAACACAGAAATGCACTTACACCAAGTAACAAAGACATGCACTGACACCCAGTAACGAAGACACACACTGATACCAAGTAACAAAGACATACACTGACACCAAGTAACAAAGACATACAATTGCACCAAGTAAAAAAGACATACACTGACACCAAGTAAGAAAGACATACACTGATACCCAGTAACACAGACAGACACTTACACCAAGAAACAAAGACATACACTGATATCCAGTTACACAGACACACACTTGCACCAAGTAACACAGACACACACAGACACCAAGTAACAAAGACATACACTGATACCCAGAAACACAGACACACACTTACACCAATTAACAAAGACATACACTGACACCAAGAAACAAAGACAGGCACTGATACCCAGTAACACAGACACACACTTACACCAAGTCACAAAGACATACACTGATACCCAGTAACACAGACACACACTGACACCAAGTAACAAAGACATACACTGAAACAAAGTAACAAAGACATACACTTCCACCAAGCAACAAAGACATACACTGACACCAAGTAACAAAGACATACACTGATACCCAGTAACAAAGACATACACTGACACCAAGTATCAAAGACATACACTTACACCAAGTAACACAGACATGCACTGACACCAAGTAACAAAGACAGACACTGACACCAAATAACAAAGACACAAACTTACACCAAGTAACGAAGACATACACTGACACCTAGTATCAAAGACATACACTGACACCAAGTAACAAAGACATGCACTTACACCAAGTAACAAAGACAGACACTGATACCCAGTAACACAGACACACACTTACACCAGATTACAAAGACACACACTGACACCCAGTAAGAAAGACAGACACTGATACCCAGTAACACAGACACACACTTACACCAAGTAACAAAGACATACACTGACACCAAGTAGCAAAGACATACACTGATACCCATTAACACAGACACACATTTACACCAACTAACACAGACATATACTTAAACCAAGTAACAAACACAGATACTGATACCCAGTAACACAGACACACACTTACACCAAGTCTCGAAGACATACACTGACACCCAGTGAGAAAGAGATGCACTGACAGCCAGTAACAAAGATACACACTGATACCAAGTAACAAAGACATACACTGATACCCAGAAACACAGACAAACACTTACACCACGTAACAAAGACATACACTGACACCAAGTAACAAATACATACACTTACACCAAATAACACAGACATACACTGACTCCAAGTAACAAAGACATACACTTACACCAACTAACAAAGACACACACTTACACCAGGTTACACAGACATACACTGACTCCAAGTAACAAAGAAATGGACTTACACCAAGTAGGAAAGACACACTCTTACACCAAGTAACACAGACCGACACTGACACCAAGTAACAAAGACATACACTGATACCCAACAACACAGACACACTCTTACCCCAAGTAACAAAGACAGACACTGATACACAGTAACACGGACACACACTTACACCAAGTAGCAAAGACATAAACTGACACCAAGTAACAAAGACATACACTTACACCAAGTAACAAAGACATACACTGACACCAAGTAACAAAGACATTCACTTACACCAAGTAACAAAGACATACTCTGACACAAAATAACAAAGACATACACTTACACCAAGTAACACAGACATACACTTACTTCTTTTGGGCCTCCTTATCTCGAGAGACAATGGATATGCGCCTGGAGGTGGTCAGTGGTTTGTGAAGCAGCGCCTGGAGTGGCTATAAAGGCCAATTCTGGAGTGACAGGCTCTTCCACAGGTGCTGCAGAGAAATTTGTTTGTTGGGGCTGTTGCACAGTTGGCTCTCCCCTTGCGCCTCTGTCTTTTTTCCTGCCAACTACTAAGTCTCTTCGACTCGCCACAATTTAGCCCTGTCTTTATGGCTGCCCGCCAGCTCTGGCGAATGCTGGCAACTGACTCCCACGACTTGTGATCAATGTCACACGATTTCATGTCGCGTTTGCAGACGTCTTTATAACGGAGACATGGACGGCCGGTGGGTCTGATACCAGTGGCGAGCTCGCTGTACAATGTGTCTTTGGGGATCCTGCCAACTTCCATGCGGCTCACATGGCCAAGCCATCTCAAGCGCCGCTGACTCAGTAGTGTGTATAAGCTGGGGCTGTTGGCCGCTTCAAGGACTTCTGTGTTGGAGATATAGTCCTGCCACCTGATGCCAAGTATTCTCCGAAGGCAGCGAAGATGGAATGAATTGAGACGTCGCTCTTGGCTGGCATACGTTGTCCAGGCCTCGCTGCCGTAGAGCAAGGTACTGAGGACACAGGCCTGATACACTCGGACTTTTGTGTTCCGTGTCAGTGCGCCATTTTCCCACACTCTCTTGGCCAGTCTGGACATAGCAGTGGAAGCCTTACCCATGCGCTTGTTGATTTCTGCATCTAGAGACAGGTTACTGGTGATAGTTGAGCCTAGGTAGGTGAACTCTTGAACCACTTCCAGAGCGTGGTCGCCAATATTGATGGATGGAGCATTTCTGACATCCTGCCCCATGATGTTCGTTTTCTTGAGGCTGATGGTTAGGCCAAATTCATTGCAGGCAGACGCAAACCTGTCGATGAGACTCTGCAGGCATTCTTCAGTGTGAGATGTTAAAGCAGCATCGTCAGCAAAGAGGAGTTCTCTGATGAGGACTTTCCGTACTTTGGACTTCGCTCTTAGACGGGCAAGGTTGAACAACCTGCCCCCTGATCTTGTGTGGAGGAAAGTTCCTTCTTCAGAGGATTTGAACGCATGTGAAGCAGCAGGGAGAAGAAAATCCCAAAAAGTGTGGGTGCGAGAACACAGCCCTGTTTCACACCACTCAGGATAGGAAAGGGCTCTGATGAGGAGCCACCATGTTGAATTGTGCCTTTCATATTGTCATGGAATGAGGTGATGATACTTAGTAGCTTTGGTGGACATCCGATCTTTTCTAGTAGTCTGAAGAGACCACGTCTGCTGACGAGGTCAAAGGCTTTGGTGAGATCAATGAAAGCAATGTAGAGGGGCATCTGTTGTTCACGGCATTTCTCCTGTATCTGACGAAGGGAGAACAGCATGCCAATAGTCGATCTCTCTGCACGAAAGCCACACTGTGCCTCAGGGTAGACGCGCTCGGCCAGCTTCTGGAGCCTGTTCAGAGCGACTCGAGCAAAGACTTTCCCCACTATGCTGAGCAGGGAGATTCCACGGTAGTTGTTGCAGTCACCGCGGTCACCTTTGTTTTTATAGAGGGTGATGATGTTGGCATCGCGCATGTCCTGGGGTACTGCTCCCTCGTCCCAGCACAGGCATAGCAGTTCATGTAGTGCTGAGAGTATAGCAGGCTTGGCACTCTTGATTATTTCAGGGGTAATGCTGTCCTTCCCAGGGGCTTTTCCGCTGGCTAGGGAATCAATGGCATCACTGAGTTCCGATTTGGTTGGCTGTATGTCCAGCTCATCCATGACTGGTAGAGGCTGGGCTGCATTGAGGGCAGTCTCAGTGACAGCATTCTCCCTGGAGTACAGTTCTAGGTAGTGCTCAACCCAGCGGTCCATCTGTTTGCGTTGGTCAGTGATTATGTCCCCCGATTTAGATTTGAGGGGGGTGATCTTCTTGATGGTTGGCCCAAGAGCTCTCTTCATGCCATCATACATTCCTCTGATGTTTCCGGTGTCTGAGGCCAGCTGAATATGACTGCATAGGTGTTGCCAGTAGTCGTTTGCGCAACGCCTAGCTGTTCTTTGTGCAGTACTTCTGGCTGCTTTAAGTGCTGCGGATGTTAAATCGCTGGGGGCTTTCTTGTAGTTCAAAAGTGCAATGCGCTTAGCGGCTATGACAGGTTCCAGCTCTTCATTATGAGATTGAAACCAGTCTGCATTTCTCTTCGCACTTTTGCCGTAGGTGGTCAAAGCTGACTCATAGATGGCGTCTCTGATGTGGGCCCACTTGGTCTCAGCATCCCCTGTGGGAGTGTTTTGAAGGGCTGTTACAAGTGAATTTAGAAATTTTTGTAACAGCTGTGGGTGAGAAATTCTGCTCGTGTTGATGCGCGGGTGGCCCTTCTGCTTGGAATGATGCAACTTCTTTGGTCTGAGTCTAACCTTGCTGCACACCAGGGAGTGGTCGGTGTCGCAGTCCGCACTGTGGAAGCTGCGTGTGATTTGAACACTGTTTAAGGCGGCTCGCCTTGTGACAATGAGGTCTAGCTGGTGCCAACGACGTGATCTTGGGTGCCTCCATGAAACCTGGTGACAGGGTTTAGTGTGAAGGAACGAGTTGGTGATGCAGAGGTTATGATAGGTACACAACTCAAGCAGTCTCTGCCCGTTCTCATTCATCCTTCCAACGCCATAGCGCCCAAGGCAGGAGGGCCATGAGTCATGGTCGGCCCCAACCCTGGCATTAAAGTCCCCCAGCAGGAATAGGTGTTTGGTGTTGGGGATGCTGCTAATGATGTTATGGAGTTGTTCATAGAACTGGTCTTTAGCTTCAGGTGCGGAACAGAGTGTTGGAGCATAGATGCTGAGTAGGTGTACTGGACCAGAGGTGGTGAGCAGTCGGATGGACAGTATGCGTTCCGAGCCATTTGAGGGAGGCTCTATCATGCTGAGCAAGGAGTTTCTGATGGCGAAGCCCACTCCATGCTGTCTTGGTTCTTCAGGATCCCTGCCCTGCCAGAAGAAGGTGTAGTCTTGCTCTGCTAGAGAGCCACTCGCGGGGAGGCGAGTCTCCTGAAGTGCTGCAATGTCCACATTGAGTCTACTGAGCTCGTTGTTAATGATGGCGGTCTTCCGAGAATCGTTGATTTGTGTAAGGTCTTCCGACAGGCCAGGACACATAGTTCTGACGTTCCAGCTTGCAAAGCGAAGGGCTGGTACCTTCTTTCCTTTTTTCATGTTGTTTGGTGCGGTGTATCAGTCCACCTTTCGGGCAATGACCCTGAGCTCCAAGCACCCATTGAAGCAGGCAGACTGTGGCGGGACAGAACCTTATTGACCGGGGGCTGCCCGGTTTGAGGCGGGCGGTAGCTGTCCAGTGAGGTGCAATGACCTCTCCCACCGACAAAGGCAACCCGTGGCGCCCAGTTTCTACGCCAATTTATCTGGACTTATAACCCGTAACTGCTGCCTTCCGTGTTGTTTCAGTCGCTGTGAGGCAACTATGGAGTGACCTCTCCATGGCGCATGCCTGGGCAAATTTATGGAGGTTGAGAGTTGCCCAGTCGTCAAAACCCCCCTCTCGGCCTTTCTGGTGGGGTCCAAAGGAGTGCAGGACACGACGTTTGGCACCAGTATGGCTGCAGGAACTGCCGGAAACATGCCAAAGGTGACACATGACCGCCTACGGGGTTCCGCTCCGGATTTTCTGTTAGGGTTTACTCCCTTAGCCTTGGTCTCTCCCGAGACGCCCACAAGGCAGTGGGGTTGTTGGGGCCCCTACACAGGTGTAGGATGGTGCCGGTGGGAGGAGGGGATGCAAGGGGGAGGGGTAGAGGGAGGGGGTGGGGGGGGGGGGTGCAGGGGAAGGGGGTGCGGGGTGAAGATGGTGCGAGGGGGGGCGGGCTGGGACGG
The DNA here is from genome assembly GCF_036365525.1 of Heterodontus francisci. Taxonomy (NCBI): domain Eukaryota; kingdom Metazoa; phylum Chordata; class Chondrichthyes; order Heterodontiformes; family Heterodontidae; genus Heterodontus; species Heterodontus francisci. The sequence goes on along the minus strand of NC_090392.1, from coordinate 9,097,414 downwards.
GGTTGTGAGGGGGTGAGCTGAGAGGGTGGAGCAGGGAAGGGGACGGGGGTGGGGGGGGTGGAAGGGGGGGGGGGAGGGGGGTGGAATCTGGTGCAGGTAATAAGCCATTTCCTCAGTGCCCACCATCGACGTCCGGAAAGCTCATCCACGTCCTTCGGGAGGTGAAGCATCATTTGGCAGACTTAGAGGTGATTACATTTGCTAAGGGTTTTTTTTTTTGCAGTGGTTTAAATAAAGGCATGCAGCATTGCCGACAGTGCGCTGCAGATGCTCTCCGAGCCATCTCCCGCGGGCGCTTTGAAGTTGCGGCCGGGGGGGCCGTTCGTGGATGTTTTGGGTGTTCGGGGCACCTTTTCACAGGACTTCTCTCAGGTCCCGCTGCTCCTTCTTCACCTCAATGGACTTACCGCATGCCGTGGCTGCAGACACTCTGGACTGTGAAGACAGCAGGATCGGAGATTAAAGTATCGGCAGCTGTGCTCGTCAGTTTCATCCGGATCAATTTCATTGAGAAAACAAAGAGCAGGTGTGGCTGGGGGAGGGCAGTGGGCCCAGGTAACATACACTAAACTAACTGTTAACTTTTAGATAGGGCTAAAATGAACTGATTTAAAGAGCCAGGGGAATTTAAACAGTTTAAGAGGGCAGATTGGGGGAGAAAACGTTAGGGATGGGAGCAGATGGCCATGGATAGAGTTGAACAGCAAGAGAGCTTCCTAGGGAGCTTCCAGCCCAGGAGCCATCTTGAACCCAGTCTTAGACATATTGTTGAGAATCTGACCTATTGAGGAGGGACTTGCTCTGCCCGCCCTCCCACCATCTCCATCTGCTGATGTCCCAGTCTCACTGCAGTTACTGTCCCCCTCCCACCATCTCCACCTGCTGGTGTCCATCTCTCAAAGCAGTTACTGCTCCCTCCCCCTCACAACCTCCACCTGCTGGTGTCCCAGTCTCACTGCAGTTACTGTCCCCCTCCCACCATCTCCACCTGCTGGGGTCCATCTCTCAATGCAGTTACTGCTCCCTCCCCCTCACAACCTCCACCTGCTGGTGTCCCAGTCTCACTGCAGTTACTGTCCCCCTCCCACCATCTCCACCTGCTGGGGTCCATCTCTCAAAGCAGTTACTGCTCCCTCCCCCTCACAACCTCCACCTGCTGGTGTCCCAGTCTCACTGCAGTTACTGTCCCCCTCCCACCATCTCCACCTGCTGGGGTCCATCTCTCAATGCAGTTACTCCACCCCCCCCCCTCACAACCTCCACCTGCTGGTGTCCCAGTCTCACTGCAGTTACTGTCCCACTCACCATCTCCACCTGCTGGGGTCCATCTCTCAAAGCAGTTACTGCTCCCTCCCCCTCACAACCTCCACCTGCTGGTGTCCCAGTCTCACTGCAGTTACTGTCCCCCTCCCACCATCTCCACCTGCTGGGGTCCATCTCTCAATGCAGTTACTGCACCCCCCCCCCCCTCACAACCGCCACCTGCTGGTGTCCCAGTCTCACTGCAGTTACTGTCCCACTCACCATCTCCACCTGCTGGTGTCCATCTCTCAAAGCAGTTACTGCTCCCTCCCCCTCACAACCTCCACCTGCTGGTGTCCCAGTCTCACTGCAGTTACTGTCCCCCTCCCACCATCTCCACCTGCTGGGGTCCATCTCTCAATGCAGTTAATGCCCCCCCCCCCCCTCACAACCTCCACCTGCTGGTGTCCCAGTCTCACTGCAGTTACTGTCCCACTCACCATCTCCACCTGCTGGGGTCCATCTCTCAAAGCAGTTACTGCTCCCTCCCCCTCACAACCTCCACCTGCTGGTGTCCCAGTCTCACTGCAGTTACTGTCCCCCTCCCACCATCTCCACCTGCTGGGGTCCATCTCTCAATGCAGTTACTGCCCCCCCCCCCTCACAACCTCCACCTGCTGGTGTCCCAGTCTCACTGCAGTTACTGTCCCACTCACCATCTCCACCTGCTGGGGTCCATCTCTCAATGCAGTTACTGCCCCCCCCCTCACAACCTCCACCTGCTGGTGTCCCTGTCTCACTGCAGTTACAGCCCCCCTCTCACCATCGCCACCTGCTGGTGTCCCTGTCTGACTGCAGTTACTGCTCCTCTCAACAATTCCTTCTGCTGGTGTCACTGACTCACTGCAGTTATTGCCCCGCTCTCACCACCTCCATCTGCTGGCGTCCCCGTCTCACTTCAGTTACTGCTTCCTGTCACTATCTCCACCTTTTGGTGTCGCTGGCTCACTGCAGTTACTGTTCCCCTCTCACTATCTCCATCTGCAGGTGTCCCTGTCTTACTGCAGTTACTGCCCCTCGCACCAGCTCTATCTGCTGGTGTTCCTGTCACACTGCAGTTAATGGCCCCCCTCACTACCTCCATCTGCTGGTGCCCTGTCTAACTCCAGTTAATGCCCACTTCTCACCATCTCCATCTGCTGGTATCCCTGTCTCACTGCAGTTACCTCCCCCCTCTCACAACCTCCATCTGATTGTGTCCCTGTCTGACTCACAAGCTCCACCTACTGGTGTCTCTGTCTCACTGCAGTTGTTGCCCCCTCTCACCATCTCCATCTGCTGGTGTCCCTGTCTCACTGCAGTTATTGCCCCCTCACCATGTACATTTTCTGGTGTCCCTGTCTCACTGCCGTTACTCCCCCCCCCCCCCCCCCCCGCCCTCACCATCTCCATCTGCTGGTGTCCCTGCCGCACTTCAGTTACTGCCCCTCTCACCATGTACATTTTCTGGTGTCCCTGTCTCACTGCCGTTACTCCCCCCCCCCCACCCCGCCCTCACCATCTCCATCAGCTGATGTCCCTGACTTAATGCAGTTACTCACCCTCGATTTCCATATGCTAAAACAGGATCTTGCCATAGTGGACTGGGAGTAGCTACGTGTAGGAAAGTCTACATCAGACCAGCAGGAGCCATTCGAAGAGGAAATAGTGGAGGTTCAAAGCCAACATGTACCCGTTAAGATGAAGGGTAGGACCAACAAGTCCAGACAACCCTGGATGTCAAGGGATATAGAGGATTGGTTCAGGAAGAAAACGGAAGCTTATTGCAGATTCTAAGCACTGAAAACAGCCGAGGCACTGGAGGTGTATAGAAAGTGCATTGGGTACTTTAAAAACTGTAATTAGGAGAGTGAAGAAGGGAGATGAAAACACACTGGTGGGCAAGATAAAACAAAATCCTAAGGCGTGTCATAAGTATATTAAGTGCAAGAGGATAACTAGGAAAGAGTAGGGCCTATTAGGGACCAAAGTGGCAATCTGTGTGTGGAGCCGGAGGACATAGGTGAGGTTTTCAATGATGGCTTTTCATTTGTGTTCAATATGGAGAAGGACGATTTATGTGCAGAGATCAGGCAGGGGGATTGTGATATACTTGATCATATTAGCAATGAAAGGGAGGAAGTATTAGCTGTTTTAGCGGGAGTAAAAGACGATAAACCCCCAGACCCAGATGAGATGTATCCCAGGCTGTTATGTGAGGCAAGGGAGGAGTTAGCAGGGGCTCTGACACAAATTTTCAAATCCTCTCTGTTTACGGTTGTGAAAGCTCTGCATTTCCCCCAGGACCTGTCTTTAAAGTTGTGACAGCTCAGTATTTACCCCAGGACCTGTCCTTAAAGTTGTGACAGCTCAGTATTTACCCCAGGACCTGTCTTTAAAGTTGTGACAGCTCTGTATTTTACCCAGGACCTGTGTTTAAATTTGTGAAAGCTCAGTATTTTACCCGCGACCTGTGTTTAAAGTTGTGCCAGCTCAGTATTTCCCCCAGGAAATCTCTTTAAAGTTGTGACAGCTCAGTATTTCCTTCCAGGACCTGTATTTAAAGTTGTGACAGCTCAGTATTTCCCCCAGGATATGTCTTTAAAGTTGTGACAGCTCAGTATTTCCCCCAGGACCTGTGTTTAAAGTTGTGACAGCTCAGTATTTCCCCCAGGACCTGTCTTTAAAGTTGTGACTGCTCAGTATTTCCCCCAGGACCTGTCTTTAAAGTTGTGACAGCTCAGTATTTCCCCCAGGACCTGTCTTTAAAGTTCTGACAGCTCAGTATTTTACGCAGGACCTGTGTTTAAAATTGTGACAGCTCAGTATTTCCACAAGAACCTGTGTTTAAAGTTGTGACAGCTCAGTATTTCACCCAGGACCTGTCTTTAAAGTTGTGACAGCTCAGTCTTTCCCCCAGGACCTGCGTTTCAAGTTGTGACAGTTCAGTATTTCCTGCAGGGCCTGTGTTTCAAGTTGTGACAGTTCAGTATTTCCTGCAGGGCCTGTGTTTAAAGTTGTGACAGTTCAGTATTTCCTGCAGGGCCTGTGTTTAAAGTTGTGACAACTCAGAATTTCCCACAGTACCTGTCTTTAAAGTTGTGACAGCTCAGTATTTCCCCCAGGACCTGTCTTTAAAGTTGTGACAGCTCAGTATTTCCCACAGGCCCTGTGTTTAAAGTGGTGACATCTCAGTATTTCCTCCAGCAACTGTGCTAAAGTTGTGACAGTTCATTAGTTCCCCCAGGACCTGTGTTTAAAGTTCTGACAGTTCAGTATTTCCCCCAGGATCTGTGTTTAAAGTTGTGACAGTTCAGTATTTTCCCCAGGACCTGTCTTTAAAGTTGTGACAGCTCAGTATTTTCCCCAGGACCAGTCTTTAAAGTTGTGACAGCTCAGTATTTTCCCTAGGATCTGTGTTTAAAGTTGTGACAGTTCAGTATTTTCCCCAGGACCTGTCTTTAAAGTTGTGACAGCTCAGTATTTTCCCCAGGACCTGTCTTTAAAGTTGTGACAGTTCAGTATTTTGCCCAGGACCTGTCTTTAAAGTTGTGACAGCTCAGTATTTTCCCCAGGATCTGTGTTTAAAGTTGTGACAGCTCAGTATTTCCCCCAGGTCCTGTCTTTAAAGTTGTGACAGCTCAGTATTTTCCCCAGGACCTGTCTTTAAAGTTGTGACAGCTCAGTATTTTCCCCAGGACCTGTCTTTAAAGTTGTGACAGCTCAGTATTTCCTCCAGGACCTGTGTTTACAGGTGTGACAGCTCAGTATTTCCCCCAGAACCTGTGTTTAAAGTTGTGACAGCTCAGTATTTCCTCCAGGCCCTCTATTTACAGTTGTGACAGCCCAGTATTTCCTCCAGGACTTGTGTTTAAAGTTGTGACAGTTCAGTATTTCCCCCAGGACCTGTGTTTAAAGTTGTGACAGCTCAGTATTTCCCCCAGGACCTGTGTTTAAAGTTGTGACAGCTCAGTATTTCCCCCAGGACCTGTGTTTAAAGTTGTGACAGCTCAGTCTTTCCCCCAGGCACTGTCTTTAAAGTTGTGGCAGCTCAGTATTTCCCCCAGGACCTGTCTTTAAAGTTCTGACAGCTCAGTATTTCCCCCAGGACCAGTCTTTAAAGTTCTGACAGCTCAGTATTTTACGCAGGACCTGTGTTTAAAATTGTGACAGCTCAGTATTTCCACAAGAACCTGTGTTTAAAGTTGTGACAGCACAGTATTTTACCCAGGACCTGAGTTTAAAGTTGTGACAGCTCAGCATTTCCCCCAGGACCTGTCTTTAAAGTTGTGACAGCTCAGTCTTTCCCCCAGGACCTGCGTTTCAAGTTGTGACAGTTCAGTATTTCCTGCAGGTCCTGTGTTTCAAGTTGTGACAGTTCAGTATTTCCTGCAGGGCCTGTGTTTAAAGTTGTGACAGTTCAGTATTTCCTGCAGGGCCTGTGTTTAAAGTTGTGACAACTCAGAAATTCCCCCAGGACCTGTCTTTAAAGTTGTGACAGCTCAGTATTTCCCCCAGGACCTGTCTTTAAAGTTGTGACAGCTCAGTATTTCCCCCAGGCCCTGTGTTTAAAGTTGTGACATCTCAGTATTTCCTCCAGCACCTGTGCTAAAGTTGTGACAGCTCAGTATTTCCTCCAGGATCTGTGTTTAAAGTTGTGACAGATTAGTATTTTCCCCAGGACCTGTGTTTAAAGTTCTGACAGTTCAGTATTTCCCCCAGGACCAGTGTTTAAAGTTGTGACAGTTCATTATTTCCTCCAGGACCTGTGTTTAAAGATGTGACAGTTCAGTATTTTCCCCAGGACCTGTCTTTAAAGTTGTAACAGCTCAGTATTTTCCCCAGGATCTGTGTTTAAAGTTGTGACAGCTCAGTATTTCCACAGGACCTGTCTTTAAAGTTGTAACAGCTCAGTATTTTCCCCAGGATCTGTGTTTAAAGTTGTGACAGTTCAGTATTTTCCCAAGGACCTGTCTTTAAAGTTGTGACAGCTCAGTATTTTCCCCAGGACCTGTATTTAAAGTTGTGACAGTTCAGTATTTTCCCCAGGACCTGTCTTTAAAGTTGTGACAGCTCAGTATTTTCCCCAGGATCTGTGTTTAAAGTTGTGACAGCTCAGTATTTTCCCCAGGTCCTGTCTTTAAAGTTGTGACAGCTCAGTATTTTCCCCAGGACCTGTCTTTAAAGTTGTGACAGCTCAGTATTTTCCCCAGGACCTGTCTTTAAAGTTGTAACAGCTCAGTATTTTCCCCAGGATCTGTGTTTAAAGTTGTGACAGCTCAGTATTTTCCCCAGGACCTGTCTTTAAAGTTGTAACAGCTCAGTATTTTCCCCAGGATCTGTGTTTAAAGTTGTGACAGTTCAGTATTTTCCCAAGGACCTGTCTTTAAAGTTGTGACAGCTCAGTATTTTCCCCAGGACCTGTATTTAAAGTTGTGCAGTTCAGTATTTTCCCCAGGACCTGTCTTTAAAGTTGTGACAGCTCAGTATTTTCCCCAGGATCTGTGTTTAAAGTTGTGACAGCTCAGTATTTTCCCCAGGTCCTCTCTTTAAAGTTGTGACAGCTCAGTATTTTCCCCAGGACCTGTCTTTAAAGTTGTGACAGTTCAGTATTTCCTCCAGGACCTGTGCTAAAGTTGTGACAGCTCCGTATTTCATCCAGGACCTGTGTTTAAAGTTGTGACAGTTCAGTATTTCCCCCAGGACCTGTGTTTACAGTTGTGACATCTCAGTATTTCCTCCAGGACCTGTGTTTAAAGTTGTGACAGCTCAGTATTTCCTCCAGGACCTGTGTTTAAAGTTGTGACAGTTCAGTATTTCCCCCAGGACCTGTGTTTAAAGTTGTGACAGTTCAGTATTTCCCCCAGGACCTGTGTTTAAAGTTGTGACAGTTCAGTATTTCCCCCAGGACCTGTGTTTAAAGTTGTGACAGTTCAGTATTTCCCCCAGGACCTGTGTTTAAAGTTGTGACAGTTCATTATTTCCTCCAGGACCTGTGTTTAAAGTTGTGACAGTTCAGTATTTCCCCCAGGACCTGTGTTTACAGTTGTGACCGTTCAGTATTTCCCCCAGGCCCAGTGTTTACAGTTGTGACAGCTCAGTATTTCCTCCAGGACTTGTGTTTAAAGTTCTGACAGTTCAGTATTTCCCCCAGGATCTGTGTTTAAAGTTGTGACAGTTCAGTATTTTCCCCAGGACCTGTCTTTAAAGTTGTGACAGTTCAGTATTTTCCCCAGGACCTGTCTTTAAAGTTGTGACAGCTCAGTATTTTCCCCAGGACCTGTCTTTAAAGTTGTGACAGTTCAGTATTTTGCCCAGGACCTGTCTTTAAAGTTGTGACAGCTCAGTATTTTCCCCAGGATCTGTGTTTAAAGTTGTGACAGCTCAGTATTTCCCCCAGGTCCTGTCTTTAAAGTTGTGACAGCTCAGTATTTTCCCCAGGACCTGTCTTTAAAGTTGTGACAGCTCAGTATTTTCCCCAGGACCTGTCTTTAAAGTTGTGACAGCTCAGTATTTCCTCCAGGACCTGTGTTTACAGGTGTGACAGCTCAGTATTTCCTCCAGGCCCTCTATTTACAGTTGTGACAGCCCAGTATTTCCTCCAGGACTTGTGTTTAAAGTTGTGACAGTTCAGTATTTCCCCCAGGACCTGTGTTTAAAGTTGTGACAGCTCAGTATTTCCCCCAGGACCTGTGTTTAAAGTTGTGACAGCTCAGTATTTCCCCCAGGACCTGTGTTTAAAGTTGTGACAGCTCAGTCTTTCCCCCAGGCACTGTCTTTAAAGTTGTGGCAGCTCAGTATTTCCTCCAGGACCTGTCTTTAAAGTTCTGACAGCTCAGTATTTCCCCCAGGACCAGTCTTTAAAGTTCTGACAGCTCAGTATTTTACGCAGGACCTGTGTTTAAAATTGTGACAGCTCAGTATTTCCACAAGAACCTGTGTTTAAAGTTGTGACAGCTCAGTATTTTACCCAGGACCTGAGTTTAAAGTTGTGACAGCTCAGCATTTCCCCCAGGACCTGTCTTTAAAGTTGTGACAGCTCAGTCTTTCCCCCAGGACCTGCGTTTCAAGTTGTGACAGTTCAGTATTTCCTGCAGGGCCTGTGTTTCAAGTTGTGACAGTTCAGTATTTCCTGCAGGGCCTGTGTTTAAAGTTGTGACAGTTCAGTATTTCCTGCAGGGCCTGTGTTTAAAGTTGTGACAACTCAGAAATTCCCCCAGGACCTGTCTTTAAAGTTGTGACAGCTCAGTATTTCCCCCAGGACCTGTCTTTAAAGTTGTGACAGCTCAGTATTTCCCCCAGGCCCTGTGTTTAAAGTTGTGACATCTCAGTATTTCCTCCAGCACCTGTGCTAAAGTTGTGACAGCTCAGTATTTCCTCCAGGATCTGTGTTTAAAGTTGTGACAGATTAGTATTTTCCCCAGGACCTGTGTTTAAAGTTGTGACAGTTCAGTATTTCCCCCAGGACCAGTGTTTAAAGTTGTGACAGTTCATTATTTCCTCCAGGACCTGTGTTTAAAGATGTGACAGTTCAGTATTTTCCCCAGGACCTGTCTTTAAAGTTGTAACAGCTCAGTATTTTCCCCAGGATCTGTGTTTAAAGTTGTGACAGCTCAGTATTTCCACAGGACCTGTCTTTAAAGTTGTAACAGCTCAGTATTTTCCCCAGGATCTGTGTTTAAAGTTGTGACAGTTCAGTATTTTCCCAAGGACCTGTCTTTAAAGTTGTGACAGCTCAGTATTTTCCCCAGGACCTGTATTTAAAGTTGTGACAGTTCAGTATTTTCCCCAGGACCTGTCTTTAAAGTTGTGACAGCTCAGTATTTTCCCCAGGATCTGTGTTTAAAGTTGTGACAGCTCAGTATTTTCCCCAGGTCCTGTCTTTAAAGTTGTGACAGCTCAGTATTTTCCCCAGGACCTGTCTTTAAAGTTGTGACAGCTCAGTATTTTCCCCAGGACCTGTCTTTAAAGTTGTAACAGCTCAGTATTTTCCCCAGGATCTGTGTTTAAAGTTGTGACAGCTCAGTATTTTCCCCAGGACCTGTCTTTAAAGTTGTAACAGCTCAGTATTTTCCCCAGGATCTGTGTTTAAAGTTGTGACAGTTCAGTATTTTCCCAAGGACCTGTCTTTAAAGTTGTGACAGCTCAGTATTTTCCCCAGGACCTGTATTTAAAGTTGTGACAGTTCAGTATTTTCCCCAGGACCTGTCTTTAAAGTTGTGACAGCTCAGTATTTTCCCCAGGATCTGTGTTTAAAGTTGTGACAGCTCAGTATTTTCCCCAGGTCCTCTCTTTAAAGTTGTGACAGCTCAGTATTTTCCCCAGGACCTGTCTTTAAAGTTGTGACAGCTCAGTATTTTCCCCAGGTCCTGTCTTTAAAGTGGTGACAGCTCAGTATTTTCCCCAGGACCTGTCTTTAAAGTTGTGACAGTTCAGTATTTCCTCCAGGACCTGTGCTAAAGTTGTGACAGCTCCGTATTTCATCCAGGACCTGTGTTTAAAGTTGTGACAGTTCAGTATTTCCCCCAGGACCTGTGTTTACAGTTGTGACATCTCAGTATTTCCTCCAGGACCTGTGTTTAAAGTTGTGACAGCTCAGTATTTCCTCCAGGACCTGTGTTTAAAGTTGTGACAGTTCAGTATTTCCCCCAGGACCTGTGTTTAAAGTTCTGACAGTTCAGTATTTCCCCCAGGACCTGTGTTTAAAGTTGTGACAGTTCAGTATTTCCCCCAGGACCTGTGTTTAAAGTTGTGACAGTTCAGTATTTCCCCCAGGACCTGTGTTTAAAGTTGTGACAGTTCAGTATTTCCCCCAGGACCTGTGTTTAAAGTTGTGACAGTTCATTATTTCCTCCAGGACCTGTGTTTAAAGTTGTGACAGTTCAGTATTTCCCCCAGGACCTGTGTTTACAGTTGTGACCGTTCAGTATTTCCCCCAGGCCCAGTGTTTACAGTTGTGACAGCTCAGTATTTCCCCCAGGAATGGTGTTTAAAGTTGTGACATCTCAGTACTTCCCCCAGGACCTGTGTTTAAAGTTGTGACAGCTCAGTATTTCCCCCTGGACCTGTGTTTAAAGTTGTGACAGTTCAGTATTTCCCCCAGGACCTGTGTTTACAGTTGTGACAGCTCAGTATTTCCCCCAGGCCCAGTGTTTTCAGTTGTGACAGCTCAGTATTTCCCCCAGGACCTGTGTTTAAAGTTGTGACAGCCCAGCATTTCCCCCAGGACCTGTATTTAAAGTTGTGACAGTTCAGTATTTCCCCCAGGTCCTGTGTTTAAAACTACGACAGCTCAGTATTTCCCCCAGGCCCTGTCTTTAAAGTTGTGACAGCTCAGTACTTCCTCCGGGACCTGTTTGTAAAGTGGTGACAGTTCAGTATTTCCCCTAGGACTTGTGTTTAAAGTTGTGACAGTTCAGTATTTCCCCCAGGCCCAGTGTTTACAGTTGTGACAGTTCAGTATTTCCTCCAGGCCCTGTGTTTACAGTTGTGACAGTTCAGTATTTCCCCCAGGACCTACGTTTAAAGTTGTGACAGTTCAGTATTTCCCCCAGGACCTGTGTTTAAAGTTGTGACAGTTCAGTATTTCCCCCAGGACCTGTCTTTAAAGTTGTGACAGCTCAGTACTTCCCCCAGGACCTGTGTTTAAAGTTGTGACAGCTCAGTATTTTCCCCAGGACCTGTCTTTAAAGTTGTGACAGCTCAGTATTTCCTCCAGGATCTGTGTTTACAGGGGTGACAGCTCAGTATTTCCTCCAGGACCTGTGTTTAAAGATGTGACAGCTCAGTATTTCCTCCAGGACCTGTGTTTAAAGTTGTGACAGCTCAGTATTTCCCCCAGGACCTGTGTTTAAAGTTGTGACAGCTGAGTATTTCCTCCAGGACCTGTGTTTAAAGTTGTGACAGCTCAGTATTTCCCCCAGGACCTGTGTTTAAAGTTGTGACAGCCCAGTATTTCCTCCAGGACCTGTGCTAAAGTTGTGACAGCTCAGTATTTCATCCAGGACCTGTGTTTAAAGTTGTGACAGTTCAGTATTTCCCCCAGGACCTGTGGTTAAAGTTGTGACAGTTCATTATTTACTCCAGAACCTGTGTTTAAAGTTGTGACAGCTCAGTATTTCCCCCAGGACCTGTGTTTAAAGTTGTGACAGTTCAGTATTTCCCCCAGGATCTGTGTTTACAGTTGTGACAGCTCAGTATTTCCTCCAGGATCTGTGTTTGCAGTTGTGACAGTTCAGAATTTCCCCCAGGACCTGTGTTTAAAGTTGTGACAGTTCAGTATTTCCCCCAGGACCTGTGTTCACAGTTGTGACAGTTCAGTATTTCCCCCAGGCCCTGTGTTTACAGTTGTGACAGTTCAGTATTTCCCCCAGGCCCTGTATTTACAGTTGTGCCAGTTCAGTATTTCCCCCAGGCCCTGTATTTACACTTGTGACAGCTCAGTATTTCCTCCAGGATCTGTGTTTGCAGTTGTGACAGTTCAGTATTTCCCCCAGGACCTGTGTTTACAGTTGTGACAGTTCAGTATTTCCCCCAGGCCCTGTGTTTACAGTTGTGACAGTTCAATATTTCCCCCAGGCCCTGTATTTACAGTTGTGACAGCTCAGTATTTCCTCCAGGATCTGTGTTTGCAGTTGTGACAGTTCAGTATTTCCCCCAGGACCTACGTTTAAAGTTGTGACATTCAGTATTTCCACCAGGACCTGTGTTTCAAGTTGTGACAGCTCAGTACTTCCTCCGGGACCTGTTTGTAAAGTTGTGACAGTTCAGTATTTCCTCTAGGACTTGTGTTTAAAGTTGTGACAGTTCAGTATTTCCCCCAGGCCCAGTGTTTACAGTTGTGACAGTTCAGTATTTCCTCCAGGCCCTGTGTTTACAGTTGTGACAGTTCAGTATTTCCCCCAGGCCCTGTGTTTACAGTTGTGACAGCTCAGTATTTCCCCCAGGACCTGTGTTTAAAGTTGTGACAGTTCAGTATTTCACCCAGGACCTGTGTTTAAAGTTGTGACAGCACAGTACTTCCCCCAGGACCTGTCTTTAAAGTTGTGACAGCTCAGTATTTCCTCCAGGACCTGTGTTTACAGGGGTGACAGCTCAGTATTTCCTCCGGGACCTGTGTTTAAAGTTGTGACAGCTCAGTATTTCCTCCAGGACCTGTGTTTAAAGTTGTGACAGCTCAGTATTTCCCCCAGGACCTGTGTTTAAAGTTGTGACAGCTGAGTATTTCCTCCAGGACCTGTGTTTAAAGTTGTGACAGCTCAGTATTTCCCCCAGGACCTGTGTTTAAAGTTGTGACAGCCCAGTATTTACTCCAGGACCTGTGCTAAAGTTGTGACAGCTCAGTATTTCATCCAGGACCTGTGTTTAAAGTTGTGACAGTTCCGTATTTCCCCCAGGTCCTGTGGTTAAAGTTGTGACAGTTCATTATTTACTCCAGGACCTGTGTTTAAAGTTGTGACAGCTCAGTATTTCCCCCAGGACCTGTGTTTAAAGTTGTGAAAGTTCAGTATTTCCCCCAGGATCTGTGTTTACAGTTCTGACAGCTCAGTATTTCCTCCAGGATCTGTGTTTGCAGTTGTGACAGTTCAGTATTTCCCCCAGGACCTGTGTTTACAGTTGTGACAGTTCAGTATTTCCCCCAGGACCTGTGTTTAAAGTTGTGACAGTTCAGTATTTCCCCCAGGACCTGTGTTTAAAGTTGTGACAGTTCAGTATTTCCCCCAGGCTCAGTGTTTACATTTGTGACAGTTCAGTATTTCCCCCAGGACCTGTGTTTACAGTTGTGACAGTTCAGTATTTCCCCCAGGACCTGTGTTTAAAGTTGTGACAGTTCAGCATTTCCCCCAGGACCTGTGTTTACAGTTGTGACAGTTCAGTATTTCCCCCAGGACCTGTGTTTAAAGTTGTGACAGTTCAGTATTTCCTCCAGGACCTGTGTTTAAAGTTGTGACAGCTCAGTACTTCCTCCGGGACATGTTTGTAAAGTTGTGACAGTTCAGAATTTCCCCCAGGACCTGTGTTTAAAGTTGTGACAGTTCAGTATTTCCCCCAGGCCCTGTGTTTACAGTTGTGACAGTTCAGTATTTCCCCCAGGCCCTGTATTCACAGTTGTGACAGTTCAGTATTTCCCCCAGGCCCTGTATTTACAGTTGTGACAGCTCAGTATTTCCTACAGGATCTGTGTTTGCAGTTGTGACAGTTCAGTATTTCCCCCAGGACCTGTGTTTACAGTTGTGACAGTTCAGTATTTCCCCTAGGCCCTGTATTTACAGTTGTGACAGCTCAGTATTTCCTCCAGGATCTGTGTTTGCAGTTGTGACAGTTCAGTATTTCCCCCAGGACTTACGTTTAAAGTTGTGACATTCAGTATTTCCCCCAGGACCTGTGTTTAAAGTTGTGACAGTTCAGTATTTCCACCAGGGCCTGTGTTTAAAGTTGTGACAGCTCAGTACTTCCTCCGGGACCTGTTTGTAAAGTTGTGACAGTTCAGTATTTCCTCTAGGACTTGTGTTTAAAGTTGTGACAGTTCAGTATTTCCCCCAGGCCCAGTGTTTACAGTTGTGACAGCTCAGTATTTCCTCCAGGACCTGTGTTTAAATTTGTGACAGCTCAGTATTTCCTCCAGGACCTGTGTTTAAAGTTGTGACAGCTCAGTATTTCCCCCAGGACCTGTGTTTAAAGTTGTGACAGCTCAGTATTTCCTCCAGGCCCTGTATTTACTGTTGTGACATCTCAGTATTTCCTCCAGGACCTGTGCTAAAGTTGTGACAGCTCAGTATTTCCTCCAGGATCTGTGTTTAAAGTTGAGACAGTTCAGTATTTCCCCCAGGACCTGTGGTTAAAGTTCTGACAGTTCATGATTTCCTCCAGGACCTGTGATTAAAGTTGTGACAGCTCAGTATTTCCCCCAGGACCTGTGTTTAAAGTTGTGACAGTTCAGTATTATCCCCAGGACCTGTGTTTAAAGTAGTGACAGTTCAGTATTTTACCCAGGACCTGTCTTTAAAGTTGTGACAGCTCAGTATTTTCCCCAGGATCTGTGTTTAAAGTTGTGACAGTTCAGTATTTTCCCCAGGACCTGTCTTTAAAGTTGTGACAGCTCAGTATTTCCTCCAGGACCTGTGTTTAAAGTTGTGACAGCCCTGTATTTCCTCCAGGACCTGTGCTAAATTTGTGACAGCTCAGTATATCATCCCGGACCTGTGTTTAAAGTTGTGACAGTTCATTATTTCCCCCAGAACCTGTGCTTAAAGTTGTGACAGTTCAGTATTTCCCCCAGGACCTGTGTTTAAAGTTGTGACAGTTCAGTATTTCCCCCAGGACCTGTGTTTAAAGTTGTGACAGTTCAGTATTTCCCCCAAGACCTGTGTTTAAAGTTGTGACAGTTCATTATTTCCTCCAGGACCTGTGTTGAAAGTTGTGACAGTTCATTATTTCCTCCAGGCCCTGTATTTAAAGTTGTGACAGTTCAGTATTTCCCCCAAGACCTGTGTTTAAAGTTGTGACAGTTCATTATTTCCTCCAGGCCCTGTATTTAAAGTTGTGACAGTTCAGTATTTCCCCCAGGCCCTGTGTTTACAGTTGTGACAGTTCAGTATTTCCCCCAGGCCCAGTGTTTACAGTTGTGACAGTTCAGTATTTCCCCCAGGCCCTGTGTTTACAGTTGTGACAGTTCAGTATTTTACCCAGGACCTGTCTTTAAAGTTGTGACAGCTCAGCATTTCCTCCTGGACCTGTGTTTAAAGTTGTGACAGTTCAGTATTTCCCCCAGGATCTGTGTTTAAAGTTGTGACAGCTCTGTATTTCCCCCAGGACCTGTGTTTAAATTTGTGACAGTTCAGTATTTTACCCAGGACCTGTCTTTAAAGTTGTGACAGCTCAGTATTTTCCCCAGGACCTGTCTTTAAAGTTGTGACAGCTCAGTATTTTCCCCAGGATCTGTGTTTAAAGTTGTGACAGTTCAGTATTTCCCCCAGGACCTGTCTTTAAAGTTGTGACAGCTCAGTATTTTCCCCAGGACCTGTCTTTAAAGTTGTGACAGCTCAGTATTTTCCCCAGGATCTGTGTTTAAAGTTGTGACAGTTCAGTATTTCCCCCAGGACCTGTGTTTAAAGTTGTGACAGTTCATTATTTCCCCCAGGACCTGTGTTTAAAGTTGTGACAGCTCAGTATTTCCTCCAGGCCCTGTATTTACAGTTGTGACAGCTCAGTATTTCCCCCAGGACCTGTGTTTAAAGTTGTGACAGCTCAGTATTTCCTCCAGGACCTGTGTTAAAAGTTGTGACAGCTCAGTATTTCCTCTAGGCCCTGTATTTACAGTTGTGACAGCCCAGTATTTCCTCCAGGACCTGTGTTTAAACTTGTGACAGTTCAGTATTTCCTCCAGGCCCTGTATTTACAGTTGTGACAGCCCAGTATTTCATCCAGGACCTGTGTTTAAAGTTGTGACAGTTCAGTATTTCCCCCAGGACCTTTGTTTAAAGTTGTGACAGTTCAGTATTTCCCCCAGGACCTGTGTTTAAAGTTGTGACAGTTCATTATTTCCTGCAGGACCTGTGTTTACAGTTGTGACAGTTCAGTATTTCCTCCAGGACCTGTGGTTAAAGTTGTGACAGCTCAGTATTTCTCCCAGCACCTGTGTTTAAAGTTGTGACAGTTCATTATTTCCCCCAGGACCTGTGTTTAAAGTTGTAACAGTTCAGTATTTCCCACAGGACCTGTGTTTAAAGTTGTGACAGTTCAGTATTTCTCCCAGGACCTGTGGTTAAAGTTGTGACAGTTCAGTATTTCCTCCACCACCTGTGTTTAAAGTTGTGACAGTTCAGTATTTCCCCCAGGACCTGTGTTCAAAGTTGTGACAGTTCAGTATTTCCCCCAGGGCCTGTGTTTAAAGTTGTGACACTTCATTATTTCCTCCTGGACCTGTGTTTAAAGTTGTGACAGTTCAGTATTTCCCCCAGGACCTGTGTTTAAAGTTGTGACAGTTCAGTATTTCCCCCAGGACCTGTGTTTAAAGTTGTGACAGTTCATTATTTCCTCCAGGACCTGTGTTTAAAGTTGTGACAGTTCAGTATTTCCCCCAGGCCCAGTGTTTACAGTTGTGACAGTTCAGTATTTCCCCCAGACCCTGTGTTTGCATTTGTGACAGTTCAGTATTTCCCCCAGGACCTGTGTTTAAAGTTGTGACAGTTCATTATTTCCTCCAGGACCTGTGTTTAAAGTTGTGACAGTTCATTATTTCCCCCAGGACCTGTGTTTAAAGTTGTGACAGCTCAGTATTCCCCCAGGACCTGTGTTTAAAGTTGTGACAGCTCAGTATTTCCCCCAGGACCTGTGTTTAAAGTTGTGACAGCTCAGTACTTCCCCCAGGACCTGTGTTTAAAGTTGTGACAGCTCAGCATTTCCCCAGGACCTGTATTTATAGTTGTGACAGTTCAGTATTTCCCCCAGGTCCTGTGTTTAAAACTACGACAGCTCAGTATTTCCCCCAGGAACTGTCTTTAAAGTTGTGACAGCTCAGTATTTCCTCCAGGACCTGTGTTTAAAGTTGTGACAGCTCAGTATTTCCCCCAGGCCCTGTCTTTAAAATTGTGACAGCTCCGAATTTTCCCCAGGACCTGTGGTTAAAGTTGTGACAGTTCAGTATTATCCCCAGTATCTGTCCTTAAAGTTGTGACAGTTCAGTATTTTCCCCAGGACCAGTCTTTAAAGTTGTGACAGCTCAGTATTTTCCCCAGGATCTGTGTTTAAAGTTGTGACAGCTCAGTATTTCCTCCAGGACCTGTGTTTAAAGTTGTGACAGCTCAGTATTTCCTCCAGGACCTGTCTTTAAAGTTGTGACAGCTCAGTATTTCCCCCAGGACCTGTGTTTACAGGTGGGACAGCTCAGTATTTCCTCCAGGAGCTGTGTTTAAATTTGTGACAGCTCAGTATTTCCTCCAGGACCTGTGTTTAAAGTTGTGACAGCTCAGTATTTCCTCCAGGACCTGTCTTTAAAGTTGTGACAGCTCAGGATTTCCCCCAGGACCTGTGTTTAAAGTTGTGACAGCTCAGTATTTCCCCCAGGACCTGTGTTTAAAGTTGTGACAGCTCAGTATTTCCTCCAGGCCCTGTATTTACAGTTGTGACATCTCAGTATTTCCTCCAGGACCTGTGCTAAAGTTGTGACAGCTCACTATTTCCTCCAGGATCTGTGTTTAAAGTTGTGACAGTTCAGTATTATCCCCAGGACCTGTGTTTAAAGTTGTGACAGTTCAGTATTTTACCCAGGACCTTTCTTTAAAGTTGTGACAGCTCAGTGTTTTCCCCAGGACCTGTCTTTAAAGTTGTGACAGCTCAGTATTTTCCCCAGGATCTGTGTTTAAATTTGTGACAGTTCAGTATTTTCCCCAGGACCTGTCTTTAAAGTTGTGACAGCTCAGTATTTTCCCCAGGACCTGTCTTTAAAGTTGTGACAGCTCAGTATTTTCCGCAGGACCGGTCTTTAAAGTTGTGACAGTTCAGTACTTCCTCCGGGACCTGTGTTTAAAGTTGTGACAGTTCAGTATTTCCCCCAGGACCTGTGTTTAAAGTTGTGACAGCTCAGTATTTCCCCCAGGACCTGTCTTTAAAGTTGTGACAGCTCAGTATTTCCTCCAGGACCTGTGTTTACAGGGGTGACAGCTCAGTATTTCCTCCAGGACCTGTGTTTAAAGTTGTGACAGCTCAGTATTTCCTCCAGTTCCTGTGTTTAAAGTTGTGACAGTTCAGTATTTCCCCCAGGACCTGTGTTTAAAGTTGTGACAGCTCAGTATTTCCTCCAGGACCTGTGTTTAAAGTTGTGACAGCTCAGTATTTCCCCCAGGACTGTGTTTACAGTTCTGACAGTTCAGTATTTCCCCCAGGACCTGTGGTTAAAGTTGTGACAGTTCATTATTTACTCCAGGACCTGTGTTTAAAGTTGTGACAGCTCAATATTTCCCCCAGGACCTGTGTTTAAAGTTGTGACAGTTCAGTATTACCCCCAGGACCTGTGGTTAAATTTGTGACAGTTCATTATTTACTCCAGGACCTGTGTTTAAAGTTGTGACAGCTCAATATTTCCTCCAGGACCTGTGTTTAAAGTTGTGACAGTTCAGTATTTACCCCAGGACCTGTGTTTAAAGTTGTGACAGTTCAGTATTTCACCCAGGACCTGTGTTTAAAGTTGTGACAGTTCAGTATTTCCCCCAGGCCCAGTGTTTACAGTTGTGACAGCTCAGTATTTCCTCCAGGATCTGTGTTTGCAGTTGTGACAGTTCAGTATTTCCCCCAGGACCTGTGTTTAAAGTTGTGACAGTTCAGTATTTCCCCCAGGACCTGTGTTTAAAGTTGTGACAGTTCAGTATTTCCCCCAGGACCTGTGTTTAAAGTTGTGACAGTTCAGTATTTCCCCCCGGACCTGTGTTTAAAGTTGTGACAGCTCAGTATTTTTCCCAGGACCTGTCTGTAAAGTGGTGACAGCTCAGTATTTCCTCGAGGACCTGTGTTTAACGTTGTGACAGCTCCGTATTTCCTCCAGGACATGTGTTTAAAGTTGTGACAGTTCAGTATTTCCCCTAGGACCTGTGTTTACAGTTGTGACAGTTCAGTATTTCCCCCAGGACCTGTGTTTACAGTTGTGACATTTCAGTATTTCCCCCAGGACCGGTGTTTAAAGTTGTGACCGTTCAGTATTTCCCCCAGGCCCTGTGTTTAAAGTTGTGACATCTCAGTATTTCCTCCAGGACCTGTGTTTAAAGTTGTGACAGTTCGTTATTTCCTCCAGGATCTGTGTTTAAAGTTGTGACAGCTCAGTATTTCCTCCAGGACCTGTGTTTACAGCTGTGACAGCTCAGTATTTCCTCCAGGACCTGTGTTTAAATTTGTGACAGCTCAGTATTTCCTCCAGGACCTGTGTTTAAAGTTGTGACAGCTCAGTATTTCCTCCAGGACCTGTCTTTAAAGTTGTGACAGCTCAGTATTTCCCCCAGGACCTGTGTTTAAAGTTGTGACAGCTCAGTATTTCCTCCAGGCCCTGTATTTACAGTTGTGACATCTCAGTATTTCCTCCAGGACCTGTGCTAAAGTTCTGACAGCTCAGTATTTCCTCCAGGATCTGTGTTTAAAGTTGTGACAGTTCAGTATTATCCCCAGGACCTGTGTTTAAAGTTGTGACAGTTCAGTATTTTACCCAGGACCTTTCTTTAAAGTTGTGACAGCTCAGTGTTTTCCCCAGGACCTGTCTTTAAAGTTGTGACAGCTCAGTATTTTCCCCAGGACCTGTGTTTAAATTTGTGACAGTTCAGTATTTTCCCCAGGACCTGTCTTTAAAGTTGTGACAGCTCAGTATTTTCCCCAGGACCTGTCTTTAAAGTTGTGACAGCTCAGTATTTTCCCCAGGACCTGTCTTTAAAGTTGTGACAGCTCAGTATTTTCCGCAGGACCTGTCTTTAAAGTTGTGACAGTTCAGTACTTCCTCCGGGACCTGTGTTTAAAGTTGTGACAGTTCAGTATTTCCCCCAGGACCTGTGTTTAAAGTTGTGACAGCTCAGTATTTCCCCCAGGACCTGTCTTTAAAGTTGTGACAGCTCAGTATTTCCTCCAGGACCTGTGTTTACAGGGGTGACAGCTCAGTATTTCCTCCAGGACCTGTGTTTAAAGTTGTGACTGCTCAGTATTTCCTCCAGTTCCTGTGTTTAAAGTTGTGACAGCTCAGTATTTCCCCCAGGACCTGTGTTTAAAGTTGTGACAGCTCAGTATTTCCTCCAGGACCTGTGTTTAAAGTTGTGACAGCTCAGTATTTCCCCCAGGACTGTGTTTACAGTTCTGACAGTTCAGTATTTCCCTCAGGACCTGTGGTTAAAGTTGTGACAGCTCAGTATTTCCTCGAGTTCCTGTGTTTAAAGTTGTGACAGCTCAGTATTTCCCCCAGGACCTGTGTTTAAAGTTGTGACAGCTCAGTATTTCCTCCAGGACCTGTGTTTAAAGTTGTGACAGCTCAGTATTTCCCCCAGGACTGTGTTTACAGTTCTGACAGTTCAGTATTTCCCTCAGGACCTGTGGTTAAAGTTGTGACAGTTCATTATTTACTCCAGGACCTGTGTTTAAAGTTGTGACAGCTCAATATTTCCCCCAGGACATGTGTTTAAAGTTGTGACAGTTCAGTATTTCCCCCAGGACCTGTGGTTAAATTTGTGACAGTTTATTATTTACTCCAGGACCTGTGTTTAAAGTTGTGACAGCTCAATATTTCCTCCAGGACCTGTGTTTAAAGTTGTGACAGTTCAGTATTTACCCCAGGACCTGTGTTTACTGTTGTGACAGTTCAGTATTTCCCCCAGGACATGTGTTTAAAGCTGTGACAGCTCAGTATTTCCCCCAGGACCTGTGTTTAAAGTTGTGACAGCTCAGTATTTCCTCCAGAACCTGTGTTTAAAGTTGTGACAGCTCAGTATTTCCCCCAGGACCTCTGTTTAAAGTTGTGACAGCTCAGTATTTCCTCCAGGACCTGTGTTTAAAGTTGTGACAGCTCAGTATTTCCCCCAGGACTGTGTTTACAGTTGTGACAGTTCAGTATTTCCCCCAGGACCTGTGGTTAAAGTTGTGACAGTTCATTATTTATTCCAGGACCTGTGTTTAAAGTTGATACAGCTCAATATTACCCCCAGGACCTGTGTTTAAAGTTGTGACTGTTCAGTATTTCCCCCAGGACCTGTGGTTAAATTTGTGACAGTTCATTATTTACTCCAGGACCTGTGTTTAAAGTTGTGACAGCTCAATATTTCCTCCAGGACCTGTGTTTAAAGTTGTGACAGTTCAGTATTTACCCCAGGACCTGTGTTTAAAGTTGTGACAGTTCAGCATTTCACCCAGGACCTGTGTTTAAAGTTGTGACAGATCAGTATTTCCCCCAGGCCCAGTGTTTACAGTTGTGACAGCTCCGTATTTCCTCCAGGACATGTGTTTAAAGTTGTGACAGTTCAGTATTTCCCCCAGGACCTGTGTTTACAGTTGTGACAGTTCAGTATTTCCCCCAGGACCTGTGTTTACAGTTGTGACAGTTCAGTATTTCCCCCAGGACCTGTGTTTAAAGTTGTGACAGCTCAGTATTTTCCCCAGGACCTGTGTTTAATGTTGTGACAGCTCAGTATTTCCACCAGGCCCTGTATTTACAGTTGTGACAGCCCAGTTTTTCCTCCAGGACCTCTGTTTAAAGTTGTGACAGTTCAGTATTTCCACCAGGACCTGCGTTAAAAGTTGTGACAGTTCAGTATTTCCCCCAGGCCCTGTGTTTAAAGTTGTGACATCTCAGTATTTCCTCCAGGACCTGTGTTTAAAGTTGTGACAGTTCATTATTTCCTCCAGGATCTGTGTTTAAAGTTATGACAGCTCAGTACTTCCTCCGGGACATGTTTGTAAAGTTGTGACAGTTCAGTATTTCCCCGAGGACTTGTGTTTACTGTTGTGACAGCTCAGTATTTCCTCCAGGACCTGTGCTAAAGTTGTGACAGCTCAGTATTTCCTCCAGGATCTGTGCTTAAAGTTGTGACAGTTCAGTATTATCCCCAGGACCTGTGTTTAAAGTTGTGACAGTTCAGTATTTTACCCAGGACCTTTCTTTAAAGTTGTGACAGCTCAGTGTTTTCCCCAGGACCTGTGTTTAAAGTTGTGACAGTTCAGTATTTTCCCCAGGACCTGTCTTTAAAGTTGTGACAGCTCAGTATTTTCCCCAGGACCTGTCTTTCAAGTTGTGACAGTTCAGTACTTCCTCCGGGACCTGTGTTTACAGTTGTGACAGTTCAGTATTTCCCCCAGGATCTGTGTTTACAGTTGTGACAGTTCAGTATTTCCCCCAGGACATGTGTTTAAAGTTGTGACAGCTCAGTATTTCCCCCAAGACCTGTCTTTAAAGTTGTGACAGCTCAGTATTTCCTCCAGGACCTGTGTTTAAAGTTGTGACAGCTCAGTAATTCCCCCAGGTCCTGTGTTTAAAGTTGTGACAGCGCAGTATTTCCTCCAGGACCTGTGTTTAAAGTTGTGACAGCTCAGTATTTCCCCCAGGACTGTGTTTACAGTTGTGACAGTTCAGTATTTCCACCAGGACCTGTGTTTAAAGTTGTGACAGCTCAGTATTTCCCCCAGGACCTGTCTTTAAAGTTGTGACAGCTCAGTATTTCCTCCAGTTCCTGTGTTTAAAGTTGTGACAGCTCAGTATTTCCCCCAGGACCTGTGTTTAAAGTTGTGACAGCTCAGTATTTCCTCCAGGACCTGTGTTTAAAGTTGTGACAGCTCAGTATTTCCCCCAGGACCTGTCTTTAAAGTTGTGACAGCTCAGTATTTCCTCCAGTTCCTGTGTTTAAAGTTGTGACAGCTCAGTATTTCCCCCAGGACCTGTGTTTAAAGTTGTGACAGCTCAGTATTTCCTCCAGGACCTGTGTTTAAAGTTGTGACAGCTCAGTATTTCCCCCAGGACTGTGTTTACAGTTCTGACAGTTCAGTATTTCCTCCAGGACCTGTGTTTAAAGTTGTGAATGCACAGTATTTCCCCCAGGACTGTGTTTACAGTTCTGACAGTTCAGTATTTCCTCCAGGACCTGTGTTTAAAGTTGTGACAGCTCAGTATTTCCCCCAGGACCTGTGTTTAAAGTTGTGACAGCTCAGTATTTCCTCCAGGACCTGTGTTTAAAGTTGTGACAGCTCAGTATTTCCCCCAGGACTGTGTTTACAGTTCTGACAGTTCAGTATTTCCCTCAGGACCTGTGGTTAAAGTTGTGACAGTTCATTATTTACTCCAGGAACTGTGTTTAAAGTTGTGACAGCTCAATATTTCCCCCAGGACCTGTGTTTAAAGTTGTGACAGTTCAGTATTTCCCCCAGGACCTGTGGTTAAATTTGTGACAGTTCATTATTTACTCC
This sequence comes from Heterodontus francisci, assembly GCF_036365525.1. Classification (NCBI taxonomy): domain Eukaryota; kingdom Metazoa; phylum Chordata; class Chondrichthyes; order Heterodontiformes; family Heterodontidae; genus Heterodontus; species Heterodontus francisci. Next base: position 9,074,218 of record NC_090392.1, on the reverse strand, counting down.
AGGACCTGTGTTTAAAGTTGTGACAGCTCAATATTTCCTCCAGGACCTGTGTTTAAAGTTGTGACAGTTCAGTATTTCCCCCAGGACCTGTGTTTACAGTTGTGACAGTTCAGTATTTCCCCCAGGACATGTGTTTAAAGCTGTGACAGCTCAGTATTTCCCCCAGGACCTGTGTTTAAAGTTGTGACAGCTCAGTATTTCCTCCAGAACCTCTGTTTAAAGTTGTGACAGCTCAGTATTTCCCCCAGGACCTCTGTTTAAAGTTGTGACAGCTCAGTATTTCCTCCAGGACCTGTGTTTAAAGTTGTGACAGCTCAGTATTTCCCCCCCGCCCTGTGTTTAAAGTTGTGACAGCTCAGTATTTTCCCCAGGACCTGTCTTTAAAGTGGTGACAGCTCAGTATTTCCTCGAGGACCTGTGTTTAATGTTGTGACAGCTCCGTATTTCCTCCAGGACATGTGTTTAAAGTTGTGACAGTACAGTATTTCCCCCAGGACCTGTGTTTACAGTTGTGACAGTTCAGTATTTCCCCCAGGACCTGTGTTTACAGTTGTGACAGTTCAGTATTTCCCCCAGGACCTGTGTTTAAAGTTGTGACATCTCAGTATTTCCTCCAGGACCTGTGTTTAAAGTTGTGACAGTTCATTATTTCCTCCAGGATCTGTGTTTAAAGTTGTGACAGCTCAGTATTTCCTCCAGGACCTGTGTTTACAGCTGTGACAGCTCAGTATTTCCTCCAGGACCTGTGTTTAAATTTGTGACAGCTCAGTATTTCCTCCAGGACCTGTGTTTAAAGTTGTGACAGCTCAGTATTTCCTCCAGGACCTGTCTTTAAAGTTGTGACAGCTCAGTATTTCCCCCAGGACCTGTGTTTAAAGTTGTGACAGCTCAGTATTTCCCCCAGGACCTGTGTTTAAAGTTGTGACAGCTCAGTATTTCCCCCAGGACCTGTATTTACAGTTGTGACATCTCAGTATTTCCTCCAGGACCTGTGCTAAAGTTGTGACAGCTCAGTATTTCCTCCAGGATCTGTGTTTAAAGTTGTGACAGTTCAGTATTATCCCCAGGACCTGTGTTTAAAGTTGTGACAGTTCAGTATTTTACCCAGGACCTTTCTTTAAAGTTGTGACAGCTCAGTGTTTTCCCCAGGACCTGTCTTTAAAGTTGTGACAGCTCAGTATTTTCCCCAGGACCTGTGTTTAAATTTGTGACAGTTCAGTATTTTCCCCAGGACCTGTCTTTAAAGTTGTGACAGCTCAGTATTTTCCCCAGGACCTGTCTTTAAAGTTGTGACAGCTCACTATTTTCCCCAGGACCTGTCTTTAAAGTTGTGACAGCTCAGTATTTTCCGCAGGACCTGTCTTTAAAGTTGTGACAGTTCAGTACTTCCTCCGGGACCTGTGTTTAAAGTTGTGACAGTTCAGTATTTCCCCCAGGACCTGTGTTTAAAGTTGTGACAGCTCAGTATTTCCCCCAGGACCTGTCTTTAAAGTTGTGACAGCTCAGTATTTCCTCCAGGACCTGTGTTTACAGGGGTGACAGCTCAGTATTTCCTCCAGGACATGTGTTTAAAGTTGTGACTGCTCAGTATTTCCTCCAGTTCCTGTGTTTAAAGTTGTGACAGCTCAGTATTTCCCCCAGGACTGTGTTTACAGTTCTGACAGCTCAGTATTTCCCCCAGGACCTGTGTTTAAAGTTGTGACAGCTCAGTATTTCCTCCAGGACCTGTGTTTAAAGTTGTGACAGCTCAGTATTTCCCCCAGGACTGTGTTTACAGTTCTGACAGTTCAGTATTTCCCTCAGGACCTGTGGTTAAAGTTGTGACAGTTCATTATTTACTCCAGGACCTGTGTTTAAAGTTGTGACAGCTCAATATTTCCCCCAGGACATGTGTTTAAAGTTGTGACAGTTCAGTATTTCCCCCAGGACCTGTGGTTAAATTTGTGACAGTTCATTATTTACTCCAGGACCTGTGTTTAAAGTTGTGACAGCTCAATATTTCCTCCAGGACCTGTGTTTAAAGTTGTGACAGTTCAGTATTTACCCCAGGACCTGTGTTTACAGTTGTGACAGTTCAGTATTTCCCCCAGGACATGTGTTTAAATCTGTGACAGCTCAGTATTTCCCCCAGGACCTGTGTTTAAAGTTGTGACAGCTCAGTATTTCCTCCAGAACCTGTGTTTAAAGTTGTGACAGCTCAGTATTTCCCCCAGGACCTCTGTTTAAAGTTGTGACAGCTCAGTATTTCCTCCAGGACCTGTGTTTACAGTTGTGACAGTTCAGTATTTCCCCCAGGACCTGTGGTTAAAGTTGTGACAGTTCATTATTTACTCCAGGACCTGTGTTTAAAGTTGTGACAGCTCAATATTACCCCCAGGACCTGTGTTTAAAGTTGTGACAGTTCAGTATTTCCCCCAGGACCTGTGGTTAAATTTGTGACAGTTCATTATTTACTCCAGGACCTGTGTTTAAAGTTGTGACAGCTCAATATTTCCTCCAGGACCTGTGTTTAAAGTTGTGACAGTTCAGTATTTACCCCAGGACCTGTGTTTAAAGTTGTGACAGTTCAGTATTTCACCCAGGACCTGTGTTTAAAGTTGTGACAGTTCAGTATTTCCCCCAGGCCCAGTGTTTACAGTTGTGACAGCTCAGTATTTCCCCCAGGACCTGTGTTTACAGTTGTGACAGTTCAGTATTTCCCCCAGGACCTGTGTTTACAGTTGTGACAGTTCAGTATTTCCCCCAGGACCTGTGTTTAAAGTTGTGACAGCTCAGTATTTTCCCCAGGACCTGTGTTTAAAGTTGTGACAGCTCAGTATTTCCACCAGGCCCTGTATTTACAGTTGTGACAGCCCAGTTTTTCCTCCAGGACCTCTGTTTAAAGTTGTGACAGTTCAGTATTTCCCCCCGGACCTGCGTTAAAAGTTGTGACAGTTCAGTATTTCCCCCAGGCCCTGTGTTTAAAGTTGTGACATCTCAGTATTTCCTCCAGGACCTGTGTTTAAAGTTGTGACAGTTCATTATTTCCTCCAGGATCTGTGTTTAAAGTTATGACAGCTCAGTACTTCCTCCGGGACATGTTTGTAAAGTTGTGACAGTTCAGTATTTCCCCGAGGACTTGTGTTTACTGTTGTGACAGCTCAGTATTTCCTCCAGGACCTGTGCTAAAGTTGTGACAGCTCAGTATTTCTCCAGGATCTGTGTTTAAGGTTGTGACAGTTCAGTATTATCCCCAGGACCTGTGTTTAAAGTTGTGACAGTTCAGTATTTTACCCAGGACCTTTCTTTAAAGTTGTGACAGCTCAGTGTTTTCCCCAGGACCTGTGTTTAAAGTTGTGACAGTTCAGTATTTTCCCCAGGACCTGTCTTTAAAGTTGTGACAGCTCAGTATTTTCCCCAGGACCTGTCTTTAAAGTTGTGACAGTTCAGTACTTCCTCCGGGACCTGTGTTTAAAGTTGTGACAGTTCAGTATTTCCCCCAGGATCTGTGTTTACAGTTGTGACAGTTCAGTATTTCCCCCAGGACATGTGTTTAAAGTTGTGACAGCTCAGTATTTCCCCCAGGACCTTTGTTTAAAGTTGTGACAGCTCAGTATTTCCTCCAGGACCTGTGTTTAAAGTTGTGACAGCTCAGTATTTCCCCCAGGTCCTGTGTTTAAAGTTGTGACAGCGCAGTATTTCCTCCAGGACCTGTGTTTAAAGTTGTGACAGCTCAGTATTTCCCCCAGGACTGTGTTTACAGTTGTGACAGTTCAGTATTTCCCCCAGGACCTGTGGTTAAAGTTGTGACAGTTCATTATTTACTCCAGGACCTGTATTTAAAGTTGTGACAGCTCAATATTACCCCCAGGACCTGTGTTTAAAGTTGTGACAGTTCAGTATTTCCCCCAGGGCCTGTGGTGAAATTTGTGAAAGTTCATTATTTACTCCAGGACCTGTGTTTAAAGTTGTGACAGCTCAATATTTTCTCCAGGACCTGTGTTTAAAGTTGTGACAGTTCAGTATTTACCCCAGGACCTGTGTTTAAAGTTGTGACAGTTCAGTATTTCACCCAGGACCTGTGTTTAAAGTTCTGACAGTTCAGTATTTCCCCCAGGCCCAGTGTTTACAGTTGTGACAGCTCAGTATTTCCTCCAGGATCTGTGTTTGCAGTTGTGACAGTTCAGTATTTCCCCCAGGACCTGTGTTTACAGTTGTGACAGTTCAGTATTTCCCCCAGGACCTGTGTTTAAAGTTGTGACAGTTCAGTATTTCCCCCAGGACCTGTGTTTAAAGTTGTGACAGTTCAGTATTTCCCCCAGGCCCTGTGTTTAAAGTTGTGACAGTTCAGTATTTCCCCCCGGCCCTATGTTTAAAGTTGTGACAGCTCAGTATTTTCCCCAGGACCTGTCTTTAAAGTTGTGACAGCTCAGTATTTCCTCCAGGACCTGTGTTTAAAGTTGTGACAGCTCAGTATTTCCTCCAGGACATGTGTTTAAAGTTGTGACAGTTCAGTATTTCCCCCAGGACCTGTGTTTTCAGTTGTGACAGTTCAGTATTTCCCCCAGGACCTGTGTTTACAGTTGTGACAGTTCAGTATTTCCCCCAGGACCTGTGTTTAAAGTTGTGACAGTTCAGTATTTCCCCCAGGCCCTGTGTTTAAAGTTGTGACAGTTCAGTATTACCCCCAGGACCTGTGTTTACAGTTGTGACAGTTCAGTATTTCCCCCAGGCCCTGTGTTTACAGTTGTGACAGTTCAGTATTTCCCCCAGGCCCTGTATTTACAGTTGTGACAGTTCAGTATTTCCCCCAGGAGCTGTGTTTGCAGTTGTGACAGTTCAGTATTTCCCCCAGGACCTGTGTTTACAGTTGTGACAGTTCAGAATTTCCCCCAGGCCCTGTGTTTACAGTTGTGACAGTTCAGTATTTCCCCCAGGCCCTGTATTTACAGTTGTGACATCTCAGTATTTCCTCCAGGACCTGTGTTTAAAGTTGTGACAGTTCATTATTTCCTCCAGGATCTGTGTTTAAAGTTATGACAGCTCAGTACTTCCTCCGGGACATGTTTGTAAAGTTGTGACTGTTCAGTATTTCCCCGAGGACTTGTGTTTACTGTTGTGACATCTCAGTATTTCCTCCAGGACCTGTGCTAAAGTTGTGACAGCTCAGTATTTCCTCCAGGATCTGTGTTTAAAGTTGTGACAGTTCAGTATTATCCCCAGGACCTGTGTTTAAAGTTGTGACAGTTCAGTATTTTACCCAGGACCTTTCTTTAAAGTTGTGACAGCTCAGTGTTTTCCCCAGGACCTGTGTTTAAAGTTGTGACAGTTCAGTATTTTCCCCAGGACCTGTCTTTAAAGTTGTGACAGCTCAGTATTTTCCCCAGGACCTGTCTTTAAAGTTGTGACAGTTCAGTACTTCCTCCGGGACCTGTGTTTAAAGTTGTGACAGTTCAGTATTTCCCCCAGGATCTGTGTTTACAGTTGTGACAGTTCAGTATTTCCCCCAGGACCTGTGGTTAAAGTTGTGACAGTTCATTATTTACTCCAGGACCTGTATTTAAAGTTGTGACAGCTCAATATTACCCCCAGGACCTGTGTTTAAAGTTGTGACAGCTCAATATTTCCTCCAGGACCTGTGTTTAAAGTTGTGACAGTTCAGTAGTTACCCCAGGACCTGTGTTTAAAGTTGTGACAGTTCAGTATTTCACCCAGGACCTGTGTTTAAAGTTGTGACAGTTCAGTATTTCCCCCAGGCCCAGTGTTTACAGTTGTGACAGCTCAGTATTTCCTCCAGGATCTGTGTTTGCAGTTGTGACAGTTCAGTATTTCCCCCAGGACCTGTGTTTACAGTTGTGACAGTTCAGTATTTCCCCCAGGACCTGTGTGTAAAGTTGTGACAGTTCAGTATTTCCCCCAGGACCTGTGTTTAAAGTTGTGACAGTTCAGTATTTCCCCCAGGACCTGTGTTTAAAGTTGTGACAGTTCAGTATTTCCCCCCGGCCCTGTGTTTAAAGTTGTGACAGCTCAGTATTTTCCCCAGGAACTGTCTTTAATGTGGTGACAGCTCAGTATTTCCTCCAGGACCTGTGTTTAAAGTTGTGACAGCTCCGTATTTCCTCCAGGACATGTGTTTAAAGTTGTGACAGTTCAGTATTTCCCCCAGTACCTGTGTTTTCAGTTGTGACAGTTCAGTATTTCCCCCAGGACCTGTGTTTACAGTTGTGACAGTTCAGTATTTCCCCCAGGACCTGTGTTTAAAGTTGTGACAGCTCAGTATTTTCCCCAGGACCTGTGTTTAAAGTTGTGACAGCTCAGTATTTCCACCAGGCCCTGTATTTACAGTTGTGACAGTTCAGTATTTCCCCCAGGACCTGTGTTTAAAGTTGTGACAGTTCAGTATTTCCCCCAGGCCCTGTGTTTAAAGTTGTGACAGTTCAGTATTACCCCCAGGACCTGTGTTTACAGTTGTGACAATTCAGTATTTCCCCCAGGCCCTGTGTTTACAGTTGTGACAGTTCAGTATTTCCCCCAGGCCCTGTATTTACAGTTGTGACAGTTCAGTATTTCCCCCAGGAGCTGTGTTTGCAGTTGTGACAGTTCAGTATTTCCCCCAGGACCTGTGTTTACAGTTGTGACAGTTCAGAATTTCCCCCAGGCCCTGTGTTTACAGTTGTGACAGTTCAGTATTTCCCCCAGGCCCTGTATGTACAGTTGTGACAGCTCAGTATTTCCTCCAGGATCTGTGTTTGCAGTTCTGACAGCTCAGTATTTCCCCCAGGACCTACGTTTAAAGTTGTGACAGTTCTGTATTTCCCCCAGGACCTGTGTTTAAAGTTGTGACAGTTCAGTATTTCCCCCAGGACCTGTGTTTAAAGTTGTGACAGCTCAGTACTTCCTCCGGGACCTGTGTTTAAAGTTGTGACAGCTCAGTATTTTCTCCAGGACCTGTCTTTAAAGTGGTGACAGCTCAGTATTTCCTCCAGGACCTGTGTTTAAAGTTGTGACAGCTCAGTATTTCCACCAGGCCCTGTATTTACAGTTGACACAGCCCAGTTTTTCCTCCAGGACCTGTGTTTAAAGTTGTGACAGTTCAGTATTTCCCCCATGACCTGTGTTTAAAGTTGTGACAGTTCAGTATTTCCCCCAGGCCCTGTGCTTAAAGTTGTGACATCTCAGTATTTCCTCCAGGACCTGTGTTTAAAGTTGTGACAGTTCATTATTTCCTCCAGGATCTGTGTTTAAAGTTATGACAGCTCAGTACTTCCTCCGGGACATGTTTGTAAAGTTGTGACAGTTCAGTATTTCCCCCAGGATCTCTCTTCAAAGTTGTGACAGTTCAGTATTTCCCCCAGGACCTGTGTTTACAGTTGTGACAGTTCAGTATTTCCCCCAGGCCCTGTGTTTACAGTTGTGACAGTTCAGTATTTCCCCCAGGCCCTGTATTTACAGTTGTGACAGTTCAGTATTTCCCCCTGGCCCCGTATTTACACTTGTGACAGCTCAGTATTTCCTCCAGGAGCTGTGTTTACAGTTGTGACAGCTCAGTATTTCCCCCAGGACCTGTGTTTACAGTTGTGACAGTTCAGTATTTCCCCCAGGCCCTGTGTTTACAGTTGTGACAGTTCAGTATTTTCCCCAGGACCTGTGTTTAAAACTACCACAGCTCAGTATTTCCTCCAGGAGCTGTGTTTACAGTTGTGACAGCTCAGTATTTCCCCCAGGACCTGTGTTTACAGTTGTGACAGTTCACTATTTCCCCCAGGACCTGTGTTTAAAGTTGTGACAGCTCAGTACTTCCTCCGGGACCTGTTTGTAAAGTTGTGACAGCTCAGTATTTCCCCTAGGACTTGTGTTTACAGTTGTGACAGCTCAGTATTTCCTCCAGGCCCTGTGTTTACAGTTGTGACAGTTCAGTATTTCCCCCAGGATCTGTGTTTAAAGTTGTGACAGCTCAGTATTTCCCCCAGGACCTGTGTTTAAAGTTGTGACAGCTCAGTACTTCCCCCAGGACCTGTGTTTAAAGTTGTGACAGCTCAGTATTTCCCCCAGGACCTGTGTTTAAAGTTGTGACAGCTCAGTACTTCCCCCAGGACCTGTGTTTAAAGTTGTGACAGCTCAGTATTTTCCCCAGGACCTGTCTTTAAAGTTGTGACAGCTCAGTATTTCCTCCAGGTCCTGTGTTTACAGGGGTGACAGCTCAGTATTTCCTCCAGGACCTCTGTTTAAAGTTGTGACAGCTCAGTATTTCCTCCAGGACCTGTGTTTAAAGTTGTGACAGCTCAGTATTTCCCCCAGGACCTGTGTTTAAAGTTGTGACAGCTCAGTATTTCCTCCAGGACCTGTGTTTAAAGTTGTGACAGCTCAGTATTTCCCGCAGGACCTGTGTTTAAAGTTGTGACAGCCCAGTATTTCCTCCAGGACCTGTGGTTAAAGTTGTGACAGTTGATTATTTACTCCAGGACCTGTGTTTAAAGTTGTGACAGCTCAATATTTCCCCCAGGACCTGTGTTTAAAGTTGTGACAGTTCAGTATTTCCCCCAGGACCTGTGTTTAAAGTTGTGACAGCTCAATATTTCCTCCAGGACCTGTGTTTAAAGTTGTGACAGCTCAGTATTTCCTCCAGGACCGACGTTTAAAGTTGTGACAGTTCAGTATTTCCCCCAGGACCTGTGTTTAAAGTTGTGACCGTTCAGTATTTCCCCCAGGACCTGTGTTTAAAGTTGTGACAGTTCAGTATTTCCCCCAGGCCCAGTGTTTACAGTTGTGACAGCTCAGTATTTCCCCCAGGACCTGTATTTACAGTTGTGACAGTTCAGTATTTCCTCCAGGATCTGTGTTTACAGTTGTGACAGTTCAGTATTTCCCCCAGGACCTGTGTTTAAAGTTGTGACAGTTCAGTACTTCCCCCAGGACCTGTGTTTAAAGTTGTGACAGTTCAGTATTTCCCCCAGGCCCTGTGTTTACAGTTGTGACAGTTCCGTATTTCCCCCAGGATCTGTGTTTAAAGTTGTGAGAGTTCATTATTTCCTCCAGGATCTGTGTTTAAGGTTATGACAGCTCAGTACTTCCTCCGGGACATGTTTGTAAAGTTGTGACAGTTCAGAATTTCCCCCAGGACCTGTGTTTAAAGTTGTGACAGTTCAGTATTTCCCCCAGGCCCTGTGTTTAAAGTTGTGAGAGTTCAAAATTTCCTCCAGGATCTGTGTTTAAAGTTATGACAGCTCAGTACTTCCTCCGGGACATGTTTGTAAAGTTGTGACAGTTCAGAATTTCCCCCAGGACCTGTGTTTAAAGTTGTGACAGTTCATTATTTCCCCCAGGACCTGTGTTTACAGTTGTGACAGTTCAGTATTTCCCCCAGGCCCTGTATTTACAGTTGTGACAGTTCAGTATTTCCTCCAGGCCCTGTATTTACACTTGTGACAGCTCAGTATTTCCTCCAGGATCTGTGTTTGCAGTTGTGACAGTTCAGTATTTCCCCCAGGACCTGTGTTTACAGTTGTGACAGTTCAGTAATTCCCCCAGGACCTGTGTTTACAGTTGTGACAGTTCAGTATTTCCCCCAGGCCCTGTGTTTAAAGTTGTGACAGTTCAGTATTTCCCCCAGGACCTGTGTTTAAAGTTGTGACAGTTCAGTACTTCCTCCGGGACCTGTTTGTAAAGTTGTGACAGTTCAGTATTTCCTCTAGGACTTGTGTTTAAAGTTGTGACAGTTCAGTATTTCCCCCAGGCCCAGTGTTTACAGTTGTGACAGTTCAGTATTTCCTCCAGGCCCTGTGTTTACAGTTGTGACAGTTCAGTATTTCCCCCTGGCCCTGTATTTACACTTGTGACAGCTCAGTATTTCCTCCAGGATCTGTGTTTGCAGTTGTGACAGTTCCGTATTTCCCCCAGGACCTACGTTTAAAGTTGTGACAGTTCAGTATTTCCCCCAGGACCTGTATTTAAAGTTGTGACAGTTCAGTATTTCCCCCAGGACCTGTGTTTAAAGTTGTGACAGCTCAGTACTTCCTCCGGGACCTGTTTGTAAAGTTGTGACAGCTCAGTATTTCCCCCAGGACCTGTGTTTAAAGTTGTGACAGTTCAGTATTTCCTCCAGGATCTGTGTTTAAAGTTATGACAGCTCAGTATTTCCCCCAGGCCCGTGTTTAAAGTTGTGACAGTTCAGTATTTCCCCCAGGACCTGTGTTTAAAGTTGTGACAGCTCAGTTTTTCCCCCAGGCCCTGTGTTTACAGTTGTGACAGTTCAGTATTTCCCCCAGGACCTGTTTTTAAAGTTTTGACAGTTCAGTATTTTACACAGGACCTTTCTTTAAAGTTGTGACAGTTCAGTATTTACCCCAGGACCTGAGTTTAAAGTTGTGACAGCTCAGTATTTCCCCCAGGATCTCTCTTCAAAGTTGTGACAGTTCAGTATTTCCCCCCAGGACCTGTGTTGAAAGTTGAGACAGCTCAGTCTTTCCCCCAGGACCTGTGTTTAAAGTTGTGACAGCTCAGTCTTTCCCCCAGAACCTGTGTTTAAAGTTGTGACAGCTCAGTCTTTCCCCCAGAACCTGTGTTTAAAGTTGTGACAGTTCAGTATTTCCCCCCAGGACCTGTGTTGAAAGTTGAGACAGCTCAGTCTTTCCCCCAGGACCTGTGTTTAAAGTTGTGACAGCTCAGTATTTCCCCCAGGACCTGTCTTTAAAGTTGTGACAGCTCACTCTTTCCCCCAGGACCTGTCTTTAAAGTTGTGACAGTTCAGTATTTCCCCCAGGACCTGTGTTTACAGTTGTGACAGTTCAGTATTTCCTCCAGGATCTGTGTTTACAGTTGTGACAGTTCAGTATTTCCCCCAGGACCTGTGTTTAAAGTTGTGACAGTTCAGTACTTCCCCCAGGACCTGTGTTTAAAGTTGTGACAGTTCAGTATTTCCCCCAGGCCCTGTGTTTACAGTTGTGACAGTTCCGTATTTCCCCCAGGATCTGTGTTTAAAGTTGTGAGAGTTCATTATTTCCTCCAGGATCTGTGTTTAAAGTTATGACAGCTCAGTACTTCCTCCGGGACATGTTTGTAAAGTTGTGACAGTTCAGAATTTCCCCCAGGACCTGTGTTTAAAGTTGTGACAGCTCAATATTTCCTCCAGGACCTGTGTTTAAAGTTGTGACAGCTCAGTATTTCCTCCAGGACCGACGTTTAAAGTTGTGACAGTTCAGTATTTCCCCCAGGACCTGTGTTTAAAGTTGTGACCGTTCAGTATTTCCCCCAGGACCTGTGTTTAAAGTTGTGACAGTTCAGTATTTCCCCCAGGCCCAGTGTTTACTGTTGTGACAGCTCAGTATTTCCCCCAGGACCTGTATTTACAGTTGTGACAGTTCAGTATTTCCTCCAGGATCTGTGTTTACAGTTGTGACAGTTCAGTATTTCCCCCAGGACCTGTGTTTAAAGTTGTGACAGTTCAGTACTTCCCCCAGGACCTGTGTTTAAAGTTGTGACAGTTCAGTATTTCCCCCAGGCCCTGTGTTTACAGTTGTGACAGTTCCGTATTTCCCCCAGGATCTGTGTTTAAAGTTGTGAGAGTTCATTATTTCCTCCAGGATCTGTGTTTAAAGTTATGACAGCTCAGTACTTCCTCCGGGACATGTTTGTAAAGTTGTGACAGTTCAGAATTTCCCCCAGGACCTGTGTTTAAAGTTGTGACAGTTCAGTATTTCCCCCAGGCCCTGTGTTTAAAGTTGTGAGAGTTCAAAATTTCCTCCAGGATCTGTGTTTAAAGTTATGACAGCTCAGTACTTCCTCCGGGACATGTTTGTAAAGTTGTGACAGTTCAGAATTTCCCCCAGGACCTGTGTTTAAAGTTGTGACAGTTCATTATTTCCCCCAGGACCTGTGTTTACAGTTGTGACAGTTCAGTATTTCCCCCAGGCCCTGTATTTACAGTTGTGACAGTTCAGTATTTCCTCCAGGCCCTGTATTTACACTTGTGACAGCTCAGTATTTCCTCCAGGATCTGTGTTTGCAGTTGTGACAGTTCAGTATTTCCCCCAGGACCTGTGTTTACAGTTGTGACAGTTCAGTAATTCCCCCAGGACCTGTGTTTACAGTTGTGACAGTTCAGTATTTCCCCCAGGCCCTGTGTTTAAAGTTGTGACAGTTCAGTATTTCCCCCAGGACCTGTGTTTAAAGTTGTGACAGTTCAGTACTTCCTCCGGGACCTGTTTGTAAAGTTGTGACAGTTCAGTATTTCCTCTAGGACTTGTGTTTAAAGTTGTGACAGTTCAGTATTTCCCCCAGGCCCAGTGTTTACAGTTGTGACAGTTCAGTATTTCCTCCAGGCCCTGTGTTTACAGTTGTGACAGTTCAGTATTTCCCCCAGGCCCTGTATTTACACTTGTGACAGCTCAGTATTTCCTCCAGGATCTGTGTTTGCAGTTGTGACAGTTCCGTATTTCCCCCAGGACCTACGTTTAAAGTTGTGACAGTTCAGTATTTCCCCCAGGACCTGTATTTAAAGTTGTGACAGTTCAGTATTTCCCCCAGGACCTGTGTTTAAAGTTGTGACAGCTCAGTACTTCCTCCGGGACCTGTTTGTAAAGTTGTGACAGCTCAGTATTTCCCCCAGGACCTGTGTTTAAAGTTGTGACAGTTCAGTATTTCCTCCAGGATCTGTGTTTAAAGTTATGACAGCTCAGTATTTCCCCCAGGCCCGTGTTTAAAGTTGTGACAGTTCAGTATTTCCCCCAGGACCTGTGTTTAAAGTTGTGACAGCTCAGTTTTTCCCCCAGGCCCTGTGTTTACAGTTGTGACAGTTCAGTATTTCCCCCAGGACCTGTTTTTAAAGTTTTGACAGTTCAGTATTTTACACAGGACCTTTCTTTAAAGTTGTGACAGTTCAGTATTTACCCCAGGACCTGAGTTTAAAGTTGTGACAGCTCAGTATTTCCCCCAGGATCTCTCTTCAAAGTTGTGACAGTTCAGTATTTCCCCCCAGGACCTGTGTTGAAAGTTGAGACAGCTCAGTCTTTCCCCCAGGACCTGTGTTTAAAGTTGTGACAGCTCAGTCTTTCCCCCAGAACCTGTGTTTAAAGTTGTGACAGCTCAGTCTTTCCCCCAGAACCTGTGTTTAAAGTTGTGACAGTTCAGTATTTCCCCCCAGGACCTGTGTTGAAAGTTGAGACAGCTCAGTCTTTCCCCCAGGACCTGTGTTTAAAGTTGTGACAGCTCAGTATTTCCCCCAGGACCTGTCTTTAAAGTTGTGACAGCTCACTCTTTCCCCCAGGACCTGTCTTTAAAGTTGTGACAGTTCAGTATTTCCCCCAGGACCTGCCTTTAAAGTTGTGGCAGCTCAGTCTTTCCCGCAGGACCTGTCTTTAAATTTGTGACAGTTCAGTATTTCCTGCAGGCCCTGTGTTCACAGATGTGACAGTTCAGTATTTTACCCAGGACCTGTCTTTAAAGTTGTGACAGCTCAGTATTTCCCCCAGGATCTGTGTTTAAACTTGTGACAGCTCAGTATTTCCACCAGGACCTGTCTTTAAAGTTGTGACAGTTCAGTATTTCACCCAGGACCTGTGTTTAAAGTTGTGACAGCTCAGTAATTCCCCCACGACCTGTGTTTACAGTTTTGACAGTTCAGTATTTTACCCAGGAACTTTCTTTAAAGTTGTGACAGTTCAGTTTTTCCCCCAGGACCTGTGTTTAAAGTTGTGACAGCTCAGTATTTCCCCCAGGATCTCTCTTCAAAGTTGTGACAGTTCAGTATTTCCACCAGGACCTGTGTTTAAAGTTGTGACAGCTCAGTATTTCCCCCAGGACCTGTGTTTAAAGATCTGACAGCTCAGTGTTTCCCCCAGGACCTGTCTTTAAAGTTGTGACAGCTCAGTATTTCCCCGAGGACCTGTCTTTAAAGTTGTGACAGCTCAGTCTTTCCCCAGGCCCTGTGTTTAAAGTTGAGACAGCTCAGTATTTTACCCAGGAACTGTGTTTAAAGTTGTGAGAGCTCAGTCTTTCCCCCAGGACCTGTGTTTAAAGTTGTGACAGCTCAGTACTTCCCCAAGGACCTGTGTTTAAAGTTGTGAGAGCTCAGTCTTTCCCCCAGGACCTGTGTTTAAAGTTGTGACAGCTCAGTATTTCCCCCAGGACCTGTGTTTAAAGTTGTGACAGCTCAGTATTTCCACCAGGACCTGTCTTTAAAGTTGTGACAGCTCAGTCTTTCCCCCAGGACCTGTGTTTAAAGTTGTGACAGTTCAGTATTTCCCCCAGGACCTGTCTTTAAAGTTGTGACAGATCAGTATTTCCCCCAGGACCTGTGTTTAAAGTTGTGACAGCTCAGTATTTCCTCCAGGACCTGTGTTTAAAGTTGTGACAGCTCAGTGTTTCTCCCAGGACCTGTCTTTAAAGTTGTGACAGCTCAGTATTTCCCTCAGGAACTGTCTTTAAATTTGTGACAGCTCAGTATTTTCCCCAGGACCTGTCTTTAAAGTTGTGACAGCTCAGTATTTCCCCCAGTAACTGTCTTTAAAGTTGTTACAGTTCAGTATTTTACCCAGGACTTGTCTTTAAGTTGTGACAGCTCAGTATTTCCCCCAGGACCTGTGTTTAATGTTGTGACAGCTCAGTATTTCCCCCAGGACCTGTTTTTAAAGATGTGACAGCTCAGTATTTCCCCCAGGACCTGTCTTTAAAGTTGTGACAGCTCAGTATTTCCCCCAGGATCTCTCTTCAAAGTTGTGACAGTTCAGTATTTACCCCAGGACCTGTGTTTAAAGTTGTGACCTCTCAGTATTTCCACCAGGACCTGTGTTGAAAAATGTGACAGCTCAGTATTTCCCCCAGGACCTGTCTTTAAAGTTGTGACAGTTCAGTATTTCCCCCAGGACCTGTCTTTAAAGTTGTGACAGCTCAGTTTTTCCCCAGGCCCTGTGTTTAAAGTAGAGACAGCTCAGTATTTTACACAGGAGCTGTCTTTAAGTTGTGACAGCTCAGTATTTCCCCCAGGACCTGTGTTTAAAGTTGTGACAGCTCAGTATTTCAGCCAGGACCTGTGTTTAAAGTTGTGACAGCTCAGTATTTCCACCAGGACCTGTCTTTAAAGTTGTGACAGCTCAGTATTTCCCCCAGGACCTGTGTCTAAAGTTGTGACAGCTCAGTATTTCCACCAGGACCTGTCTTTAAAGTTGTGACAGCTCAGTCTTTCCCCCAGGACCTGTCTTTAAGTTGTGACAGCTCAGTATTTCCCCCAGGACCAGTGTTCAAAGTTGTGACAGCTCAGTCTTTCCCCCAGCACCTGTCTTTAAAGTTGAGACAGTTCAGTATTTCCCCCAGGACCTGTCTTTAAAGTTGTGACAGTTCAGTATTTCCTGCAGGCCCTGTGTTTAAAGTTGTGACAGCTCAGTATTTCCCCCAAGACCTGTCTTTAAATTTGTGACAGCTCACTATTTCCCCCAGGACCTGTGTTTAAAGTTGTGACAGCTCAGTATTTCCCCCAGGACCAGTGTTCAAAGTTGTGACAGTTCAGTATTTCCACCAGGACCTGTCTTTAAAGTTGTGACAGCTCAGTATTTCCACCAGGACCTGTCTTTAAAGTTGTGACAGCTCAGTATTTCAGCCAGGACCTGTGTTTACAGTTTTGACAGTTCAGTATTTCACCCAGGACCTTTCTTTAAAGTTGTGACAGTTCAGTATTTCCCCCAGGACCTGTGTTTAAACTTGTGACAGCTCAGTCTTTCCCCCACGACCTGTCTTTAATGTTGTGACAGCTCAGTATTTCCCCCAGGATCTGTGTTTAAAGTTGTGACAGCTCAGTATTTCACCCAGGACCTGTGTTTAAAGTTGTGACAGCTCAGTATTTCCCCCAGGACCTGTGTTTAAAGTTGTGACAGCTCAGTATTTCCCCCAGGATCTGTGTTTAAAGTTGTGACAGCTCAGTCTTTCCACCAGGACCTGTCTTTAAAGTTGTGACAGCTCAGTATTTCACCCAGGACCTGTGTTTAAAGTTGTGACAGCTCAGTATTTCCCCCAGGACCTGTGTTTAAAGTTGTGACAGCTCAGTATTTCCCCCAGGATCTCTCTTCAAAGTTGTGACAGTTCAGTATTTCCCCCAGGACCAGTGTTTAAAGTTGTGACTGCTCAGTATTTCCCCCAGCATCTGTGTTTAAAGATGTGACAGCTCAGTATTTCCCCCAGGAACTGTGTTTATAGTTGTGACAGCTCAGTCTTTCCCCAGGCCCTGTGTTTAAAGTTGAGACAGCTCCGTATTTTACCCAGGACCTGTGTTTAAAGTTGTGACAGCTCAGTATTTCCCCCAGGATCTCTCTTCAAAGTTGTGACAGCTCAGTATTCCCCCAGGACCTGTGTTTAAAGTTGTGACAGCTCAGTATTTCCCCCAGGACCTGTGTTTAAAGTTGTGAGAGCTCAGTCTTTCCCCCAGGACATGTGTTTAAAGTTGTGACAGCTCGGTCTTTCCCCCAGGACCTGTCTTTAAGTTGTGACAGCTCAGTATTTCCCCCAGGACCTGTGTTTAAAGTTGTGACAGCTCAGTATTTCCCCCAGGACCTGTCTTCAAAGTTGTGACAGCTCAGTCTTTCCCCCAGCACCTGTCTTTAAAGTTGAGACAGTTCAGTATTTCCCCCAGGACCTGTCTTTAAAGTTGTGACAACTCAGTCATTCCCGCAGGACCTGTCTTTAAAGTTGTGACAGTTCAGTAGTTCCTACAGGCCCTGTGTTCACAGATGTGACAGCTCAGTATTTGACCCAGGATCTCTCTTCAAAGTTGTGACAGTTCAGTATTTCCCCCAGGACCTGTGTTTAAAGTTGTGACAGCTCAGTATTTCCCCCAGGAACTGTCTTTATAGTTGTGACAGCTCAGTCTTTCCCCAGGCCCTGTGTTTAAAGTTGAGACAGCTCCGTGTTTTACCCAGGACCTGTCTTCAAGTTGTGACAGCTCAGTCTTTCACCAGGCCCTGTGTTTAAAGTTGTGACAGCTCAGTATTTCCCCCAGGTCCTGTGTTTAAAGTTGTGAGAGCTCAGTCTTTCCCCCAGGACATGTGATTAAAGTTGTGACAGCTCAGTCTTTCCCCCAGGACCTGTCTTTAAGTTGTGACAGCTCAGTATTTCCCCCAGGACCAGTGTTTAAAGTTGTGACAGCTCAGTATTTCCCCCAGGACCAGTGTTTAAAGTTCTGACATCTCAGTATTTCCCCCAGGACCTGTCTTTAAAGTTGTGACAACTCAGTCTTTCCCACAGGACCTGTCTTTAAAGTTGTGACAGTTCAGTATTTCCCCCAGGACCTGTCTTTAAAGTTGTGACAGTTCAGTATTTCCTGCAGGCTCTGTGTTCACAGATGTCACAGCTCAGTATTTCCCCCAAGACCTGTCTTTAAAGTTGTGACAGCTCAGTATTTCCACCAGGACCTGTCTTTAAAGTTGTGACAGCTCAGTATTTCCCCCAGGATCTGTGTTTAAACTTGTGACAGCTCAGTCTTTCCCCCACGACCTGTCTTTAATGTTGTGACAGCTCAGTATTTCCCCCAGGATCTGTGTTTAAAGTTGTGACAGCTCAGTCTTTCCACCAGGACCTGTCTTTAAAGTTGTGACAGCTCAGTATTTCACCCAGGACCTGTGTTTAAAGTTGTGACAGCTCAGTATTTCCCCCAGGACCTGTGTTTACAGTTTTGACAGTTCAGTATTTACCCAGGACCTGTGTTTAAAGTTGTGACAGTTCAGTATTTCACCCAGGACCTGTCTTTCAAGTTGTGACAGCTCATTATTTCACCCAGGACCTGTGTTTAAAGTTGTGACAGTTCAGTATTTCAGCCAGGACCTGTGTTTACAGTTTTGACAGTTCAGTATTTCACCCAGGACCTTTCTTTAAAGTTGTGACAGTTCAGTATTTCCCCCAGGACCTGTGTTTAAAGTTGTGACAGCTCAGTATTTCCACCAGGATCTCTCTTCAAAGTTGTGACAGTTCAGTATTTACCCCAGGACCTGTGTTTAAAGTTGTGACAGCTCAGTATTTCCACCAGGACCTGTCTTTAAAGTTGTGACAGCTCAGTATTTCAGCCAGGACCTGTGTTTACAGTTTTGACAGTTCAGTATTTCACCCAGGACCTTTCTTTAAAGTTGTGACAGTTCAGTATTTCCCCCAGGACCTGTGTCTAAAGTTGTGACAGCTCAGTATTTCCACCAGGACCTGTCTTTAAAGTTGTGACAGCTCAGTATTTCAGCCAGGACCTGTGTTTACAGTTTTGACAGTTCAGTATTTCACCCAGGACCTTTCTTTAAAGTTGTGACAGCTCAGTATTTCCACCAGGACTTGTCTTTAAAGTTGTGACAGCTCAGTATTTCACCCAGGATCTGTGTTTAAAGATGTGACAGCTCAGTATTTCCACCAGGACCTGTCTATAAAGTTGTGACAGGTCAGTATTTCACCCAGGACCTGTGTTTAAAGTTGTGACAGTTCAGTATTTCCCCCAGGATCTCTCTTCAAAGTTGTGACAGTTCAGTATTTACCCCAGGACATGTGTTTAAAGTTGTGACAGCTCAGTATTTCCACCAGGACCTGTGTTGAAAGATGTGACAGCTCAGTATTTCCCCCAGGATCTGTCTTTAAAGTTGTGACAGTTCAGTATTTCCCCCAGGACCTGTCTTCAAAGTTGTGACAGCTCAGCCTTTCCCCAGGCCCTGTGTTTAAAGTTGTGACAGCTCAGTATTTCCTGCAGGACCAGTGTTTAAAGTTGTGAGTGCTCAGTCTTTCACCCAGGACCTGTGTTTAAAGTTGTGACAGCTCAGTCTTTCCCCCAGGACCTGCCTATAAGTTGTGACAGCTCAGTATTTCCCCCAGGACCTGTGTTTAAAGTTGTTACAGCTCAGTCTTTCCCCCAGGACCTGTCTTTCAAGTTGTGACAGTACAGTATTTCCCCCAGGACCTGTGTTTAAAGTTGTGACAGCTCAGCATTTCCTCCAGAACCTGTGTTTAAAGTTGTGACAGCTCAGTGTTTCTCCCAGGACCTGTCTTTAAAGTTGTGACCGCTCAGTATTTCCTCCAGGACCTGTGTTTAAAGTTGTGACAGCTCAGTATTTCCTCCAGGACCGGTGTTTAAAGTTGCGACAGCTCAGTATTTCCTCCAGGACCTGTGTTTAAAGTTGTGACAGCTCAGTATTTCCCCCAGGACCTGTGTTTAAAGTTGTGACAGCTCAGTATTTCCACCAGGACCTGTGTTTAAAGTTGAGACAGCTCAGTATTTCCCTCAGGAGCTGTTTTTAAAGTTGTGACAGCTCAGACTTTCACCCAGGATCTCTCTTCAAAGTTGTGACAGTTCAGTATTTCCCCCAGGACCAGTGTTTAAAGTTGTGACAGCTCGGTATTTCCACCAGGACCTGTCTTTAAAGTTGTGACAGCTCAGTATTTCCCCCAGGACCTGTGTTTAAAGTTGTGACAGTTCAGTATTTCCTCCAGGACCTGTGTTTAAAGTTGTGACATCTCAGTATTTCCCCCAGGACCTGTGTTTAATTTTGTGACAGCTCAGTATTTCCCCCAGGACCTGTGTTTAAAGTTGTGACAGTTCAGTATTTCCCCCAGGACCTGTGTTTAAAGTTGTAACAGCTCAGCATTTCCACCAGGACCTGTGTTTAAAGTTGAGACAGCTCAGTATTTCCCTCAGCACCTGTTTTTAAAGTTGTGACAGCTCAGTCTTTCACCCAGGATATCTCTTCAAAGTTGTGACAGTTCAGTATTTCCCCCAGGACCTGTGTTTAAAGTTGTGACAGCTCAGTATTTCCCTCAGGACCTATTTTTAAATTTGTGACAGCTCAGTCTTTCACCCTGGATCTCTCTTCAGAGTTGTGACAGTTCAGTATTTCCCCCAGCACCTGTGTTTAAAGTTGTGACAGCTCAATATTTCCTCCAGGACCAGCCTTTAAAGTTGTGACAGCTCAGTATTTTCACCAGGACCTGTGTTTAAAGTTGTGACAGCTCAGTATTTCCCCCAGGACCTGTCTTTAAAGTTGTGACAGTTCAGTTTTTCCTGCAGGCCCTGTGCTCACAGATGTGACAGTTCAGTTTTTTACCCAGGACCTGTCTTTAAAGTTGTGACAGCTCAGTATTTCCCCAGGACCTGTCTTTAAAGTTGTGACAGCTCAGTATTTCCCCCAGGACCTGTGTTTAATTTTGTGACAGCTCAGTATTTCCCCCAGGACCTGTGTTTAAAGTTGTGACAGTTCAGTATTTCCTCCAGGACCTGTGTTTAAAGTTGTGACATCTCAGTATTTCCCCCAGGACCTGTGTTTAATTTTGTGACAGCTCAGTATTTCCCCCAGGACCTGTGTTTAAAGTTGTGACAGTTCAGTATTTCCCCCAGGACCTGTGTTTAAAGTTGTAAAAGCTCAGCATTTCCTCCAGGACTTGTGTTTAAAGTTGTGACAGCTCAGTGTTTCTCCCAGGACCTGTCTTTAAATTTGTGACCGCTCAGTATTTCCTCCAGGACCTGTGTTTAAAGTTGTGACAGCTCAGTATTTCCACCAGGACCTGTGTTTAAAGTTGAGACAGCTCAGTATTTCCCTCAGGAGCTGTTTTTAAAGTTGTGACAGCTCAGTCTTTCACCCAGGATCTCTCTTCAAAGTTGTGACAGTTCAGTATTTCCCCCAGGACCTGTGTTTAAAGTTGTGACATCTCGGTATTTCCACCAGGACCTGTCTTTAAAGTTGTGACAGCTCAGTATTTCACCCAGGACTTGTGTTTAAAGTTGTGACAGTTCAGTATTTCCTCCAGGACCTGTGTTTAAAGTTGTGACAGCTCAGTATTTCCACCAGGACATGTGTTTAAAGTTGTGACAGCTCAGTATTTCCCCCAGGACCTGTGTCTAAAGTTGTGACAGCTCAGTATTTCCCCCAGGACCTGTGTTTAAAGTTGTGACAGCTCAGTATTTCCCCCATAACCTGTCTTTACAGTTGTGACAGCTCAGTATTTCCTCCAGGACCTATGTTTAAAGTTGTGACAGCTCAGTCTTTCCCCCAGGACCTGTCTTTAAAGTTGTGACAGTACAGTATTTCCCCCAGGACCTGTGTTTAAAGTTGTAACAGCTCAGCAGTTCCTCCAGGACTTGTGTTTAAAGTTGTGACAGCTCAGTGTTTCTCCCAGGACCTGTCTTTAAATTTGTGACCGCTCAGTATTTCCTCCAGGACCTGTGTTTAAAGTTGTGACAGCTCAGTATTTCCACCAGGACCTGTGTTTAAAGTTGAGACAGTTCAGTATTTTAACCAGGATCTCTCTTCAAAGTTGTGACAGTTCAGTATTTCCCCCAGGACCTGTGTTTAAAGTTGTGACAGCTCGGTATTTCCACCAGGACCTGTCTTTAAAGTTGTGACAGCTCAGTATTTCCCCCAGGACCTGTGTTTAATTTTGTGACAGCTCAGTATTTCCCCCAGGACCTGTGTTTAATTTCGTGACAGCTCAGTATTTCCCCCAGGACCTGTGTTTAAAGTTGTGACAGTTCAGTATTTCCTCCAGGACCTGTGTTTAAAGTTGTGACATCTCAGTATTTCCCCCAGGACCTGTGTTTAATTTTGTGACAGCTCAGTATTTCCCCCAGGACCTGTGTTTAAAGTTGTGACAGTTCAGTATTTCCTCCAGGACCTGTGTTTAAAGTTGTGACAGCTCAGTATTTCCACCAGGACCTGTGTTTAAAGTTGAGACAGCTCAGTATTTCCCTCAGCACCTGTTTTTAAAGTTGTGACAGCTCAGTCTTTCACCCAGGATATCTCTTCAAAGTTGTGACAGTTCAGTATTTCCCCCAGGACCTGTGTTTAAAGTTGTGACAGCTCAGTATTTCCCTCAGGACCTATTTTTAAATTTGTGACAGCTCAGTCTTTCACCCTGGATCTCTCTTCAGAGTTGTGACAGTTCAGTATTTCCCCCAGCACCTGTGTTTAAAGTTGTGACAGCTCAATATTTCCTCCAGGACCAGCCTTTAAAGTTGTGACAGCTCAGTATTTCCCCCAGGACCTGTGTTTAAAGTTGTGACAGCTCAGTCTTTCCCCCAGGACCTGCCTATAAGTTGTGACAGCTCAGTATTTCCCCCAGGACCTGTGTTTAAAGTTGTGACAGCTCAGCATTTCCTCCAGGACTTGTGTTTAAAGTTGTGACAGCTCAGTATTTCCTCCAGGACCTGTGTTTAAAGTTGTGACAGCTCAGTATTTCCACCAGGACCTGTGTTTAAAGTTGAGACAGCTCAGTATTTCCCTCAGGACCTGTTTTTGAAGTTGTGACAGCTCAGTCTTTCACCCAGGATCTCTCTTCAAAGTTGTGACAGTTCAGTATTTCCCCCAGGACCTGTGTTTAAAGTTGTGACAGCTCGGTATTTCCACCAGGACCTGTCTTTAAAGTTGTGACAGCTCAGTATTTCACCCAGGACCTGTGTTTAAAGTTGTGACAGCTCAGTCTTTCCCCCAGGACCTGTGTTTAAAGTTGTGACAGCTCAGTATTTCCCCCAGGACCTGTGTTTAATGTTGAGACAGCTCAGTATTTCCCCCAGGACCTGTGTTTAAAGTTGTGACAGTTCAGTATTTCCTCCAGGACCTGTGTTTAAAGTTGTGACAGCTCAGTATTTCCACCAGGACCTGTGTTTAAAGTTGAGACAGCTCAGTATTTCCCTCAGCACCTGTTTTTAAAGTTGTGACAGCTCAGTCTTTCACCCAGGATATCTCTTCAAAGTTGTGACAGCTCAATATTTCCTCCAGGACCAGCCTTTAAAGTTGTGACAGCTCAGTATTTTCACCAGGACCTGTGTTTAAAGTT
This sequence comes from Heterodontus francisci, assembly GCF_036365525.1. NCBI lineage: Eukaryota > Metazoa > Chordata > Chondrichthyes > Heterodontiformes > Heterodontidae > Heterodontus > Heterodontus francisci. Next base: position 9,051,466 of record NC_090392.1, on the reverse strand, counting down.
GTGACAGCTCAGTATTTCCCCCAGGACCTGTCTTTAAAGTTGTGACGGTTCAGTATTTCCTGCAGGCCCTGTGCTCACAGATGTGACAGTTCAGTTTTTTACCCAGGACCTGTCTTTAAAGTTGTGACAGCTCAGTATTTCCCCCAGGATCTGTGTTTAAAGTTGTGACAGCTCAGTATTTCCCCCAGGACCTGTGTATAAAGTTGTGACAGCTCAGTATTTCCACCAGGACCTGTCTTTAAAGTTGTGACAGCTCAGTATTTCCCCCAGGATCTGTGTTTAAAGTTGTGACAGCTCAGTATTTCCCCCGGATCTCTCTTCCAAGTTGTGACAGCTCAGTCTTTCCCCCAGGACTTGTCTTTAAAGTTGTGACAGCTCAGTATTTCCCCCAGGATCTGTGTTTAAAGTTGTGACAGCTCAGTATTTCCACCAGGACCTGTCTTTAAAGTTGTGACAGCTCAGTATTTCCCCCAGGACCTGTCTTTAAAGTTGTGACAGCTCAGTATTTCCCCAGGATCTGAGTTTAAAGTTGTGACAGCTCAGTATTTCCACCAGGACCTGTCTTTAAAGTTGTGACAGCTCAGTATTTCCCCCAGGATCTGTGTTTAAAGTTGTGAAAGCTCAGTATTTCCACCAGGACCTGTCTTTAAAGTTGTGACAGTTCAGTATTTCACCCAGGATCTGTGTTTACAGTTGTGACAGCTCAGTCTTTCCCTCAGGACCTGTGTTTAAAGTTGTGACAGCTCAGTATTTCCCCCAGGACCTGTGTTTAAAGTTGTGACAGTTCAGTATTTCCTCCAGGACCTGTGTTTAAAGTTGTGACAGCTCAGTATTTCCACCAGGACCTGTGTTTAAAGTTGAGACAGCTCAGTATTTCCCTCAGCACCTGTTTTTAAAGTTGTGACAGCTCAGTCTTTCACCCAGGATATCTCTTCAAAGTTGTGACAGCTCAATATTTCCTCCAAGACCAGCCTTTAAAGTTGTGACAGCTCAGTATTTCCCCCAGGACCTGTCTTTAAAGTTGTGACAGTTCAGTATTTCCTGCAGGCCCTGTGCTCACAGATGTGACAGTTCAGTTTTTTACCCAGGACCTGTCTTTAAAGTTGTGACAGCTCAGTATTTCCCCCAGGACCTGTGTTTAAAGTTGTGACAGCTCAGTATTTCCACCAGGATCTGTGTTTAAAGTTGTGACAGCTCAGTATTTCCACCAGGACCTGTCTTTAAAGTAGTGACAGCTCAGTATTTCCACCAGGACCTGTCTTTAAAGTTGTGACAGTTCAGTATTTCAGCCAGGACCTGTGTTTACAGTTTTGACAGTTCAGTATTTCCCCCAGGACCTGTGTTTAAAGTTGTGACAGCTCAGTATTTCCCCCAGGATCTCTCTTCAAAGTTGTGACAGTTCAGTATTTACCCCAGGACCTGTGTTTAAAGTTGTGACAGCTCAGTATTTCCACCAGGACCTGTCTTTAAAGTTGTGACAGCTCAGCCTTTCCCCAGGCCCTGTGTTTAAAGTTGAGACAGCTCAGTATTTCCCCCAGGACCTGTGTTTAAAGTTGTGACAGCTCAGTCTTTCTCCCAGGACCTGTCTTTAAAGTTGTGACCGCTCAGTTTTTCCTCCAGGACCTGTGTTTAAAGTTGTGACAGCTCAGTATTTCCACCAGGACCTGTGTTTAAATTTGAGACAGCTCAGAATTTCCCTCAGGGCCTGTTTTTAAAGTTGTGACAGCTCAGTCTTTCACCCAGGACCTGTGTTTAAAGTTGAGACAGCTCAGTATTTCCCTCAGGACCTGTTTTTAAAGTTGTGACAGCTCAGTCTTTCACCCAGTATCTCTCTTCAAAGTTGTAACAGTTCAGTATTTCCCCAAGGACCTGTGTTTAAAGTTGTGACAGCTCAATATTTCCTCCAGGAGCAGTCTTTAAGTTGTGACAGTTCAGTCTTTCCCCCAGGACGTGTGTTTAAAGTTGTGACAGCTCAGTCTTTCCCCCAGGACCTGTCTTTAAGTTGTGACAGTTCAGTATTTCCCCCAGGATCTGTGTTTACAGTTGTGACAGCTCAGTCTTTCCCCCAGGACCTGTCTTTAAAGTTGTGACAGCTCAGTATTTCCCCCAGGAACTGTCTTTAAAGTTGTTACAGTTCAGTATTTTACCCAGGACTTGTCTTTAAGCTGTGACAGTTCAGTATTTCCCCCAGGACCTGTGTTTAAAGTTGTGACAGCTCAGTATTTCCACCAGGACCTGTGTTTAAATTTGAGACAGCTCAGTATTTCCCTCAGGGCCTGTTTTTAAAGTTGTGACAGCTCAGTCTTTCACCCAGGACCTGTGTTTAAAGTTGAGACAGCTCAGTATTTCCCTCAGGACCTGTCTTTAAGTTGTGACAGTTCAGTCTTTCCCCCAGGACGTGTGTTTAAAGTTGTGACAGCTCAGTCTTTCCCCCAGGACCTGTGTTTAAAGTTGTGACAGCTCAGTATTTCCCCCAGGACCAGTGTTTAAAGTTGTGACAGTTCAGTATTTCCTCCAGGACCTGTGTTTAAAGTTGTGACAGCTCAGTATTTCCACCAGGACCTGTGTTTAAAGTTGAGACAGCTCAGTATTTCCCTCAGCACCTGTTTTTAAAGTTGTGACAGCTCAGTCTTTCACCCAGGATATCTCTTCAAAGTTGTGACAGCTCAATATTTCCTCCAGGACCAGCCTTTAAAGTTGTGACAGCTCAGTATTTCCCCCAGGACCTGTCTTTAAAGTTGTGACAGTTCAGTATTTCCTGCAGGCCCTGTGCTCACAGATGTGACAGTTCAGTTTTTTACCCAGGACCTGTCTTTAAAGTTGTGACAGCTCAGTATTTCCCCCAGGACCTGTGTTTAAAGTTGTGACAGCTCAGTATTTCCACCAGGATCTGTGTTTAAAGTTGTGACAGCTCAGTATTTCCACCAGGACCTGTCTTTAAAGTAGTGACAGCTCAGTATTTCCACCAGGACCTGTCTTTAAAGTTGTGACAGTTCAGTATTTCAGCCAGGACCTGTGTTTACAGTTTTGACAGTTCAGTATTTCCCCCAGGACCTGTGTTTAAAGTTGTGACAGCTCAGTATTTCCCCCAGGATCTCTCTTCAAAGTTGTGACAGTTCAGTATTTACCCCAGGACCTGTGTTTAAAGTTGTGACAGCTCAGTATTTCCACCAGGACCTGTCTTTAAAGTTGTGACAGCTCAGCCTTTCCCCAGGCCCTGTGTTTAAAGTTGAGACAGCTCAGTATTTCCCCCAGGACCTGTGTTTAAAGTTGTGACAGCTCAGTCTTTCTCCCAGGACCTGTCTTTAAAGTTGTGACCGCTCAGTTTTTCCTCCAGGACCTGTGTTTAAAGTTGTGACAGCTCAGTATTTCCACCAGGACCTGTGTTTAAATTTGAGACAGCTCAGTATTTCCCTCAGGGCCTGTTTTTAAAGTTGTGACAGCTCAGTCTTTCACCCAGGACCTGTGTTTAAAGTTGAGACAGCTCAGTATTTCCCTCAGGACCTGTTTTTAAAGTTGTGACAGCTCAGTCTTTCACCCAGTATCTCTCTTCAAAGTTGTAACAGTTCAGTATTTCCCCAAGGACCTGTGTTTAAAGTTGTGACAGCTCAATATTTCCTCCAGGAGCAGTCTTTAAGTTGTGACAGTTCAGTCTTTCCCCCAGGTCGTGTGTTTAAAGTTGTGACAGCTCAGTCTTTCCCCCAGGACCTGTCTTTAAGTTGTGACAGTTCAGTATTTCCCCCAGGATCTGTGTTTACAGTTGTGACAGCTCAGTCTTTCCCCCAGGACCTGTCTTTAAAGTTGTGACAGCTCAGTATTTCCCCCAGGAACTGTCTTTAAAGTTGTTACAGTTCAGTATTTTACCCAGGACTTGTCTTTAAGCTGTGACAGTTCAGTATTTCCCCCAGGACCTGTGTTTAAAGTTGTGACAGCTCAGTATTTCCACCAGGACCTGTGTTTAAATTTGAGACAGCTCAGTATTTCCCTCAGGGCCTGTTTTTAAAGTTGTGACAGCTCAGTCTTTCACCCAGGACCTGTGTTTAAAGTTGAGACAGCTCAGTATTTCCCTCAGGAGCTGTTTTTAAAGTTGTGACAGCTCAGTCTTTCACCCAGTATCTCTCTTCAAAGTTGTAACAGTTCAGTATTTCCCCAAGGACCTGTGTTTAAAGTTGTGACAGCTCAGTCTTTCCCCCAGGACCTGTCTTTAAGTTGTGACAGTTCAGTCTTTCCCCCAGGACGTGTGTTTAAAGTTGTGACAGCTCAGTCTTTCCCCCAGGACCTGTCTTTAAGTTGTGACAGTTCAGTATTTCCCCCAGGATCTGTGTTTACAGTTGTGACAGCTCAGTCTTTCCCCCAGGACCTGTCTTTAAAGTTGTGACAGCTCAGTATTTCCCCCAGGAACTGTCTTTAAAGTTGTTACAGTTCAGTATTTTACCCAGGACTTGTCTTTAAGCTGTGACAGTTCAGTATTTCCCCCAGGACCTGTGTTTAAAGTTGTGACAGCTCAGTATTTCCCCCAGGACCAGTGTTTAAAGTTGTGAGAGCTCAGTCTTTCCCCCAGGACCTGTGTTTAAAGTTGTGACAGTTCAGTATTTCACCCAGGACCTGTGTTTAAAGTTGTGACAGCTCAGCATTTCCCCCAGGCCCTGTTTTTAAAGTTGTGACAGCTCAGCATTTCCCCCAGGCCCTGTGTTTAAAGTTGTGACAGCTCAGTATTTCCCCCAGGACCACTGTTTAAAGTTGTGACAGTTCAGTCTTTCACCCAGTATCTCTCTTCAAAGTGGTGACAGCTCAGTATTTCCCCCAGGACCTGTGTTTAAAGTTGTGACAGCTCAATATTTCCCTGAGGACCTGTCTTTAAGCTGTGACAGCTCAGTATTTCCCACAGGACATGTGTTTAAAGTTGTGACAGCTCAGTATTTCCCCCAGGACCTGTGCTTAAAGATGTGACAGCTCAGTATTTCCCCCAGGACCTGTCTTTAAAGTTGTGAAAGTTCAGTATTTCCCCAAGCCCTGTGTTTAAAGTTGAGACAGCTCAGTATTTTACCCAGGACCTGTCTTTAAGTTGTGACAGCTCAGTATTTCCCCCAAGCCCTGTGTTTAAAGTTGTGACAGCTCAGTCTTTCCCCCAGGACCTGTGTTTAAAGTTGTGACTGCTCAGTATTTCCCCCAGGACCAGTGTTTAAAGTTGTGACAGCTCAGTATTTCCCCCAGGACCTGTGTTTACAGTTTTGACAGTTCAGTATTTTACCCAGGACCTGTCTTTAAGTTGTGACTGTTCAGTATTTCACCCAGGACCTGTGTTTAAAGTTGTGACAGCTCAGTATTTCCCCCAGGACCTGTGTTTACAGTTTTGACAGTTCAGTATTTCCCCCAGGACCTGTCTTTAAAGTTGTGACAGCTCAGTCTTTCCCCCAGGACCTGTCTTTAAGTTGTGACAGTTCAGTATTTCACCCAGGACCTTTCTTTAAAGTTGTGACATCTCAGTATTTCCCCCAGGACCTCTCTTCCAATTTGTGACAGCTCAGTCTTTCCCCCAGGACCTGTGTTTACAGTTTTGACAGTTCAGTATTTTACCTTGGACCTGTGTTTAAAGTTGTGACAGTTCAGTATTTCCCCCAGGACCTGTGTTTAAAGTTGTGTCAGCTCAGTATTTCCCTCAGGACCTGTCTTTAAAGTTGTGACAGCTCAGTATTTTCCCCAGGACCTGTCTTTAAAGTTGTGACCGCTCAGTATTTCCCCCAGGACCTGTCTTTAAAGTTGTGACAGCTCAGTCTTTCCCCAAGCCCTGTGTTTAAAGTTGAGACAGCTCAGTATTTTACCCAGGACCTGTCTTTAAGTTGTGACAGCTCAGTATTTCCCCCAGGCCCTGTGTTTAAAGTTGTGACAGCTCAGTCTTTCCCCCAGGGATGGTGTAGGAGGGAGGGTTTTGGTTTCCTGGATAATTGGGGCTCTTTCTGGGGTAGGTGGGACCTCTACAAACAGGATGGTCTTCACCTGAACCAGAGGGGTACCAATATCCTGGGGGGGAGATTTGTTAGTGCTCTTCGGGGGGGTTTAAACTAAATCAGCAGGGGAATGGGAACCTAAATTGCAGTGCCAGTGTACAGGCTGTTGAGAGTAGTGAGGTAGGGGATAAGGTTACAGGGACGCAAGAGGGCACTGGCAAGCAAGAAGTTGGTTTAAAGTGTGTCTACTTCAACGCCAGGAGCATCCGGAATAAGGTGGGTGAGCTTGCAGCATGGGTTGGTACCTGGGATCCTGATGTTGTGGCCATTTCAGAGACATGGGTAGAGCAGGGGCAGGAATGGATGTTGCAGGTTCCGGGATTTAGATGTTTCTGAAAGAACAGAGAAGAGGGTAAAAGAGGGGGGGGTGTGGCATTGTTAATCAAGGAAAGTATTACAGCGGCAGAAAGGACGTTTGAGGACTCGTCTACTGAGGTAGTATGGGCCGAGGTTAGAAACAGGAGAGGAGAGGTCACCCTGTTGGGAGTTTTCTATAGACCTCCGAATAGTTCCAGAGATGTAGAGGAAAGGATAGCGAAGATGATTCTCGACAGGAGCGAGAGTAACAGGGTAGTGGTTATGGGGGACTTTAACTTTCCAAATATTGACTGGAAATACTATAGTTCGAGTACTTTAGATGGGTCTGTTTTTGTCCAGTGTGTGCAGGAGGGTTTTCTGACACAGTATGTAGACAGGCCAACCAGGGGCGATGCCACATTGGATTTGGTACTGGGTAATGAACCCGGCCAGGTGTTAGATTTAGATGTAGGTGAGTACTTTGGTGATAGTGATCACAATTCGGTTAGGTTTACCTTAGCGATGGGCAGGGACAGGTATATACCGCAGGGCAAAAATTATAGCTGGGGGAAAGGAAATTATGATGCGATTAGGCAAGATTTAGGATGCGTAGGATGGGGAAGGAAACTGCAGGGGATGGGCACAAACGAAATGTGGAGCTTATTCAAGGAGCAGCTAATGCGTGTCCTTGATCAGTATGTACCTGTCAGGCAGGGAGGAAGATGTCGAGCAAGGGAGCCGTGGTTTACTCAAGAAGTTGAAGCGCTTGTCAAGAGGAAGAGGGCGGCTTATGTTAGGATGAGACGTGAAGGCTCAGTTAGGGCGCTTGAGAGTTACAAGCTAGCCAGGAAGGATCTAAAGGGAGGGCTAAGAAGAGCAAGGAGAGGACACGAGAAGTCATTGGCGGATAGGATCAAAGAAAACCCTAAGGCTTTCTATAGGTATATCAGGAATAAAAGAATGACAGAGTTAGAACAGGGCCAATCAAGGATAGTAGTGGGAAGTTGTGTGTGGAATCAGAGGAGATAGGGGAAGAGTTAAATGAATATTTTTCGTCAGTATTTACAGTAGAGAAAGAAAATGTTGCCGAGGAGATTACTGAGATACAGCCTACTAGGCTAGATGGGATTGAGATTCACAAGGAGGAGGTGTTAGCAATTTTGGAAAGAGTGAAAATAGATAAGTCCCCTGGGCCAGATGGGATTTATCCTCGGATTCTCTGGGAAGCCAGGGAGGAGATTGCAGAGCCGTTGTTGTTGATCTTTAAGTCGTCATTGTCGACAGGAGTAGTGCCGGAGGACTGGAGGATAGCAAATGTTGTCCCCTTGTTCAAGAAGGGGAGTAGAGACAGCCCTGGTAATTATAGACCTGTGAGCCTTACTTTGGTTGTGGGTAAAATGTTGGAAAAGGTTATAAGAGACAGGATTTATAATCATCTTGAAAAGAATAAGTTCATTTGCGATAGTCAGCACGGTTTTGTGAAAGGTAGGTCGTGCCTCACAAACCTTATTGAGTTTTTCGAGAAGGTGACCAAACAGGTGGATGAGGGTAAAGCCGTGGATGTGGTGTATATGGATTTCAGTAAGGCGTTTGATAAGGTTCCCCACGGTAGGCTATTGCAGAAAATACGCAAGTATGGGGTTGAAGGTGATTTAGAGCTTTGGATCAGAAATTGGCTAGCTGAAAGAAGACAGAGGGTGGTGGTTGATGGCGAATGTTCATCCTGGAGTTTAGTTACTAGTGGTGTACCGCAAGGTTCTGTTTTGGGGCCACTGCTGTTTGTCATTTTTATAAACGACCTGGATGAGGGTGTAGAAGGGTGGGTTAGTAAATTTGCGGATGACACGAAGGTCGGTGGAGTTGTGGATAGTGTCGAAGGGTGTTGTAGGGTACAGAGGGACATAGATAGGCTGCAGAGCTGGGCTGAGAGATGGCAAATGGAGTTTAATGCGGAGAAGTGTGAGGTGATTCACTTTGGAAGGAGTAACAGCAATGCAGAGTACTGGGCTAATGGGAAGATTCTTGGTAGTGTAGATGAGCAGAGAGATCTTGGTATCCAGGTACATAAATCCCTGAAAGTTGCTACCCAGGTTAATAGGGCTGTTAAGAAGGCATATGGTGTGTTCGTCTTTATTAGTAGGGGGATCGAGTTTCAGAGCCATGGGGTCATGATGCAGCTGAACAAAACTCTGGTGAGGCCGCACCTGGAGTATTGCGTGCAGTTCTGGTCACCGCATTATAGGAAGGATGTCGAAGCTTTGGAAAAAGTGCAAAGGAGATTTACTAGGATGTTGCCTGGTATGGAAGGAAGGTCTTACGAGGAAAGGCTGAGGGACTTGGGGTTGTTTTCGTTAGAGAGAAGGAGGAGGAGAGGTGACTTAATAGAGACATACAAGATAATCAGAGGGTTAGATAGGGTGGATAGTGAGAGTCTTTTTCCTCGGATGAGGATGGCAAACACGAGGGGACATAGCTTTAAGTTGAGGGGTGATAGATATAGGACAGATGTCAGAGGTAGTTTCTTTACGCAGAGAGTAGTAGGGGCGTGGAACGCCCTGCCTGCAACAGTAGTAGACTCGCCAACTTTAAGGGCATTTAAGTGGTCATTGGATAGACATATGGATGTAAATGGAATAGTGTAGGTCAGATAATCGGCGCAACATCGAGGGCTGAAGGGCCTGTACTGCGCTGTAATATTCTAATTCTAATTCTAAAAAGGACCTGTGTTTAAAGTTGTGACTGCTCAGTATTTCCCCCAGGACCAGTGTTTAAAGTTGTGACAGCTCAGTATTTCCCCCAGGACCTGTGTTTACAGTTTTGACAGTTCAGTATTTTACCCAGGACCTTTCTTTAAAGTTGTGACAGCTCAGTATTTCCCCCTGGACCTGTGTTTAAAGTTGTGAGAGCTCAGTCTTTCCCCCAGGAACTGTGTTTAAAGTTGTGACAGCTCAGTCTTTCCCCCAGGACCTGTCTTTAAGTTGTGACAGACCAGTATTTCACCCAGGACCTGTGTTTAAAGTTGTGACAGCTCAGTATTTCCCCCAGGACCTGTGTTTACAGTTTTGACACTCCAGTATTTCCCCCAGGACCTGTCTTTAAAGTTGTGACAGCTCAGTCTTTCCCCCAGGACCTGTCTTTAAGTTGTGACAGTTCAGTATTTCACCCAGGACCTTTCTTTAAAGTTGTGACATCTCAGTATTTCCCCCAGGATCTCTCTTCCAAGTTGTGACAGCTCAGTCTTTCCCCCAGGACCTGTGTTTACAGTTTTGACAGTTCAGTATTTTACCCAGGACCTTTCTTTAAAGTTGTGACAGTTCAGTATTTCCCCCAGGACCTGTGTTTAAAGTTGTGTCAGCTCAGTATTTCCCTCAGGACCTGTCTTTAAAGTTGTGACAGCTCAGTATTTTCCCCAGGACCTGTCTTTAAAGTTGTGACAGCTCAGTATTTTCCCCAGGACCTGTCTTTAAAGTTGTGACAGCTCAGTATTTCCCCCAGGAACTGTCTTTAAAGTTGTTACAGTTCAGTATTTTACCCAGGACTTGTCTTTAAGCTATGACAGCTCAGTATTTCCCCCAGGACCTGTGTTTAAAGTTGTGACAGCTCAGTATTTCCCCCAGGACCAGTGTTTAAAGTTGTGAGAGCTCAGTCTTTCCCCCAGGACCTGTGTTTAAAGTTGTGACAGTTCAGTATTTCACCCAGGACCTGTGTTTAAAGTTGTGACAGCTCAGCATTTCCCGCAGGATCTCTCTTCCAAGTTGTGACAGCTCAGTATTACCCCCAGGACCTGTGTTTAAAGTTGTGACAGCTCAGTCTTTCCCCCAGGACCTGTGTTTAAAGTTGTGACAGCTCAGTCTTTCCCCCAGGACCTTTCTTTATAGTTGTGACAGCTCAGTAATTCCCCCAGGATCTCTCTTCCAAGTTGTGACAGCTCAGTCTTTCCCCCAGGACCTGTGTTTACAGTTTTGACAGTTCAGTATTTTACCCAGGACCTTTCTTTAAAGTTGTGACAGTTCAGTATTTCCCCCAGGACCTGTGTTTAAAGTTGTTACAGCTCAGTATTTCCCCCAGGATCTCTCTTCAAAGTTGTGACAGTTCAGTATTTCCCCCAGGACCTGTGTTTAAAGTTGTGACAGCTCAGCATTTCCCCCAGGACCAGTGTTTAAAGTTGTGACAGCTCAGTATTTCCACCAGGACCTGTGTGTAAAGTTGAGACAGCTCAGTATTTCCCTCAGGACCTGTTTTTAAAGTTGTGACAGCTCAGTCTTTCACCCAGTATCTCTCTTCAAAGTTGTGACAGTTCAGCATTTCCCCCAGAACCTGTGTTTAAAGTTGTGACAGCTCAATATTTCCCTGAGGACCTGTCTTTAAAGTTGTGACAGTTCAGTATTTTCCCCAGGACCTGTCTTTAAAGTTGTGACAGTTCAGTATTTTCCCCAGGACCTGTCTTTAAAGTTGTGACAGCTCAGTATTTCCCACAGGAACTGTCTTTAAAGTTGTTACAGTTCAGTATTTTACCCAGGACTTGTCTTTAAAGTTGTGACAGCTCAGTATTTCCCCCAGGACCTGTCTTTAAAGTTGTGACAGCTCAGTCTTTCCCCAAGCCCTGTGTTTAAAGTTGAGACAGCTCAGTATTTTACCCAGGACCTGTCTTTAAAGTTGTGACAGCTCAGTCTTTCCCCCAGGACCTGTCTTTAAGTTGTGACAGTTCAGTATTTCACCCAGGACCTTTCTTTAAAGTTGTGACATCTCAGTATTTCCCCCAGGATCTCTCTTCCAAGTTTTGACAGTTCAGTATTTTACCCAGGACCTTTCTTTAAAGTTGTGACAGTTCAGTATTTCCCCCAGGTCCTGTGTTTAAAGTTGTGTCAGCTCAGTATTTCCCTCAGGACCTGTTTTTAAAGTTGTGACAGCTCAGTATTTTCCCCAGGACCTGTCTTTAAAGTTGTGACAGCTCAGTATTTCCCCCAGGACCTGTCTTTAAAGTTGTGACAGCTCAGTCTTTCCCCAAGCCCTGTGTTTAAAGTTGTGACAGCTCAGTATTTCCCCCAGGCCCTGTGTTTAAAGTTGTGACAGCTCAGTCTTTCCCCCAGGACCTGTGTTTAAAGTTGTGACAGCTCAGTATTTCCCCCAGGACCTGTGTTTACAGTTGTGACATCTCAGTATTTCCCCCAGGCCCTGTGTTTAAAGTTGTGACAGCTCAGTCTTTCCCCCAGGACCTGTGTTTAAAGTTGTGACAGCTCAGTATTTCCCCCAGGACCTGTGTTTACAGTTTTGACAGTTCAGTATTTTACCCAGGACCTTTCTTTAAAGTTGTGACAGCTCAGTATTTCCCCCTGGACCTGTGTTTAAAGTTGTGACAGCTCAGTATTTCCCCCAGGACCTGTGTTTAAAGTTGTGACAGCTCAGTATTTCCCCCAGGACCTGTGTTTACAGTTTTGACAGTTCAGTATTTTACCCAGGACCTTTCTTTAAAGTTGTGACAGCTCAGTATTTCCCCCTGGACCTGTGTTTAAAGTTGTGAGAGCTCAGTCTTTCCCCCAGGACCAGTCTTTAAATTTGTGACAGCTCAGTCTTGCCCCCAGGACCTGTCTTTAAGTTGTGACAGTTCAGTATTTCACCCAGGACCTTTCTTTAAAGTTGTGACATCTCAGTATTTCCCCCAGCACCTGTGTTTAAAGTTGTGTCAGCTCAGTATTTCCCTCAGGACCTGTCTTTAAAGTTGTGACAGCTCAGTATTTTCCCCAGGACCTGTCTTTAAAGTTGTGACAGCTCAGTATTTCCCCCAGGACCTGTCTTTAAAGTTGTGACAGCTCAGTCTTTCCCCAAGCCCTGTGTTTAAAGTTGAGACAGCTCAGTATTTTACCCAGGACCTGTCTTTAAGTTGTGACAGCTCAGTATTTCCCCCAGGCCCTGTGTTTAAAGTTGTGACAGCTCAGTCTTTCCCCCAGGACCTGTGTTTAAAGTTGTGACTGCTCAGTATTTCCCCCAGGACCAGTGTTTAAAGTTGTGACAGCTCAGTATTTCCCCCAGGACCTGTGTTTACAGTTTTGACAGTTCAGTATTTTACCCAGGACCTTTCTTTAAAGTTGTGACAGCTCAGTATTTCCCCCTGGACCTTTGTTTAAAGTTGTGAGAGCTCAGTCTTTCCCCCAGGACCTGTGTTTAAAGTTGTGACAACTCAGTCTTTCCCCCAGGACCTGTCTTTAAGTTGTGACAGTTCAGTATTTCACCCAGGACCTGTGTTTAAAGTTGTGACAGCTCAGTATTTCCCCCAGGACCTGTGTTTACAGTTTTGACAGTTCAGTATTTCCCCCAGGACCTGTCTTTAAAGTTGTGACAGCTCAGTCTTTCTCCCAGGACCTGTCTTTAAGTTGTGACAGTTCAGTATTTCACCCAGGACCTTTCTGTAAAGTTGTGACATCTCAGTATTTCCCCCAGGATCTCTCTTCCAAGTTGTGACAGCTCAGTCTTTCCCCCAGGACCAGTGTTTACAGTTTTGACAGTTCAGTATTTTACCCAGGACCTTTCTTTAAAGTTGTGACAGTTCAGTATTTCCCCCAGGACCTGTGTTTAAAGTTGTGTCAGCTCAGTATTTCCCTCAGGACCTGTCTTTAAGGTTGTGACAGCTCAGTATTTTCCCCAGGACCTGTCTTTAAAGTTCTGACAGCTCAGCATTTTACCCAGGACCTGTCTTTAAAGTTGTGACAGCTCAGTATTTCCCCCAGGAACTGTCTTTAAAGTTGTTACAGTTCAGTATTTTACCCAGGACTTGTCTTTAAGCTGTGACAGCTCAGTATTTCCCCCAGGACCTGTGTTTAAAGTTGTGACAGCTCAGTATTTCCCCCAGGACCAGTGTTTAAAGTTGTGAGAGCTCAGTCTTTCCCCCAGGACCTGTGTTTAAAGTTGTGACAGTTCAGTATTTCACCCAGGACCTGTGTTTAAAGTTGTGACAGCTCAGCATTTCCCCCAGGATCTCTCTTCCAATTTGTGACAGCTCCGTATTACCCCCAGGAACTGTGTTTAAAGTTGTGACAGCTCAGTCTTTCCCCCAGGACCTGTGTTTAAAGTTGTGACAGCTCAGTCTTTCCCCCAGGACCTGTGTTTAAAGTTGTGACAGCTCAGTATTTCCCCCAGGATCTCTCTTCCAAGTTGTGACAGCTCAGTCTTTCCCGCAGGACCTGTGTTTCCAGTTTTGACAGTTCAGTATTTTACCCAGGACCTTTCTTTAAAGTTGTGACAGTTCAGTATTTTCCCCAGGACCTGTGTTTAAAGTTGTTGCAGCTCAGTATTTCCCCCAGGATCTCTCTTCAAAGTTGTGACAGTTCAGTATTTCCCCCAGGACCTGTGTTTAAAGTTGTGACAGCTCAGTATTTTCCCCAGGACCTGTCTTTAAAGTTGTGACAGCTCAGTATTTTCCCCAGGACCTGTCTTTAAAGTTGTGACAGCTCAGTATTTCCCACAGGAACTGTATTTAAAGTTGTTACAGTTCAGTATTTTACCCAGGACTTGTCTTTAAGCTGTGACAGCTCAGTATTTCCCCCAGGACATGTGTTTAAAGTTGTGACAGCTCAGTATTTCCCCCAGGACCTGTGTTTAAAGATGTGACAGCTCAGTATTTCCCCCAGGACCTGTCTTTAAAGATGTGACAGCTCAGTATTTCCCCCAGGCCCTGTGTTTAATGTTGTGACAGCTCAGTATTTCCCCCAGGACCTGTCTTTAAAGTTGTGACAGCTCAGTCTTTCCCCAAGCCCTGTGTTTAAAGTTGAGACAGCTCAGTATTTTACCCAGGACCTGTCTTTAAGTTGTGACAGCTCAGTATTTCCCCCAGGCCCTGTGTTTAAAGTTGTGACAGCTCAGTCTTTCCCCCAGGACCTGTGTTTAAAGTTGTGACTGCTCAGTATTTCCCCCAGGACCAGTGTTTAAAGTTGTGACAGCTCAGTCTTTCCCCCAATACCTGTCTTTAAGGTTGTGACAGCTCAGTATTTTCCCCAGGACCTGTCTTTAAAGTTGTGACAGCTCAGTATTTTCCCAAGGACCTGTCTTTAAAGTTGTGACAGCTCAGTATTTCCACCAGGACCTGTCTTTAAAGTTGTGACAGCTCAGTATTTCCCCCAGGACCTGTCTTTAAAGTTGTGACAGCTCAGTATTTCCCCCAGGCCCTGTGTTTAAAGTTGTGACAGCTCAGTATTTCCCCCAGGACCTGTCTTTAAAGTTGTGACAGCTCAGTCTTTCCCCAAGCCCTGTGTTTAAAGTTGTGACAGCTCAGTATTTCACCCAGGACCTGTCTTTAAAGTTGTGACAGCTCAGTATGTCCCCCAGGACCAGTGTTTAATGTTGTGACAGCTCAGTATTTCCCCCAGGACCTGTGTTTAAAGTTGTGACAGCTCAGTCTTTCCCCCAGGACCTGTGTTAAAAGTTGTGACATCTCAGTCTTTCCCCCAGGACCTGTCTTTAAAGTTGTGACAGCTCAGTATTTCCCCCAGGAACTGTCTTTAAAGTTGTTACAGTTCAGTATTTTACCCAGGACTTGTCTTTAAGCTGTGACAGCTCAGTATTTCCCCCAGGACCTGTGTTTAAAGTTGTGACAGCTCAGTATTTCCCCCAGGACCTGTGTTTAAAGTTGTGACAGCTCAGTATTTCCCCCAGGACCAGTGTTTAAAGTTGTGAGAGCTCAGTCTTTCCCCCAGGACCTGTGTTTAAAGTTGTGACAGCTCAGCATTTCCCCCAGGATCTCTCTTCCAATTTGTGACAGCTCAGTATTTCCCCCAGGAACTGTCTTTAAAGTTGTTACAGTTCAGTATTTTACCCAGGACTTGTCTTTAAGCAGTGACAGCTCAGTATTTCCCCCAGGACCTGTGTTTAAAGTTGTGACAGCTCAGTCTTTCCCCCAGGACCTGTGTTTAAAGTTGTGACAGCTCAGTCTTTCCCCCAGGACCTGTGTTTAAAGTTGTGACAGCTCAGTATTTCCCCCAGGATCTCTCTTCCAAGTTGTGACAGCTCAGTATTACCCCCAGGACCTGTGTTTACAGTTTTGACTGTTCAGTATTTCACCCAGGACCTTTCTTTATAGTTGTGACAGCTCAGTATTTCCCCCAGGATCTCTCTTCCAAGTTGTGACAGCTCAGTCTTTCCCGCAGGACCTGTGTTTACAGTTTTGACAGTTCAGTATTTTACCCAGGACCTTTCTTTAAAGTTGTGACAGTTCAGTATTTCCCCCAGGACCTGTGTTTAAAGTTGTTGCAGCTCAGTATTTCCCCCAGGATCTCTCTTCAAAGTTGTGACAGTTCAGTATTTCCCCCAGGACCTGTGTTTAAAGTTGTGACAGCTCAGCATTTCCCCCAGGACCTGTGTTTAAAGTTGTGACAGCTCAGTATTTCCACCAGGACCTGTGTGTAAAGTTGGGACAGCTCAGTATTTCCCTCAGGACCTGTTTTTAAAGTTGTGACAGCTCAGTCTTTCACCCAGTATCTCTCTTCAAAGTTGTGACAGTTCAGTATTTCCCCCAGAACCTGTGTTTAAAGTTGTGACAGCTCAGTATTTTCCCCAGGACCTGTCTTTAAAGTTGTGACAGCTCAGTATTTTCCCCAGGACCTGTCTTTAATGTTGTGACAGCTCAGTATTTCCCACAGGAACTGTATTTAAAGTTGTTACAGTTCAGTATTTTACCCAGGACTTGTCTTTAAGCTGCGACAGCTCAGTATTTCCCCCAGGACATGTGTTTAAAGATGTGACAGCTCAGTATTTCCCCCAGGACCTGTCTTTAAAGTTGTGAAAGTTCAGTATTTCCCCCAGGACATGTGTTTAAAGTTGTGACAGCTCAGTATTTCCCCCAGGACCTGTGTTTAAAGATGTGAAAGTTCAGTATTTCCCCCAGGACCTGTGTTTAAAGTTGTGACAGCTCAGTATTTCCTCCAGGACCTGTCTTTAAAGTTGTGAAAGTTCAGTATTTCCCCCAGGACATGTGTTTAAAGTTGTGACAGCTCAGTATTTCCCCCAGGACCTGTGTTTAAAGATGTGAAAGTTCAGTATTTCCCCCAGGACATGTGTTTAAAGTTGTGACAGCTCAGTATTTCCCTCAGGACCTGTCTTTAAAGTTGTGAAAGTTCAGTATTTCCCCCAGGACCTGTGTTTAAAGTTGTGACAGCTCAGTATTTCCCCCAGGACCTGTGTTTAAAGATGTGACAGCTCAGTATTTCCCCCAGGACCTGTCTTTAAAGTTGTGACAGCTCAGTATTTCCCCCAGGCCCTGTGTTTAAAGTTGTGACAGCTCAGTATTTCCCCCAGGACCTGTCTTTAAAGTTGTGACAGCTCAGTCTTTCCCCAAGCCCTGTGTTTAAAGTTGAGACAGCTCAGTATTTTACCCAGGACCTGTCTTTAAGTTGTGACAGCTCAGTATTTCCCCCAGGCCCTGTGTTTAAAGTTGTGACAGCTCAGTCTTTCCCCCAGGACCTGTGTCTAAAGTTGTGACTGCTCAGTATTTCCCCCAGGACCAGTGTTTAATGTTGTGACAGCTCAGTATTTCCCCCAGGACCTGTGTTTAAAGTTGTGACAGCTCAGTCTTTCCCCCAGGACCTGTGTTTAAAGTTGTGAGAGCTCAGTCTTTCCCCCAGAACCTGTGTTAAAAGTTGTGACATCTCAGTCTTTCCCCCAGGACCTGTGTTTACAGTTTTGACAGTTCAGTATTTTACCCAGGAACTTTCTTTAAAGTTGTGACAGTTCAGTATTTCTCCCAGGACCTGTGTTTAAAGTTGTGACAGCTCAGTATTTCCCCCAGGATCTCTCTTCAAAGTTGTGACAGTTCAGTATTTCCCCCAGGACCTGTCTTTAAAGTTGTGACAGCTCAGTCTTTCCCCCAGGACCTGTGTTTACTGTTTTGACAGTTCAGTGTTTTACCCAGGACCTTTCTTTAAAGTTGTGACAGTTCAGTATTTCCCCCAGGACCTGTGTTTAAAGTTGTGACAGCTCAGTATTTCCCCCAGGACCAGTGTTTAAATTTGTGACAGCTCAGTCTTTCCCCCAGGATCTCTCTTCAAAGTTGTGACAGTTCTGTATTTCCCCCAGGACCTGTGTTTAAAGTTGTGACAGCTCAGTATTTCCACCTGGACCTGTGTTGAAATATGTGACAGCTCAGTATTTCCCCCAGGATCTCTCTTCAAAGTTGTGACAGTTCAGTATTTCCCCCAGGACCTGTGTTTAAAGTTGTGACAGCTCAGTATTTCCCCCAGGACCTGTCTTTAAAGTTGTGACAGCTCATTATTTCCCCCAGGACCTGTCTTTAAAGTTGTGACAGCTCAGTCTTTCCCCAGGCCCTGTGTTTAAAGTAGAGACAGCTCAGTATTTTATCCAGAACCTGTCTTTAAAGTTGTGACAGCTCAGTATTTCCCCCAGGACCTGTGTTTAAAGTTGTGACAGTTCAGTATTTCCCCCAGGACCTGTCTTTAAAGTTGTGACAGCTCAGTATTTCCCCCAGGACCTCTGTTTAAAGTTTGTGACAGCTCAGTATTTCCTCCAGGACCTGTCTTTAAAGTTGTGACAGCTCAGTATTTCCCCCAGGACCTGTCTTTAAAGTTGTGACAGCTCAGTCTTTCCCCCAGGACCTCTGTTTAAAGTTGTGACAGCTCAGTATTTCCCCCAGGATCTGTCTTTAAAGTTGTGACAGTTCAGTATTTCCTGCAGGCCCTGTTTTCACAGATGTGACAGTTCAGTATTTTACCCAGGACCTGTCTTTAAAGTTGTGACAGCTCAGTATTTTCCCCAGGACCTGTCTTTAAAGTTGTGACAGTTCAGTATTTCCTGCAGGCCCTGTGTTCACAGATGTGACAGTTCAGTATTTCCCCCAGGATCTGTGTTTAATGTTTTGACAGCTCAGTATTTCCATCAGGACCTGTCTTTAAAGTTGTGACAGCTCAGTATTTCTACCAGGACCTGTCTTTAAAGTTGTGACAGCTCAGTATTTCCCCCAGGATCAGTGTTTAAAGTTGTGACAGCTCAGTATTTCCATCAGGACCTGTCTTTAAAGTTGTGACAGCTCAGTATTTCCCCCAGGATCTGTGTTTAAAGTTGTGACAGCTCAGTATTTCACCCAGGACCTGTCTTTAAAGTTGTGACAGCTCAGTATTTCACCCAGGACCTGTGTTTTAAGTTGTGACAGTTCAGTATTTCCCCCAGGACCTGTGTTTACAGTTGTGACAGCTCAGTATTTCCCCCAGGACCTGTGTTTACAGTTTTGCCAGTTCAGTATTTCACCCAGGACCTGTCTTTAAAGTTGTGACAGCTCAGTATTTCACCCAGGATCTCTCTTCCAAGTTGTGACAGCTCAGTCTTTCCCCCAGGACCTGTGTTTACTGTTTTGACAGTTCAGTATTTTACCCAGGACCTTTCTTTAAAGTTGTGACAGTTCAGTATTTCCCCCAGGACCTGTGTTTAAAGTTGTGACAGCTCAGTATTTCCCCCAGGACCAGTGTTTAAATTTGTGACAGCTCAGTCTTTCCCCCAGGATCTCTCTTCAAAGTTGTGACAGTTCTGTATTTCCCCCAGGACCTGTGTTTAAAGTTGTGACAGCTCAGTATTTCCACCTGGACCTTTGTTGAAATATGTGACAGCTCAGTATTTCCCCCAGGACCTGTTTATAAAGTTGTGACAGTTCAGTATTTCCCCCAGGACCAGTCTTTAAATTTGTGACCGCTCAGTCTTTCCCCAGGCCCTGTGTTTAAAGTAGAGACAGCTCAGTATTTTACCCAGGACCTGTCTTTAAGTTGTGACAGCTCAGTATTTCCCCCAGGAAAAGTGTTTAAATTTGTGACAGCTCAGTCTTTCCACCAGGACCTGTGCTAAAGATGTGACAGCTCAGTCTTTCCCCCAGGACCTGTCTATAGGTTGTGACAGCTCAGTATTTCCCCCAGGACCTGTCTTTACAGTTGTGACAGCTCAGTCTTTCCCCCAGGACCTGTGTTTAAAGTTGTGACAGTTCAGTATTTCCCCCAGGACCTGTGTTTAAAGTTGTGACAGCTCAGTATTTCCCCCAGGACCTGTGTTTAAAGTTGTGTCAGCTCAGTATTTCCTCCAGGACCTGTGTTTAAAGTTGTGACAGCTCAGTATTTCCCTCAGGAACTGTTTTTAAAGTTGTGACAGCTCAGTGTTTCTCCCAGGACCTGTCTTTAAAGTTGTGACAGCTCAGTATTTCCCTCAGGAACTGTTTTTAAAGTTGTGACAGCTCAGTATTTCCCCCAGGAACTGTGTTTAAAGTTGTGACAGCTCAGTCTTTCCCCCAGGACCTGTGTTTAAAGTTGTGAGAGCTCAGTCTTTCCCCCAGGACCTGTGTTAAAAGTTGTGACAGCTCAGTCTTTCCCCCAGGACCTGTGTTTAAAGTTTTGACAGTTCGGTATTTTACCCAGGACCTTTCTTTAAAGTTGTGACAGTTCAGTATTTCTCCCAGGACCTGTGTTTAAAGTTGTGACAGCTCAGTATTTCCCCCAGGATCTCTCTTCAAAGTTGTGACAGTTCAGGATTTCCTCCAGGACCTGTGTTTAAAGTTGTGACAGTTCAGTATTTCCCCCAGGACCTGTGTTTAAAGTTGTGACAGCTCAGTATTTCCCCCAGGACCTGTCTTTAAAGTTGTGACAGCTCATTATTTCCCCCAGGACCTGTCTTTAAAGTTGTGACAGCTCAGTCTTTCCCCAGGCCCTGTGTTTAAAGTAGAGACAGCTCAGTATTTTATCCAGAACCTGTCTTTAAAGTTGTGACAGCTCAGTATTTCCCCCAGGACCTGTGTTTAAAGTTGTGACAGTTCAGTATTTCCCCCAGGACCTGTCTTTAAAGTTGTGACAGCTCAGTATTTCCCCCAGGACCTCTGTTTAAAGTTTGTGACAGCTCAGTATTTCCTCCAGGACCTGTCTTTAAAGTTGTGACAGCTCAGTATTTCCCCCAGGACCTGTCTTTAAAGTTGTGACAGCTCAGTCTTTCCCCCAGGACCTCTGTTTAAAGTTGTGACAGCTCAGTATTTCCCCCAGGATCTGTCTTTAAAGTTGTGACAGTTCAGTATTTCCTGCAGGCCCTGTTTTCACAGATGTGACAGTTCAGTATTTTACCCAGGACCTGTCTTTAAAGTTGTGACAGCTCAGTATTTTCCCCAGGACCTGTCTTTAAAGTTGTGACAGTTCAGTATTTCCTGCAGGCCCTGTGTTCACAGATGTGACAGTTCAGTATTTCCCCCAGGATCTGTGTTTAATGTTTTGACAGCTCAGTATTTCCATCAGGACCTGTCTTTAAAGTTGTGACAGCTCAGTATTTCTACCAGGACCTGTCTTTAAAGTTGTGACAGCTCAGTATTTCCCCCAGGATCAGTGTTTAAAGTTGTGACAGCTCAGTATTTCCATCAGGACCTGTCTTTAAAGTTGTGACAGCTCAGTATTTCCCCCAGGATCTGTGTTTAAAGTTGTGACAGCTCAGTATTTCACCCAGGACCTGTCTTTAAAGTTGTGACAGCTCAGTATTTCACCCAGGACCTGTGTTTTAAGTTGTGACAGTTCAGTATTTCCCCCAGGACCTGTGTTTACAGTTGTGACAGCTCAGTATTTCCCCCAGGACCTGTGTTTACAGTTTTGCCAGTTCAGTATTTCACCCAGGACCTGTCTTTAAAGTTGTGACAGCTCAGTATTTCACCCAGGATCTCTCTTCCAAGTTGTGACAGCTCAGTCTTTCCCCCAGGACCTGTGTTTACTGTTTTGACAGTTCAGTATTTTACCCAGGACCTTTCTTTAAAGTTGTGACAGTTCAGTATTTCCCCCAGGACCTGTGTTTAAAGTTGTGACAGCTCAGTATTTCCCCCAGGACCAGTGTTTAAATTTGTGACAGCTCAGTCTTTCCCCCAGGATCTCTCTTCAAAGTTGTGACAGTTCTGTATTTCCCCCAGGACCTGTGTTTAAAGTTGTGACAGCTCAGTATTTCCACCTGGACCTTTGTTGAAATATGTGACAGCTCAGTATTTCCCCCAGGACCTGTTTATAAAGTTGTGACAGTTCAGTATTTCCCCCAGGACCAGTCTTTAAATTTGTGACCGCTCAGTCTTTCCCCAGGCCCTGTGTTTAAAGTAGAGACAGCTCAGTATTTTACCCAGGACCTGTCTTTAAGTTGTGACAGCTCAGTATTTCCCCCAGGAAAAGTGTTTAAATTTGTGACAGCTCAGTCTTTCCACCAGGACCTGTGCTAAAGATGTGACAGCTCAGTCTTTCCCCCAGGACCTGTCTATAGGTTGTGACAGCTCAGTATTTCCCCCAGGACCTGTCTTTACAGTTGTGACAGCTCAGTCTTTCCCCCAGGACCTGTGTTTAAAGTTGTGACAGTTCAGTATTTCCCCCAGGACCTGTGTTTAAAGTTGTGACAGCTCAGTATTTCCCCCAGGACCTGTGTTTAAAGTTGTGTCAGCTCAGTATTTCCTCCAGGACCTGTGTTTAAAGTTGTGACAGCTCAGTATTTCCCTCAGGAACTGTTTTTAAAGTTGTGACAGCTCAGTGTTTCTCCCAGGACCTGTCTTTAAAGTTGTGACAGCTCAGTATTTCCCTCAGGAACTGTTTTTAAAGTTGTGACAGCTCAGTATTTCCCCCAGGAACTGTGTTTAAAGTTGTGACAGCTCAGTCTTTCCCCCAGGACCTGTGTTTAAAGTTGTGAGAGCTCAGTCTTTCCCCCAGGACCTGTGTTAAAAGTTGTGACAGCTCAGTCTTTCCCCCAGGACCTGTGTTTAAAGTTTTGACAGTTCGGTATTTTACCCAGGACCTTTCTTTAAAGTTGTGACAGTTCAGTATTTCTCCCAGGACCTGTGTTTAAAGTTGTGACAGCTCAGTATTTCCCCCAGGATCTCTCTTCAAAGTTGTGACAGTTCAGGATTTCCTCCAGGACCTGTGTTTAAAGTTGTGACAGTTCAGTATTTCCCCCAGGACCTGTGTTTAAAGTTGTGACAGCTCAGTATTTCCCCCACGACCTGTCTTTAAAGTTGTGACAGCTCAGTATTTCCCCCAGGACCTGTCTTTAAAGTTGTGACAGCTCAGTCTTTCCCCAGGCCCTTTGTTTAAAGTAGAGACAGCTCAGTATTTTATCCAGAGCCTGTCTTTAAAGTTGTGACAGCTCAGTATTTCCCCCAGGACCTGTGTTTAAAGTTGTGACAGCTCGGTATTTCCCCCAGCACCTGTGTTTAAAGTTGTGACAGTTCAGTATTTCCCCCAGTACCTGTCTTTAAAGTTGTGACAGCTCAGTATTTCCCCCAGGACCTCTGTTTAAAGTTTGTGACAGCTCAGTATTTCCTCCAGGACCTGTCTTTAAAGTTGTGACAGCTCAGTATTTCCCCCAGGACCTGTCTTTAAAGTTGTGACAGCTCAGTCTTTCCCCCAGGACCTCTGTTTAAAGTTGTGACAGCTCAGTATTTCCCCCAGGATCTGTCTTTAAAGTTGTGACAGTTCAGTATTTCCTGCAGGCCCTGTTTTCACAGATGTGACAGTTCAGTATTTTACCCAGGACCTGTCTTTAAAGTTGTGACAGCTCAGTATTTTCCCCAGGACCTGTCTTTAAAGTTGTGACAGTTCAGTATTTCCTGCAGGCCCTGTGTTCACAGATGTGACAGTTCAGTATTTCCCCCAGGATCTGTGTTTAATGTTTTGACAGCTCAGTATTTCCATCAGGACCTGTCTTTAAAGTTGTGACAGCTCAGTATTTCTACCAGGACCTGTCTTTAAAGTTGTGACAGCTCAGTATTTCCCCCAGGATCAGTGTTTAAAGTTGTGACAGCTCAGTATTTCCATCAGGACCTGTCTTTAAAGTTGTGACAGCTCAGTATTTCCCCCAGGATCTGTGTTTAAAGTTGTGACAGCTCAGTATTTCACCCAGGACCTGTCTTTAAAGTTGTGACAGCTCAGTATTTCACCCAGGACCTGTGTTTTAAGTTGTGACAGTTCAGTATTTCCCCCAGGACCTGTGTTTACAGTTGTGACAGCTCAGTATTTCCCCCAGGACCTGTGTTTACAGTTTTGCCAGTTCAGTATTTCACCCAGGACCTGTCTTTAAAGTTGTGACAGCTCAGTATTTCACCCAGGATCTCTCTTCCAAGTTGTGACAGCTCAGTCTTTCCCCCAGGACCTGTGTTTACTGTTTTGACAGTTCAGTATTTTACCCAGGACCTTTCTTTAAAGTTGTGACAGTTCAGTATTTCCCCCAGGACCTGTGTTTAAAGTTGTGACAGCTCAGTATTTCCCCCAGGACCAGTGTTTAAATTTGTGACAGCTCAGTCTTTCCCCCAGGATCTCTCTTCAAAGTTGTGACAGTTCTGTATTTCCCCCAGGACCTGTGTTTAAAGTTGTGACAGCTCAGTATTTCCACCTGGACCTTTGTTGAAATATGTGACAGCTCAGTATTTCCCCCAGGACCTGTTTATAAAGTTGTGACAGTTCAGTATTTCCCCCAGGACCAGTCTTTAAATTTGTGACCGCTCAGTCTTTCCCCAGGCCCTGTGTTTAAAGTAGAGACAGCTCAGTATTTTACCCAGGACCTGTCTTTAAGTTGTGACAGCTCAGTATTTCCCCCAGGAAAAGTGTTTAAATTTGTGACAGCTCAGTCTTTCCACCAGGACCTGTGCTAAAGATGTGACAGCTCAGTCTTTCCCCCAGGACCTGTCTATAGGTTGTGACAGCTCAGTATTTCCCCCAGGACCTGTCTTTACAGTTGTGACAGCTCAGTCTTTCCCCCAGGACCTGTGTTTAAAGTTGTGACAGTTCAGTATTTCCCCCAGGACCTGTGTTTAAAGTTGTGACAGCTCAGTATTTCCCCCAGGACCTGTGTTTAAAGTTGTGTCAGCTCAGTATTTCCTCCAGGACCTGTGTTTAAAGTTGTGACAGCTCAGTATTTCCCTCAGGAACTGTTTTTAAAGTTGTGACAGCTCAGTGTTTCTCCCAGGACCTGTCTTTAAAGTTGTGACAGCTCAGTATTTCCCTCAGGAACTGTTTTTAAAGTTGTGACAGCTCAGTATTTCCCCCAGGAACTGTGTTTAAAGTTGTGACAGCTCAGTCTTTCCCCCAGGACCTGTGTTTAAAGTTGTGAGAGCTCAGTCTTTCCCCCAGGACCTGTGTTAAAAGTTGTGACAGCTCAGTCTTTCCCCCAGGACCTGTGTTTAAAGTTTTGACAGTTCGGTATTTTACCCAGGACCTTTCTTTAAAGTTGTGACAGTTCAGTATTTCTCCCAGGACCTGTGTTTAAAGTTGTGACAGCTCAGTATTTCCCCCAGGATCTCTCTTCAAAGTTGTGACAGTTCAGGATTTCCTCCAGGACCTGTGTTTAAAGTTGTGACAGTTCAGTATTTCCCCCAGGACCTGTGTTTAAAGTTGTGACAGCTCAGTATTTCCCCCACGACCTGTCTTTAAAGTTGTGACAGCTCAGTATTTCCCCCAGGACCTGTCTTTAAAGTTGTGACAGCTCAGTCTTTCCCCAGGCCCTTTGTTTAAAGTAGAGACAGCTCAGTATTTTATCCAGAGCCTGTCTTTAAAGTTGTGACAGCTCAGTATTTCCCCCAGGACCTGTGTTTAAAGTTGTGACAGCTCGGTATTTCCCCCAGCACCTGTGTTTAAAGTTGTGACAGTTCAGTATTTCCCCCAGTACCTGTCTTTAAAGTTGTGACAGCTCAGTATTTCCCCCAGGACCTCTGTTTAAAGTTTGTGACAGCTCAGTATTTCCTCCAGGACCTGTCTTTAAAGTTGTGACAGCTCAGTATTTCCCCCAGGACCTGTCTTTAAAGTTGTGACAGCTCAGTCTTTCCCCCAGGACCTCTGTTTAAAGTTGTGACAGCTCAGTATTTCCCCCAGGATCTGTCTTTAAAGTTGTGACAGTTCAGTATTTCCTGCAGGCCCTGTTTTCACAGATGTGACAGTTCAGTATTTTACCCAGGACCTGTCTTTAAAGTTGTGACAGCTCAGTATTTTCCCCAGGACCTGTCTTTAAAGTTGTGACAGTTCAGTATTTCCTGCAGGCCCTGTGTTCACAGATGTGACAGTTCAGTATTTCCCCCAGGATCTGTGTTTAATGTTTTGACAGCTCAGTATTTCCATCAGGACCTGTCTTTAAAGTTGTGACAGCTCAGTATTTCTACCAGGACCTGTCTTTAAAGTTGTGACAGCTCAGTATTTCCCCCAGGATCAGTGTTTAAAGTTGTGACAGCTCAGTATTTCCATCAGGACCTGTCTTTAAAGTTGTGACAGCTCAGTATTTCCCCCAGGATCTGTGTTTAAAGTTGTGACAGCTCAGTATTTCACCCAGGACCTGTCTTTAAAGTTGTGACAGCTCAGTATTTCACCCAGGACCTGTGTTTTAAGTTGTGACAGTTCAGTATTTCCCCCAGGACCTGTGTTTACATTTGTGACAGCTCAGTATTTCCCCCAGGACCTGTGTTTACAGTTTTGCCAGTTCAGTATTTCCCCCAGGACCTGTGTTTAAAGTTGTGACAGCTCAGTATTTCACCCAGGACCTGTGTTTAAAGTTGTGACAGCTCAGTATTTCCCCCAGGACCTGTGTTTAAAGTTGTGACAGTTCAGTATTTCCCCCAGGAGCTGTGTTTAAAGTTGTGACAGTTCTGTATTTCCCCCAGGAACTGTGTTTAAAGTTGTGACAGTTCAGTATTTCACCCAGGACCTGTGTTTAAAGTTGTGACAGCTCAGTATTACACCCAGGATCTCTCTTCCAAGTTGTGACAGTTCAGTATTTCCCCCAGGACCTGTGTTTAAAGTTGTGACAGCTCAGTCTTTCCCCCAGGATCTCTCTTCAAAGTTGTGACAGTTCTGTATTTCCCCCAGGACCTGTGTTTAAAGTTGTGACAGCTCAGTATTTCCACCTGGACCTGTGTTGAAAGATATGACAGCTCAGTATTTCCCCCAGGACCTGTGTTTAAAGTAGAGACAGCTCAGTATTTTACCCAGGACCTGTCTTTAAGTTGTGACAGTTCAGTATTTCCCCCAGGACCAGTCTTTAAATTTGTGACCGCTCAGTCTTTCCCCAGGCCCTGTGTTTAAAGTAGAGACAGCTCAGTATTTTACCCAGGACCTGTCTTTAAGTTGTGACAGCTCAGTATTTCCCCCAGGACCAGTGTTTAAATTTGTGACAGCTCAGTCTTTCCACCAGGACCTGTGTTTAAAGTTGTGACAGCTCCGTCTTACCCCCAGGACCTGTCTATAAGTTGTAACAGCTCTGTATTTCCTTCAGGACCTGTGTTTAATGTTGTGACAGTTCAGTATTTCCCCCAGGACCTGTGTTTAAAGTTGTGACAGCTCAGTATTTCCCCCAGGACCTGTGTTTAAAGTTGTGTCAGCTCAGTATTTCCTCCAGGACCTCTGTTTAAAGTTGTGACAGCTCAGTGTTTCTCCCAGGACCTGTCTTTAAAGTTGTGACAGCTCAGTATTTCCCTCAGGAAATGTTTTTAAAGTTGTGACAGCTCAGTCTTTCACCCAGGATCTCTCTTCAAAGTTGTGACAGTTCAGTATTTCCCCCAGGAACTGTGTTTAAAATTGTGACAGCTCAGTATTTGCCACAGGACCTGTGTTTAAAGTTGTGACAGCTCAGTATTTCCCCCAGGACCTGTGTTTAAATTTGAGACTGCTCAGTATTTCCACCAGGATCTGTCTTTAAAGTTGTGACAGCTCAGTCTTTCCCCCAGGACCTGTCTTTAAAGTTGTGACAGCTCAGTCTTTCCCCCAGGACCTGTCCTTAAAGTTGTGACAGCTCAGTATTTCCCCCAGGGCCTGTCTTTAAAGTTGTGACAGCTCAGTATTTCCCCCAGGACCTGTGTTTAAAGTTGTGACAGCTCAGTATTTCCCCCAGGACCAGTGTCTAAAGTTGTGAGAGCTCAGTCTTTCCCACCGGACCTGTGTTTAAAGTTGTGACAGCTCAGTCTTTCCCCCAGGACCTGTCTATAAGTTGTGAGAGCTCAGTATTTCCCCCAGGACCTGTGTTTAAAGTTGTGACAGCTCCGTATTTCCTGCAGGCCCTGTGTTCACAGTTTTGACAGTTCAGTATTTCACCCAGGACCTTTGTTTAAAGTTGTGACAGTTCAGTATTTCACCCAGGACCTGTGTTTAAAGTTGTGACAGCTCAGTATTTCCTCAAGGACCTGTGTTTCCAGTTTTGACAGTTCAGTATTTTACCCAGGACCTTTCTTTAAAGTTGTGACAGTTCAGTATTTCACCCAGGACCTGTGTTTAAAGTTGTGACAGCTCAGTATTTCCCCCAGGACATGTGTTTACAGTTTTGACAGTTCAGTATTTTACCCAGGACCTTTCTTTAAAGTTTTGACAGCTCAGTATTTCCCCCAGGACCTGTGTTTACAGTTTTGCCAGTTCAGTATTTTACCCAGGACCTTTCTTTAAATTTGTGACAGCTCAGTATTTCCCCCAGGACCTGTGTTTAAAGTTGTGACATTTCAGTATTTCCCCCAGGACCTGTGTTTAAAGTTGTGACAGCTCAGTATTTCCCCCAGGAACTGTGTTGAAAGTTGTGACAGTTCAGTATTTCCCCCAGGACCTATGTTTAATGTTGTGACAGTTCAGTATTTCCCCCAGGATCTCTCTTCAAAGTTGTGACAGTTCAGTATTTCCTCCAGGACCTGTGTTTAAAGTTGTGGCAGCTCAGTATTTCCCTCAGGACCTGTTTTTAAAGTTGTAACAGCTCAGTATTTTCCCCAGGACCTGTCTTCAAAGTTGTGACAGCTCAGTATTTTCCCCAGGACCTGTCTTTAAAGTTGTGACAGCTCAGTTCTTTCCCCAGGACCTGTCTTTAAAGTTGTGACAGCTCAGTATTTCCCCCAGGACCTGTGTTTAAAGTTGTGACAGCTCAGTATTTCCCCCAGGACCTGTGTTTAAAGATGTGACAGCTCAGTATTTCCCCCAGGACCTGTCTTTAAAGTTGTGACAGTTCAGTATTTCCCTCAGGACATGTCTTTAAATTTGTGACAGCTCAGTATTTTCCCCAGGACCTGTCTTTAAAGTTGTGATAGCTCAGTATTTCCCTCAGGACCTGTCTTTAAATTTGTGACAGCTCAGTATTTTCCCCAGGACCTGTCTTTAAAGTTGTGACAGCTCAGTATTTCCCCCAGTAACTGTCTTTAAAGTTGTTACAGTTCAGTATTTTACCCAGGACTTGTCTTTAAGTTGTGACAGCTCAGTAATTCCCCCAGGACCTGCGTTTAAAGTTGTGACAGCTCCGTATTTCCCCCAGGACCTGCGTTTAAAGATGTGACAGCTCAGTATTTCCCCCAGGACCTGTCTTTAAGTTGTGACAGCTCAGTATTTTACCCAGGACCTGTGTTTCAAGTTGTGACAGCTCCGTATTTTCCCCAGGACCTGTCTTTAAAGTTGTGACAGCTCAGTACTTTCCCCAGGCCCTGTCTTTAAAGTTGTGACAGCTCAGTATTTCCCCCAGGACCTGTGTTTAAAGTTGTGACAGCTCAGTATTTCCCCCAGGACCTGTCTTTAAAGTTGTGACAGCTCAGTACTTTCCCCAGGACCTGTCTTTAAAGTTGTGACAGCTCAGTATTTCCCCCAGGACCTGTGTTTAAAGTTGTGACAGCTCAGTATTTCCCCCAGGACCTGTCTTTAAATTTGTGACAGCTCAGTATTTTCCGCAGGACCTGTCTTTAAAGTTGTGACAGCTCAGTCTTTCCCCAGGACCTGTCTTTAAAGTTGCGACAGTTCAATATTTCCTGCAGGCCCTGTTTTCACAGATGTGACAGTTCAGTATTTTACCCAGGACCTGTCTTTAAAGTTGTGACAGCTCAGTATTTCCACCAGGACCTGTGTTTAAAGTTGTGACAGCTCAGTATTTCCACCAGGACCTGTGTTTAAAGTTGAGACAGCTCAGTATTTCCCTCAGGACCTGTTTTTAAAGTTGTGACAGCTCAGTCTTTCACCCAGGATCTCTCTTCAAAGTTGTGACAGTTCAGTATTTCCACCAGGACCTGTCTTTAAAGTTGTGACAGCTCAGTATTTCCCCCAGGACATGTTTTTAAAGTTGTGACAGCCCAGTGCTTCTCCCAGGACCTGTTTTTAAAGTTCTGAAAGCTCAGTGTTTCTCCCAGGACCTGTCTTTAAAGTTGTGACAGCTCATTATTTCCACCAGGAACTGTCTTTAAAGTTGTGACTGCTCAGTATTTCCCTCAGGACCTGTTTTTAAAGTTGTGACAGCTCAGTCCTTCTCACAGGACATGACTTTAAAGTTGTGACAGCCCAGTGTTTCTCCCAGGACCTGTTTTTAAATTTCTGAAAGCTCAGTGTTTCTCCCAGGACCTGTCTTTAAAGTTGTGACAGCTCATTATTTCCACCAGGACCGGTCCTTAAAGTTGTGACAGCTCAGTATTTTCCCCAGGACCTGTCTTCAAAGTTGTGACAGCTCAGTATTTCCTCCAGGACCTGTCTTTAAAGTTGTGACAGCTCAGTATTTCACCCAGGACCTGTGTTTAAAGTTGTGACAGCTCAATATTTCCTCCAGGAACAGTCTTTAAAGTTGTGACAGCTCAGTATTTCCCCCAGGACATGTGTTTAAAGCTGTGAAAGCTCAGTATTTTCCCCAGGACCTGTGTTTAAAGCTGTGACAGCTCAGTATTTTCCCCAGGACCTGTCTTTAAAGTTGTGACAGCTCGGTATTTTCCCCAGGATCTGTCTTTAAAGTTGTGACAGCTCAGTATTTCCCCCAGTAACTGTCTTTAAAGTTGTTACAGTTCAGTATTTTACCCAGGACTTGTCTTTAAGTTGTGACAGCTCAGTATTTCCCCCAGGACCTGTGTTTAAAGTTGTGACAGCTCAGTATTTCCCCCAGGACCTGTGTTTAAAGATGTGACAGCTCAGTATTTCCCCCAGGACCTGTCTTTCAAGATGTGACAGCATAGTCTTTCCCCAGGCCCTGTGTTTAAAGTTGAGACAGCTCTGTATTTTACCCAGGACCTGTCCTTAAAGTTGTGACAGTTCAGTATTACCCCCAGGACCTGTTTTTACAGGTGTAACAGCTCCGTATTATCCCCAGGACCTGTGTTTAAAGTTGTGACAGCTCAGTATTTCCCCCAGGACCTGTCTTTAAAGTTGTGACAGTTCAGTATTTCCCCCAGGACCTGTGTTTAAAGATGTGACAGCTCAGTATTTTACCCAGGACCTGTCTTTAAGTTGTGACAGCTCAGTATTTCCCCCAGGACCTGTCTTTAAAGTTGTGACAGCTCAGTATTTCCCCCAGGACATGTTTTTAAAGTTGTGACAGCTCAGTGTTTCTCCCAATACCTGTCTTTAAAGTAGTGACAGCTCGGTATTTCCCTCAGGACCTGTCTTTAAAGTTGTGACAGTTCAGTATTTCCCCCAGGACCTGTGTTTAAAGTTGTGACAGCTCAGTGTTTCTCCCAGGGCCTGTCTTTAATGTTGTGACAGCTCAGTATTTCCCTCAGGACCATTTTTTAAAGTTGTGACAGCTCAGTCTTTCTCACAGGACATGACTTTAAAGTTGTGACAGCTCAGTATTTTCCCCAGGACCTGTCTTCAAAGTTGTGACAGCTCAGTATTTCCTCCAGGACCTGTCTTTAAAGTTGTGACAGCTCAGTATTTCACCCAGGACCTGTGTGAAAGTTGTGACAGCTCAATATTTCCTCCAGGAACAGTCTTTAAAGTTGTGACAGCTCAGTATTTCCCCCAGGACCTGTGTTTAAAGTTGTGACAGCTCAGTATTTCCCCCAGGAACTGTGTTTAAAGCAGTGACAGCTCAGTATTTTCCCCAGGACCTGTCTTTAAAGTTGTGACAGCTCAGTATTTTCCCCAGGACCTGTCTTTAAAGTTGTGACAGTTCAGTATTTCCCCCAGTAACTGTCTTTAAAGTTGTTACAGTTCAGTATTTTACCCAGGACTTGTCTTTAAGTTGTGACAGCTCAGTATTTCCCCCAGGACCTCTGTTTAAAGATGTGACAGCTCAGTATTTCCCCCAGGACCTGTCTTTAAAGTTGTGACAGCTCAGTCTTTCCCCAGGCCCTGTGTTTAAAGTTGTGACAGCTCAGTCTTTCCCCCAGGACCGGTCTTTATGTAGTGACAGCTCAGTATTTTCCCCAGGACCTGTGTTCACAGTTGTAACAGCTCCGTATTTTCTCGAGGACCTGTGTTTAAAGTTGTGACAGTTCAGTATTTCCCGCAGGCCCTGTCTTTAAAGTCGTGAAAGCTCCGTATTATCCCCAGGACCTGTGTTTAAAGTTGTGACAGCTCAGTATTTTCCCGAGGAACTGTCTTTAAAGTTGTGACAGATCAGTATTTTCCCCACGACCTGTCTTTAAAGTTGTGACAGCTCAATATTTCCCCCAGGACCTGTGTTTAAAGTTGTGACAGCCCAGTGTTTATCCCAGGACCTGTCTTTAATGTTGTGACAGCTCAGTATTTCCCTCAGGACCTGTTTTTAAAGTTCTGAAAGCTCAGTGTTTCTCCCAGGACCTGTGTTTAAAGTTGCGACAGCTCAGTATTTCCCTCAGGACCATTTTTTAAAGTTGTGACAGCTCAGTCTTTCTCACAGGACATGACTTTAAAGTTGTGACAGCTCAGTATTTCCCTCAGGACCATTTTGTAAAGTTGTGACAGCTCAGTCTTTCTCACAGGACATGACTTTAAAGTGGTGACAGCTCAGTATTTTCCCCAGGACCTGTCTTCAAAGTTGTGACAGCTCAGTATTTCCTCCAGGACCTGTCTTTAAAGTTGTGACAGCTCAGTATTTCCCCCAGGACCTGTGTGAAAGTTGTGACAGCTCAATATTTCCTCCAGGACCTGTATTTAAAGCTGTGACAGCTCAGTATTTTCCCCAGGACCTGTCTTTAAAGTTGTGACAGCTCAGTATTTCCCTCAGGACCTGTCTTTAAAGTTGTGACAGCTCAGTATTTTCCCCAGGACCTGTCTTTAAAGTTGTGACAGCTCAGTATTTCCCCCAGTAACTGTCTTAAAAGTTGTTACAATTCAGTATTTTACCCAGGACTTGTCTTTAAGTTGTGACCGCTCAGTATTTCCCCCAGGACCTGTGTTTGCAGTTGTAACAGCTCCGTATTTTCTACAGGACCTGTGTTTAAAGTTGTGACAGCTCAGTATTTACCCCAGGAACTGTCTTTAAAGTTGTGACAGATCAGTATTTTCCCCGCGACCTCTCTTTAAAGTTGTGACAGCTCAATATTTCCCCCAGGACCTGTGTTTAAAGTTGTGACAGCTCAGTATTTTCCCCACGACCTGTCTTTAAAGTTGTGACAGCTCAATATTTCCTCCAGGACCAGTTTTAAAGTTGTGACAGCTCAGTATTTTCCCCAGGAACTGTGTTTAAAGTTGTGACAGCTCAGTATTTTCCCCAGGACCTGTCTTTAAAGTTGTGACAGCTCAGTATTTCCCTCATACCTGTCTTTAAAGTTGTGACAGCTCAGTGTTTTCCCCAGGACCTGTCTTTAAAGTTGTGACAGCTCTGTATTTCGCCCAGTAACTGTCTTTAAAGTTGTTACAGTTCGGTATTTTACCCAGGACTTGTCTTTAAGTTGTGACAGCTCAGTATTTCCCCCAGGACCTGTGTTTAACGTAGTGACAGCTCAGTATTTCCCCCAGGACCTGTGTTTAAAGTTGTGACAGCTCAGTATTTTCCCCAGGAACTGTGTTTAAAGTTGTTACAGTTCAGTATTTTACCCAGGACTTGTCTTTAAGTTGGGACAGCTCAGTATTTCCCCCAGGACCTGTGTTTAAAGTTGTGACAGCTCAGTATTTCCCCCAGGAACTGTGTTTAAAGATGTGACAGTTCAGTCTTTCCCCCAGGACCTGTCTTTCAAGATGTGACAGCTCAGTCTTTCCCCAGGCCCTGTGTTTAAAGTTGAGACAGCTCAGTATTTCCCCCAGGACCTGTGCTTAAAGTTGTGACAGTTCAGTATTTCCCCCAGGACCTGTCTTTCAAGATGTGACAGCTCAGTCTTTCCCCAGGCCCTGTGTTTAAAGTTGAGACAGCTCAGTATTTTACCCAGGACCTGTGTTTAAAGTTGTGACAGCTCAGTATTTCCCCCAGGACCAGTGTTTAAAGTTGTGAGAGCTCAGTCTTTCCCCCAGGACCTGTGTTTACAGTTGTGACAGCTCAGTCTTTCCCCCAGGACCGGTCTTTATGTTGTGACTGCTCCGTATTATCCCCAGGACCTGTGTTTAAAGTTGTGACAGCTCAGTATTTCCTCCAGGACCAGTCTTTAAAGTTGTGACAGATCAGTATTTTCCCCACGACCTGTCTTTAAAGTTGTGACAGCTCAATATTTCCCCCAGGACCTGTGTTTAAAGTTGTGACAGCTCAGTATTTCCTCCAGGACCTGTGTTTAATGTTGTGACAGCTCAGTATTTCCACCAGGACCTGTGTTTAAAGTTGAGACAGCTCAGTATTTCCCTCAGGACCTCTGTTTAAAGTTGAGACAGCTCAGTATTTCCCTCAGGACCTGTTTTTAAAGTTGTGACAGCTCAGTCTTTCACCCAGGATCTCTCTTCAAAGTTGTGACAGTTCAGTATTTCCCCCAGGACCAGTCTTTAAAGTTGTGACAGCTCAGTGTTTCTCCCAGGACCTGTCTATAAAGTTGTGACAGCTCAGTATTTCCCTCAGGACCTGTTTTTAAAGTTGTGACAGCCCAGTGTTTCTCCCAGGACCTGTCTTTAATGTTGTGACAGCTCAGTATTTCCCTCAGGACCTGTCTTTAAAGTTCTGAAAGCTCAGTGTTTCTCCCAGCACCTGTCTTTAAAGTTGTGACAGTTCAGTATTTCCTCCAGGACCTGTGTTTAAAGTTGTGACAGCTCATTATTTCCACCAGGAACTGTCTTTAAAGTTGTGACAGCTCAGTATTTTCCCCAGGACCTGTCTTCAAAGTTGTGACAGCTCAGTATTTCCACCAGGACCTGTCTTTAAAGTTGTGACTGCTCAGTATTTTATGCAGGACCTGTCTTTAAAATTGTGACAGCTCAGTATTTTCCCCAGTTACTGTCTTTAAAGTTGTTACAGTTCAGTATTTTACCCAGGACTTGTCTTTAAGTTGTGACAGCTCAGTATTTCCCCCAGGACCTGTGTTTAAAGTTGTGACAGCTCAGTATTTCCCCCAGGAACTGTGTTTAAGGATGTGACAGTTCAGTATTTCCCCCAGGACCTGTCTTTCAAGATGTGACAGCTCAGTCTTTCCCCAGGCCCTGTGTTTAAAGTTGTGACAGTTCAGTATTTCCCCCAGGACCTGTCTTTCAAGATGTGACAGCTCAGTCTTTCCCCAGGCCCTGTGTTTAAAGTTGAGACAGCTCAGTATTTCCCCCAGGACCTGTGTTTAAAGTTGTGACAGTTCAGTATTTCCCCCAGGACCTGTGCTTAAAGTTGTGACAGTTCAGTATTTCCCCCAGGACCTGTCTTTCAAGATGTGACAGCTCAGTCTTTCCCCAGGCCCTGTGTTTAAAGTTGAGACAGCTCAGTATTTTACCCAGGACCTGTGTTTAAAGTTGTGACAGCTCAGTATTTCCCCCAGGACCAGTGTTTAAAGTTGTGAGAGCTCAGTCTTTCCCCCAGGACCTGTGTTTAAAGTTGTGACAGCTCATTCTTTCCCCCAGGACCGGTCTTTATGTTGTGACTGCTCCGTATTATCCCCAGGACCTGTGTTTAAAGTTGTGACAGCTCAGTATTTCCTCCAGGACCAGTCTTTAAAGTTGTGACAGTTCAGTATTTCCCCCAGGACCTGTGTTTAAAGTTGTGACAGCTCAATATTTCCTCCAGGACCAGTCTTTAAAGTTGTGACAGCTCAGTATTTCCCCCAGGACCTGTGTTTAAAGTTGTGACAGCTCAGTATTTTCCCCAGGACCTGTCTTTAAAGTTGTGACAGCTCAGTATTTCCCTCAGGACCCGTCTTTAAAGTTGTGACAGCTCAGTATTTTCCCCAGGACCTGTCTTTAAAGATGTGACAGCTCTGTATTTCCCCCAGTAACTGTCTTTAAAGTTGTTACAGTTCGGTATTTCCCCCAGGACCTGTGTTTAAAGAACAAAGAACAAAGAACCAAGATAATTACAGCACAGGAACAGGCCCTTCGGCCCTCCAAGCCTGCGCCGATCCAGATCCTCTCTCTAAACATGTCGCCTTTTTTCTAAGGTTCTGTATCTCTTTTCTTCCTGCCCATTCATGTATCTGTCTAGATACATCTTAAAAGACGCCATCGTGCCCGCGTCTACCACCTCCGCTGGCAACGCGTTCCAGGTGCCCACCACCCTCTGTGTAAAGAACTTTCCACGCATATCCCCCCTAAAACTTTCCCCTTTCACTTTGAACTCGTGACCCCTAGTAATTGAAACCCCCACTCTGAGAAAAAGCTTCTTGCTATCCACCCTGTCTATACCTCTCATGATTTTCTACATAACGTTGTGACAGCTCAGTATTTCCCCCAGGACCTGTGTTTAAAGTTGTGACAGCTCAGTATTTCCCCCAGGACCTGTGTTTAAAGTTGTGACAGTTCAGTATTTCCCCCAGGACCTGTCTTTAAAGTTGTGACAGCTCAGTCTTTCCCCCACGACCTGTCTTTAAGTTGTGACAGCTCAGTATTTCCCCCAGGACCTGTCTTTAAAGTTGTGAAAGCTCAGTATTTCCCCCAGGACCTGTCTTTAAAGTTGTGACAGTTCAGTATTTCCTGCAGGCCCTGTGTTCACAGATGTGACAGTTCAGTACTTTACCCCAGGACCTCTCTTTAAAGTTTTGACAGTTCAGTATTTCCTGCAGGCCCTGTGTTCACAGATGTGACAGTTCAGTATTTTACCCAGGACCTGTGTTTAAAGTTGTGACCGTTCAGTATTTCACCCAGGACCTGTGTTTAAAGTTGTGACAGCTCAGTATTTCCACCAGGACCTGTGTTTAAAGTTGTGACAGCTCAGTATTTCACCCAGGATCTGTGTTTAAAGTTGTGAAAGCTCAGTATTTCCACCAGGACCTGTCTTTAAAGTTGTGACAGCTTAGTATTTCACCCAGGACCTGTGTTTAAAGTTGTGACAGTTCAGTATTTCCCCCAAGACCTGTCTTTAAAGTTGTGACAGTTCAGTATTTCCTGCAGGCCCTGTGTTCACAGATGTGACAGTTCAGTATTTTACCCAGGACCTGTGTTTAAAGTTGTGACCGTTCAGTATTTCACCCAGGACCTGTGTTTAAAGTTGTGACAGCTCAGTATTTCCACCAGGACCTGTGTTTAAAGTTGTGACAGCTCAGTATTTCACCCAGGATCTGTGTTTAAAGTTGTGAAAGCTCAGTATTTCCACCAGGACCTGTCTTTAAAGTTGTGACAGCTTAGTATTTCACCCAGGACCTGTGTTTAAAGTTGTGACAGTTCAGTATTTCACCCAGGACCTGTGTTTAAAGTTGTGACAGCTCAGTATTTCCCCCAGGATCTGTGTTTAAAGTTGTGAAAGCTCAGTATTTCCACCAGGACCTGTCTTTAAAGTTGTGACAGCTCAGTATTTCACCCAGGACCTGTGTTTAAAGTTGTGACAGTTCAGTATTTCACCCAGGACCTGTGTTTAAAGTTGTGACAGTTCAGTATTTTACCCAGGACCTGTGTTTAAAGTTGTGACAGCTCAGTATTTCCCCCAGGATCTGTGTTTAAAGTTGTGACAGCGCAGTATTTCACCCAGGACCTGTGTTTAAAGTTGTGACAGTTCAGTATTTCACCCAGGACCTGTGTTTAAAGTTGTGACAGCTCAGTATTTCCCCCAGGATCTGTGTTTAAAGCTGAGAAAGCTCGGTATTTGCACCAGGACATGTCTTAAAAGTTGTGACAGCTCAGTATTTCACCCAGGACCTGTGTTGAAAGTTGTGACAGTTCAGTATTTCACCCAGGACCTGTGTTTAAAGTTGTGACAGCTCAGTATTTCCCCCAGGACCTGTGTTTACAGTTTTGACAGTTCAGTATTTTACCCAGGACCTTTCTTTAAAGTTGTGACAGTTCAGTATTTCCCCCAGGACCTGTGTTTAAAGTTGTGACAGTTCAGTATTTCCCCCAGGACCTGTGTTTAAAGTTGTGACAGCTCAGTATTTCCTCCAGGACCTGTGTTTAAAGTTGTGACAGCTCAGTATTTCCTCCAGGAACTGTGTTTAAAGTTGTGACAGCTCAGTATTTCCACCAGGACCTGTGCTTAAAGTTGAGACAGCTCAGTATTTCCCTCAGGACCTGTTTTTAAAGTTGTGACAGCTCAGTCTTTCATCCAGGATCTCTCTTCAAAGTTGTGACAGTTCAGTATTTCCCCCAGGAACATTCTTTAAAGTTGTGAGAGCTCAGCATTTACCCCAGGACCTGTGCTTAAAGTTGTGACAGCTCAGTATTTCCCCCAGGACCTGTGTTTAAAGCTGTGACAGCTCAGTATTTCCACCAGGACCTGTCTTTAAAGTTGTGACAGCGCAGTATTTCACCCAGGACCTGTGTTTTAAGTTGTGACAGTTCAGTATTTCTTCCACGCCCTGCGTTCACAGATGTGACTGTTCAGTATTTTACCCAGGCCCTGTGTTTAAAGTTGAGACAGCTCAGTATTTCACCCAGGACCTGTGTTTAAAGTTGTGACAGTTCAGTATTTCCCCCAGGATCACTCTTCCAAGTTGTGACAGCTCAGTCTTTCCACCCAGGACCTGTCTTTAAAGTTGTGACAGCTCCGTATTATCCCCAGGACCTGTGTTTAAAGTTGTGACAGCTCAATATTTCCCCCAGGACCTGTGTTTAAATTTGTGACAGCTCAGTATTTCCCGCAGGCCCTGTCTTTAAAGTTGTGACAGCTCAGTATTTCCCCCAGGACCTGTGTTTAAAGTTGTGACAGCTCAATATTTCCCCCAGGACCGGTCTTTATGTTGTGACTGCTCCGTATTATCCCCAGGACCTGTGTTTAAAGTTGTGACAGCTCAGTATTTCCTCCAGGACCAGTCTTTAAAGTTGTGACAGTTCAGTATTTCCCCCAGGACCTGTGTTTAAAGTTGTGACAGCTCAATATTTTCCCCAGGACCTGTCTTTAAAGTTGTGACAGCTCAGTATTTCCCTCAGGACCCGTCTTTAAAGTTGTGACAGCTCAGTATTTTCCCCAGGACCTGTCTTTAAAGATGTGACAGCTCTGTATTTCCCCCAGTAACTGTCTTTAAAGTTGTTACAGTTCAGTATTTCCCCCAGGACCTGTGTTTAAAGAACAAAGAACAAAGAACCAAGATAATTACAGCACAGGAACAGGCCCTTCGGCCCTCCAAGCCTGCGCCGATCCAGATCCTCTCTCTAAACATGTCGCCTATTTTCTAAGGTTCTGTATCTCTTTTCTTCCTGCCCATTCATGTATCTGTCTAGATACATCTTAAAAGACGCCATCGTGCCCGCGTCTACCACCTCCGCTGGCAACGCGTTCCAGGTGCCCACCACCCTCTGTGTAAAGAACTTTCCACGCATATCCCCCCTAAAACTTTCCCCTTTCACTTTGAACTCGTGACCCCTAGTAATTGAAACCCCCACTCTGAGAAAAAGCTTCTTGCTATCCACCCTGTCTATACCTCTCATGATTTTCTACATAACGTTGTGACAGCTCAGTATTTCCCCCAGGACCTGTGTTTAAAGTTGTGACAGTTCAGTCTTTCCCCCACGACCTGTCTTTAAGTTGTGACAGCTCAGTATTTCCCCCAGGACCTGTCTTTAAAGTTGTGACAGCTCAGTATTTCCCCCAGGACCTGTCTTTAAAGTTGTGACAGTTCAGTATTTCCTGCAGGCCCTGTTTTCACAGATGTGACAGTTCAGTACTTTACCCCAGGACCTCTCTTTAAAGTTGTGACAGCTCAGTATTTCCTGCAGGCCCTGTGTTCACAGATGTGACAGTTCAGTATTTTACCCAGGACCTGTGTTTAAAGTTGTGACCGTTCAGTATTTCACCCAGGACCTGTGTTTAAAGTTGTGACAGCTCAGTATTTCCACCAGGACCTGTGTTTAAAGTTGTGACAGCTCAGTATTTCACCCAGGATCTGTGTTTAAAGTTGTGAAAGCTCAGTATTTCCACCAGGACCTGTGTTTAAAGTTGTGACAGCTTAGTATTTCACCCAGGACCTGTGTTTAAAGTTGTGACAGTTCAGTATTTCCCCCAGGACCTGTCTTTAAAGTTGTGACAGTTCAGTATTTCCTGCAGGCCCTGTGTTCACAGATGTGACAGTTCAGTATTTTACCCAGGACCTGTGTTTAAAGTTGTGACCGTTCAGTATTTCACCCAGGACCTGTGTTTAAAGTTGTGACAGCTCAGTATTTCCACCAGGACCTGTGTTTAAAGTTGTGACAGCTCAGTATTTCACCCAGGATCTGTGTTTAAAGTTGTGAAAGCTCAGTATTTCCACCAGGACCTGTCTTTAAAGTTGTGACAGCTTAGTATTTCACCCAGGACCTGTGTTTAAAGTTGTGACAGTTCAGTATTTCACCCAGGACCTGTGTTTAAAGTTGTGACAGCTCAGTATTTCCCCCGGGATCTGTGTTTAAAGTTGTGAAAGCTCAGTATTTCCACCAGGACCTGTCTTTAAAGTTGTGACAGCTCAGTATTTCACCCAGGACCTGTGTTTAAAGTTGTGACAGTTCAGTATTTCACCCAGGACCTGTGTTTAAAGTTGTGACAGTTCAGTATTTTACCCAGGACCTGTGTTTAAAGTTGTGACAGCTCAGTATTTCCCCCAGGATCTGTGTTTAAAGTTGTGACAGCGCAGTATTTCACCCAGGACCTGTGTTTAAAGTTGTGACAGTTCAGTATTTCACCCAGGACCTGTGTTTAAAGTTGTGACAGCTCAGTATTTCCCCCAGGATCTGTGTTTAAAGCTGAGAAAGCTCGGTATTTGCACCAGGACATGTCTTTAAAGTTGTGACAGCTCAGTATTTCACCCAGGACCTGTGTTGAAAGTTGTGACAGTTCAGTATTTCACCCAGGACCTGTGTTTAAAGTTGTGACAGCTCAGTATTTCCCCCAGGACCTGTGTTTACAGTTTTGACAGTTCAGTATTTTACCCAGGACC
Organism: Heterodontus francisci; assembly: GCF_036365525.1. Classification (NCBI taxonomy): domain Eukaryota; kingdom Metazoa; phylum Chordata; class Chondrichthyes; order Heterodontiformes; family Heterodontidae; genus Heterodontus; species Heterodontus francisci. The sequence goes on along the minus strand of NC_090392.1, from coordinate 9,011,122 downwards.
TTTCTTTAAAGTTGTGACAGTTCAGTATTTCCCCCAGGACCTGTGTTTAAAGTTGTGACAGTTCAGTATTTCCCCCAGGACCTGTGTTTAAAGTTGTGACAGCTCAGTATTTCCTCCAGGACCTGTGTTTAAAGTTGTGACAGCTCAGTATTTCCTCCAGGACCTGTGTTTAAAGTTGTGACAGCTCAGTATTTCCACCAGGACCTGTGCTTAAAGTTGAGACAGCTCAGTATTTCCCTCAGGACCTATTTTTAAAGTTGTGACAGCTCAGTCTTTCATCCAGGATCTCTCTTCAAAGTTGTGACAGTTCAGTATTTCCCCCAGGACCATTCTTTAAAGTTGTGAGAGCTCAGCATTTCCCCCAGGACCTGTGCTTAAAGTTGTGACAGCTCAGTATTTCCCCCAGGACCTGTGTTTAAAGCTGTGACAGCTCAGTATTTCCACCAGGACCTGTCTTTAAAGTTGTGACAGCGCAGTATTTCACCCAGGACCTGTGTTTAAAGTTGTGACAGTTCAGTATTTCTTCCACGCCCTGCGTTCACAGATGTGACTGTTCAGTATTTTACCCAGGACCTGTTTTTAAAGTTGTGACAGTTCAGTATTTCCCCCAGGACCTGTCTTTAAAGTTGTGACAGTTCAGTATTTCCCCCTGGATCTGTGTTTAAAGTTGTGACAGCTCAGTATTTCCACCAGGACCTGTCTTTAAAGTAGTGACAGCTCAGTATTTCACCCAGGACCTGTGTTTAAAGTTGTGACAGTTCAGTATTTCCCCCAGGATCACTCTTCCAAGTTGTGACAGCTCAGTCTTTCCACCCAGGACCTGTCTTTAAAGTTGTGACAGCTCCGTATTATCCCCAGGACCTGTGTTTAAAGTTGTGACAGCTCAATATTTCCCCCAGGACCTGTGTTTAAATTTGTGACAGCTCAGTATTTCCCGCAGGCCCTGTCTTTAAAGTTGTGACAGCTCAGTATTTCCCCCAGGACCTGTGTTTAAATTTGTGACAGCTCAGTATTTCCACCAGGACCTGTCTTTAAAGTTGTGACAGTTCAGTATTTCCTGCAGGCCCTGTTTTCACAGATGTGAAAGTTCAGTATTGTACCCAGGACCTGTCTTTAAAGTTGTGACAGCTCAGTATTTTCCCCAGGACCTGTCTTTAAAGTTGTGACAGCTCAATATTTCCTCCAGGACCTGTCTTTAAAGTTGTGACAGTTCAGTATTTCCTGCAGGCCCTGTTTTCACAGATGTGACAGTTCAGTATTGTACCCAGGACCTGTCTTTAAAGTTGTGACAGCTCAGTATTTCCCCCAGGACCTGTGTTTAAAGTTGTGACAGCTCAATATTTCCTCCAGGACCAGTCTTTAAAGTTGTGACAGCTCAGTATTTCCCCCAGGACCTTTGTTTAAAGTTGCGACAGCTCAGTATTTCCCTCAGGACCTGTCTTTAAAGTTGTGACAGCTCAGTATTTCCCTCAGAACCTGTCTTTAAAGTTGTGACAGCTCAGTATTTTCCCCAGGACCTGTCTTTAAAGTTGTGACATCTCAGTATTTCCCTCAGGACCTGTCTTTAAAGTTGTGACAGCTCATTATTTTCCCCAGGACCTGTCTTTAAAGTTGTGACAGCTCTGTATTTCCCCCAGTAACTGTCTTTAAAGTTGTTACAGTTGGGTATTTTACCCAGGTCTTGTCTTTAAGTTGTGACAGCTCAGTATTTCCCCCAGGAGCTGTTTTCAAAGTTGTGAAAGCTCAGTATTTCCCCCAGGACCTGTCTTTAAAGTTGTGACAGCTCAGTCTTTCCCCAGGCCCTGTGTTTAAAGTTGAGAAAGCTCAGTATTTTACCCAGGACCTGTCTTTAAGTTGTGACAGCTCAGTATTTCCCCCAGGACCTGTCTTTAAAGTTGTGACAGCGCAGTATTTCACCCAGGACCTGTGTTTAAAGTTGTGACAGTTCAGTATTTCTTCCACGCCCTGCGTTCACAGATGTGACTGTTCAGTATTTTACCCAGGACCTGTTTTTAAAGTTGTGACAGTTCAGTATTTCCCCCAGGACCTGTCTTTAAAGTTGTGACAGTTCAGTATTTCCCCCTGGATCTGTGTTTAAAGTTGTGACAGCTCAGTATTTCCACCAGGACCTGTCTTTAAAGTAGTGACAGCTCAGTATTTCACCCAGGACCTGTGTTTAAAGTTGTGACAGTTCAGTATTTCCCCCAGGATCACTCTTCCAAGTTGTGACAGCTCAGTCTTTCCACCCAGGACCTGTCTTTAAAGTTGTGACAGCTCCGTATTATCCCCAGGACCTGTGTTTAAAGTTGTGACAGCTCAATATTTCCCCCAGGACCTGTGTTTAAATTTGTGACAGCTCAGTATTTCCCGCAGGCCCTGTCTTTAAAGTTGTGACAGCTCAGTATTTCCCCCAGGACCTGTGTTTAAATTTGTGACAGCTCAGTATTTCCACCAGGACCTGTCTTTAAAGTTGTGACAGTTCAGTATTTCCTGCAGGCCCTGTTTTCACAGATGTGACAGTTCAGTATTGTACCCAGTCCCGGTCGTTAAAGTTGTGACAGCTCAGTATTTTCCCCAGGACCTGTCTTTAAAGTTGTGACAGCTCAATATTTCCTCCAGGACCTGTCTTTAAAGTTGTGACAGTTCAGTATTTCCTGCAGGCCCTGTTTTCACAGATGTGACAGTTCAGTATTGTACCCAGGACCTGTCTTTAAAGTTGTGACAGCTCAGTATTTCCCCCAGGACCTGTGTTTAAAGTTGTGACAGCTCAGTATTTCCCCCAGGACCTTTGTTTAAAGTTGCGACAGCTCAGTATTTCCCTCAGGACCTGTCTTTAAAGTTGTGACAGCTCAGTATTTCCTCCAGGACCAGTCTTTAAAGTTGTGACAGCTCAGTATTTCCCCCAGGACCTTTGTTTAAAGTTGCGACAGCTCAGTATTTCCCTCAGGACCTGTCTTTAAAGTTGTGACAGCTCAGTATTTCCCTCAGAACCTGTCTTTAAAGTTGTGACAGCTCAGTATTTTCCCCAGGACCTGTCTTTAAAGTTGTGACATCTCAGTATTTCCCTCAGGACCTGTCTTTAAAGTTGTGACAGCTCAGTATTTTCCCCAGGACCTGTCTTTAAAGTTGTGACAGCTCTGTATTTCCCCCAGTAACTGTCTTTAAAGTTGTTACAGTTGGGTATTTTACCCAGGTCTTGTCTTTAAGTTGTGACAGCTCAGTATTTCCCCCAGGAGCTGTTTTCAAAGTTGTGAAAGCTCAGTATTTCCCCCAGGACCTGTCTTTAAAGTTGTGACAGCTCAGTCTTTCCCCAGGCCCTGTGTTTAAAGTTGAGAAAGCTCAGTATTTTACCCAGGACCTGTCTTTAAGTTGTGACAGCTCAGTATTTCCCCCAGGACATGTGTTTAAAGTTGTGAGAGCTCAGTCTTTCCCCCAGCACCTGTGTTTAATTTTGTGACAGCTGAGTCTTTCCCCCAGGACCTGTCTTTAAGTTGTGACATCTCAGTATTTCCCCCAGGACCTGTCTTTAAAGTTGTGACAGTTCAGTATTTCCCCCAGGACCTGTCTTTAAAGTTGTGACAGCTCAGTCTTTCCCCATGCCCTGTGTTTAAAGTTGAGAAAGCTCAGTATTTTACCCAGGACCTGTCTTTAAGTTGTGAGAGCTCAGTCTTTCCCCCAGGACCTGTGTTTAATTTTGTGACAGCTCAGTCTTTCCCCCAGGACCTATCTTTAAGTTGTGACATCTCAGTATTTCCCCCAGGACCTGTCTTTAAAGTTGTGACAGTTTAGTATTTCCTGCAGGCCCTGTGTTCACAGATGTGACAGTTCAGTATTTTACCCAGGACCTGTCTTGAAAGTTGTGACGGTTCAGTATTTCCTGCAGGCCCTGCGTTCACAGATGTGACAGTTCAGTATTTTACCCAGGACCTGTCTTTAAAGTTGTGACAGCTCAGTATTTCCCCCAGGACCTGTGTTTAAAGTTGTGACAGCTCAGTATTTCCCCCAGGACCTGTGTTTAAATTTGTGACAGTTCAGTATTTCCCCCAGGACCTGTCTTTAATGTTGTGACAGCTCAGTATTTCCCCCAGGATCTGTGTTTAAAGTTGTGACAGCTCAGTATTTCCACCAGCACCTGTCTTTAAAGTTGTGACAGCTCGGTATTTCCCCCAGGATCTGTGTTTAAAGTTGTGACAGCTCAGTATTTCCACCAGCACCTGTCTTAAAGGTTGTGACAGCTCAGTATTTCCCCCAGGACCTGTGTTTAAAGTTGTGACAGCTCAGTATTTCCCCCAGGACCTGTCTTTTAAGTTGTGACAGTTCAATATTTCCTCCAGGACCATTCTTTAAAGTTGTGACAGCTCAGTATTTCCACCAGCACCTGTCTTAAAGGTTGCGACAGCTCAGAATTTCCCCCAGGACCTGTGTTTAAAGTTGTGACAGCACAGTATTTTCCCCAGGACCTGTGTTTAAAGTTGTGACAGCTCAGTATTTCACCCAGGACCTGTGTTTAAAGTTGTGACAGTTCAATATTTCCTCCAGGACCATTCTTTAAAGTTGTGAAAGCTCAGTACTTCCCCCAGGACCTGTGTTTAAAGTTGTGACAGCACAGTATTTTCCCCAGGACCTGTGTTTAAAGTTGTGAGAGCTCAGTATTTCCACCAGGACCTGTCTTTAAAGTTGTGACAGCTCAGTATTTCCACCAGGACCTGTCTTTAAAGTTGTGACAGCTCAGTATTTCACCCAGGACCTGTGTTTAAAGTTGTGGCAGCTCAGTATTTCCACCAGGACCTGAGTTTACAGTTTTGACAGTTCAGTAGTTTACCCAGGCCCTGTGTTTAAAGTTGAGACAGCTCAGTATTTCCCCCAGGACCTGTGTTTAAAGTTGTGACAGCTCAGTATTTTACCCAGGACCTGTGTTTAAAGTTGTGACAGCTCAGTATTTCCCCCAGGACCTGAGTTTACAGTTTTGACAGTTCAGTAGTTTACCCAGGCCCTGTGTTTAAAGTTGAGACAGCTCAGTATTTCCCCCAGGACCTGTGTTTAAAGTTGTGACAGCTCAGTATTTTACCCAGGACCTGTGTTTAAAGTTGTGACAGCTCAGTATTTTACCCAGGACCTGTGTTTAAAGTTGTGACAGCTCAGTATTTCCCCCAGGACCTGTGTTTAAAGTTGTGACAGCTCAGTATTTCCCCCAGGACCTGTGTTTAAAGTTGTGACTGCTCAGTATTTCCCCCAGGACCTGTGTTTAAAGTAGAGACAGCTCAGTATTTTACCCAGGACCTGTCTTTAAGTTGTGACAGCTCAGTATTTCCCCCAGGACCTGTGTTTAAAGTTGTGACAGCTCAGTATTTCCCCCAGGACCTGTGTTTAAAGTTGTGACAGCTCAGTATTTCCCCCAGGACCTGTGTTTAAAGTTGTGACAGTTCAGTATTTCCCGCAGGCCCTGTCTTTAAAGTTGTGACAGCTCCGTATTATCCCCAGGACCTGTGTTTAAAGTTGTGACAGCTCAGTATTTCCCCCAGGACCTGTTTAAAGCTGTGACAGCTCAGTATTTTCCCCAGGACCTGTCTTTAAAGTTGTGACAGCTCTGTATTTCCCCCAGGACCTGTCTTTAAAGTTGTGACAGTTTAGTATTTCCTGCAGGCCCTGTGTTCACAGATGTGACAGTTCAGTATTTTACCCAGGACCTGTCTTGAAAGTTGTGACGGTTCAGTATTTCCTGCAGGCCCTGCGTTCACAGTTGTGACAGTTCAGTATTTTACCCAGGACCTGTCTTTAAAGTTGTGACAGCTCAGTATTTCCCCCAGGACCTGTGTTTAAAGTTGTGACAGCTCAGTATTTCCCCCAGGACCTGTGTTTAAATTTGTGACAGTTCAGTATTTCCCCCAGGACCTGTCTTTAATGTTGTGACAGCTCAGTATTTCCCCCAGGATCTGTGTTTAAAGTTGTGACAGCTCAGTATTTCCACCAGCACCTGTCTTTAAAGTTGTGACAGCTCGGTATTTCCCCCAGGATCTGTGTTTAAAGTTGTGACAGCTCAGTATTTCCACCAGCACCTGTCTTAAAGGTTGTGACAGCTCAGTATTTCCCCCAGGACCTGTGTTTAAAGTTGTGACAGCTCAGTATTTCCCCCAGGACCTGTCTTTTAAGTTGTGACAGTTCAATATTTCCTCCAGGACCATTCTTTAAAGTTGTGACAGCTCAGTATTTCCACCAGCACCTGTCTTAAAGGTTGCGACAGCTCAGAATTTCCCCCAGGACCTGTGTTTAAAGTTGTGACAGCACAGTATTTTCCCCAGGACCTGTGTTTAAAGTTGTGACAGCTCAGTATTTCACCCAGGACCTGTGTTTAAAGTTGTGACAGTTCAATATTTCCTCCAGGACCATTCTTTAAAGTTGTGAAAGCTCAGTACTTCCCCCAGGACCTGTGTTTAAAGTTGTGACAGCACAGTATTTTCCCCAGGACCTGTGTTTAAAGTTGTGAGAGCTCAGTATTTCCACCAGGACCTGTCTTTAAAGTTGTGACAGCTCAGTATTTCCACCAGGACCTGTCTTTAAAGTTGTGACAGCTCAGTATTTCACCCAGGACCTGTGTTTAAAGTTGTGGCAGCTCAGTATTTCCACCAGGACCTGAGTTTACAGTTTTGACAGTTCAGTAGTTTACCCAGGCCCTGTGTTTAAAGTTGAGACAGCTCAGTATTTCCCCCAGGACCTGTGTTTAAAGTTGTGACAGCTCAGTATTTTACCCAGGACCTGTGTTTAAAGTTGTGACAGCTCAGTATTTCCCCCAGGACCTGAGTTTACAGTTTTGACAGTTCAGTAGTTTACCCAGGCCCTGTGTTTAAAGTTGAGACAGCTCAGTATTTCCCCCAGGACCTGTGTTTAAAGTTGTGACAGCTCAGTATTTTACCCAGGACCTGTGTTTAAAGTTGTGACAGCTCAGTATTTTACCCAGGACCTGTGTTTAAAGTTGTGACAGCTCAGTATTTCCCCCAGGACCTGTGTTTAAAGTTGTGACAGCTCAGTATTTCCCCCAGGACCTGTGTTTAAAGTTGTGACTGCTCAGTATTTCCCCCAGGACCTGTGTTTAAAGTAGAGACAGCTCAGTATTTTACCCAGGACCTGTCTTTAAGTTGTGACAGCTCAGTATTTCCCCCAGGACCTGTGTTTAAAGTTGTGACAGCTCAGTATTTCCCCCAGGACCTGTGTTTAAAGTTGTGACAGCTCAGTATTTCCCCCAGGACCTGTGTTTAAAGTTGTGACAGTTCAGTATTTCCCGCAGGCCCTGTCTTTAAAGTTGTGACAGCTCCGTATTATCCCCAGGACCTGTGTTTAAAGTTGTGACAGCTCAGTATTTCCCCCAGGACCTGTTTAAAGCTGTGACAGCTCAGTATTTTCCCCAGGACCTGTCTTTAAAGTTGTGACAGCTCTGTATTTCCCCCAGTAACTGTCTTTAAAGTTGTTACAGTTGGGTATTTTACCCAGGTCTTGTCTTTAAGTTGTGACAGCTCAGTATTTCCCCCAGGAGCTGTTTTCAAAGTTGTGAAAGCTCAGTATTTCCCCCAGGACCTGTGTTTAAAGATGTGACAGCTCAGTCTTTCCCCCAGGACCTGTCTTTGAAGTTGTGACAGTTCAGTATTTCCCCCAGGACCTGTCTTTAAAGTTGTGACAGCTCAGTCTTTCCCCAGGCCCTGTGTTTAAAGTTGAGAAAGCTCAGTATTTTACCCAGGACCTGTCTTTAAGTTGTGACAGCTCAGTATTTCCCCCAGGACCAGTGTTTAAAGTTGTGAGAGCTCAGTCTTTCCCCCAGGACCTGTGTTTAATTTTGTGACTTCTCAGTATTTCCCCCAGGACCTGTCTTTAAAGTTGTGACAGTTCAGTATTTCCCCCAGGACCTGTCTTTAAAGTTGTGACGGTTCAGTATTTCCTGCAGGACCTGTCTTTAAAGTTGTGACAGTTCAGTATTTCCTGCAGGCCCTGTTTTCACAGATGTGAAAGTTCAGTATTGTACCCAGGACCTGTCTTTAAAGTTGTGACAGCTCAGTATTTTCCCCAGGACCTGTCTTTAAAGTTGTGACAGCTCAATATTTCCTCCAGGACCTGTCTTTAAAGTTGTGACAGTTCAGTATTTCCTGCAGGCCCTGTTTTCACAGATGTGACAGTTCAGTATTGTACCCAGGACCTGTCTTTAAAGTTGTGACAGCTCAGTATTTCCCCCAGGACCTGTGTTTAAAGTTGTGACAGCTCAATATTTCCTCCAGGACCAGTCTTTAAAGTTGTGACAGCTCAGTATTTCCCCCAGGACCTTTGTTTAAAGTTGCGACAGCTCAGTATTTCCCTCAGGACCTGTCTTTAAAGTTGTGACAGCTCAGTATTTCCCTCAGAACCTGTCTTTAAAGTTGTGACAGCTCAGTATTTTCCCCAGGACCTGTCTTTAAAGTTGTGACAGCTCTGTATTTCCCCCAGTAACTGTCTTTAAAGTTGTTACAGTTGGGTATTTTACCCAGGTCTTGTCTTTAAGTTGTGACAGCTCAGTATTTCCCCCAGGAGCTGTTTTCAAAGTTGTGAAAGCTCAGTATTTCCCCCAGGACCTGTCTTTAAAGTTGTGACAGCTCAGTCTTTCCCCAGGCCCTGTGTTTAAAGTTGAGAAAGCTCAGTATTTTACCCAGGACCTGTCTTTAAGTTGTGACAGCTCAGTATTTCCCCCAGGACCTGTCTTTAAAGTTGTGACAGCGCAGTATTTCACCCAGGACCTGTGTTTAAAGTTGTGACAGTTCAGTATTTCTTCCACGCCCTGCGTTCACAGATGTGACTGTTCAGTATTTTACCCAGGACCTGTTTTTAAAGTTGTGACAGTTCAGTATTTCCCCCAGGACCTGTCTTTAAAGTTGTGACAGTTCAGTATTTCCCCCTGGATCTGTGTTTAAAGTTGTGACAGCTCAGTATTTCCACCAGGACCTGTCTTTAAAGTAGTGACAGCTCAGTATTTCACCCAGGACCTGTGTTTAAAGTTGTGACAGTTCAGTATTTCCCCCAGGATCACTCTTCCAAGTTGTGACAGCTCAGTCTTTCCACCCAGGACCTGTCTTTAAAGTTGTGACAGCTCCGTATTATCCCCAGGACCTGTGTTTAAAGTTGTGACAGCTCAATATTTCCCCCAGGACCTGTGTTTAAATTTGTGACAGCTCAGTATTTCCCGCAGGCCCTGTCTTTAAAGTTGTGACAGCTCAGTATTTCCCCCAGGACCTGTGTTTAAATTTGTGACAGCTCAGTATTTCCACCAGGACCTGTCTTTAAAGTTGTGACAGTTCAGTATTTCCTGCAGGCCCTGTTTTCACAGATGTGACAGTTCAGTATTGTACCCAGGACCTGTCTTTAAAGTTGTGACAGCTCAGTATTTTCCCCAGGACCTGTCTTTAAAGTTGTGACAGCTCAATATTTCCTCCAGGACCTGTCTTTAAAGTTGTGACAGTTCAGTATTTCCTGCAGGCCATGTTTTCACAGATGTGACAGTTCAGTATTGTACCCAGGACCTGTCTTTAAAGTTGTGACAGCTCAGTATTTCCCCCAGGACCTGTGTTTAAAGTTGTGACAGCTCAGTATTTCCCCCAGGACCTTTGTTTAAAGTTGCGACAGCTCAGTATTTCCCTCAGGACCTGTCTTTAAAGTTGTGACAGCTCAGTATTTCCTCCAGGACCAGTCTTTAAAGTTGTGACAGCTCAGTATTTCCCCCAGGACCTTTGTTTAAAGTTGCGACAGCTCAGTATTTCCCTCAGGACCTGTCTTTAAAGTTGTGACAGCTCAGTATTTCCCTCAGAACCTGTCTTTAAAGTTGTGACAGCTCAGTATTTTCCCCAGGACCTGTCTTTAAAGTTGTGACATCTCAGTATTTCCCTCAGGACCTGTCTTTAAAGTTGTGACAGCTCAGTATTTTCCCCAGGACCTGTCTTTAAAGTTGTGACAGCTCTGTATTTCCCCCAGTAACTGTCTTTAAAGTTGTTACAGTTGGGTATTTTACCCAGGTCTTGTCTTTAAGTTGTGACAGCTCAGTATTTCCCCCAGGAGCTGTTTTCAAAGTTGTGAAAGCTCAGTATTTCCCCCAGGACCTGTCTTTAAAGTTGTGACAGCTCAGTCTTTCCCCAGGCCCTGTGTTTAAAGTTGAGAAAGCTCAGTATTTTACCCAGGACCTGTCTTTAAGTTGTGACAGCTCAGTATTTCCCCCAGGACATGTGTTTAAAGTTGTGAGAGCTCAGTCTTTCCCCCAGCACCTGTGTTTAATTTTGTGACAGCTCAGTCTTTCCCCCAGGACCTGTCTTTAAGTTGTGACATCTCAGTATTTCCCCCAGGACCTGTCTTTAAAGTTGTGACAGTTCAGTATTTCCCCCAGGACCTGTCTTTAAAGTTGTGACAGCTCAGTCTTTCCCCATGCCCTGTGTTTAAAGTTGAGAAAGCTCAGTATTTTACCCAGGACCTGTCTTTAAGTTGTGAGAGCTCAGTCTTTCCCCCAGGACCTGTGTTTAATTTTGTGACAGCTCAGTCTTTCCCCCAGGACCTATCTTTAAGTTGTGACATCTCAGTATTTCCCCCAGGACCTGTCTTTAAAGTTGTGACAGTTTAGTATTTCCTGCAGGCCCTGTGTTCACAGATGTGACAGTTCAGTATTTTACCCAGGACCTGTCTTGAAAGTTGTGACGGTTCAGTATTTCCTGCAGGCCCTGCGTTCACAGATGTGACAGTTCAGTATTTTACCCAGGACCTGTCTTTAAAGTTGTGACAGCTCAGTATTTCCCCCAGGACCTGTGTTTAAAGTTGTGACAGCTCAGTATTTCCCCCAGGACCTGTGTTTAAATTTGTGACAGTTCAGTATTTCCCCCAGGACCTGTCTTTAATGTTGTGACAGCTCAGTATTTCCCCCAGGATCTGTGTTTAAAGTTGTGACAGCTCAGTATTTCCACCAGCACCTGTCTTTAAAGTTGTGACAGCTCGGTATTTCCCCCAGGATCTGTGTTTAAAGTTGTGACAGCTCAGTATTTCCACCAGCACCTGTCTTAAAGGTTGTGACAGCTCAGTATTTCCCCCAGGACCTGTGTTTAAAGTTGTGACAGCTCAGTATTTCCCCCAGGACCTGTCTTTTAAGTTGTGACAGTTCAATATTTCCTCCAGGACCATTCTTTAAAGTTGTGACAGCTCAGTATTTCCACCAGCACCTGTCTTAAAGGTTGCGACAGCTCAGAATTTCCCCCAGGACCTGTGTTTAAAGTTGTGACAGCACAGTATTTTCCCCAGGACCTGTGTTTAAAGTTGTGACAGCTCAGTATTTCACCCAGGACCTGTGTTTAAAGTTGTGACAGTTCAATATTTCCTCCAGGACCATTCTTTAAAGTTGTGACAGCTCAGTACTTCCCCCAGGACCTGTGTTTAAAGTTGTGACAGCACAGTATTTTCCCCAGGACCTGTGTTTAAAGTTGTGAGAGCTCAGTATTTCCACCAGGACCTGTCTTTAAAGTTGTGACAGCTCAGTATTTCCACCAGGACCTGTCTTTAAAGTTGTGACAGCTCAGTATTTCACCCAGGACCTGTGTTTAAAGTTGTGGCAGCTCAGTATTTCCACCAGGACCTGAGTTTACAGTTTTGACAGTTCAGTAGTTTACCCAGGCCCTGTGTTTAAAGTTGAGACAGCTCAGTATTTCCCCCAGGACCTGTGTTTAAAGTTGTGACAGCTCAGTATTTTACCCAGGACCTGTGTTTAAAGTTGTGACAGCTCAGTATTTCCCCCAGGACCTGAGTTTACAGTTTTGACAGTTCAGTAGTTTACCCAGGCCCTGTGTTTAAAGTTGAGACAGCTCAGTATTTCCCCCAGGACCTGTGTTTAAAGTTGTGACAGCTCAGTATTTTACCCAGGACCTGTGTTTAAAGTTGTGACAGCTCAGTATTTTACCCAGGACCTGTGTTTAAAGTTGTGACAGCTCAGTATTTCCCCCAGGACCTGTGTTTAAAGTTGTGACAGCTCAGTATTTCCCCCAGGACCTGTGTATAAAGTTGTGACAGCTCAGTATTTCCCCCAGGACCTGTGTTTAAAGTAGAGACAGCTCAGTATTTTACCCAGGACCTGTCTTTAAGTTGTGACAGCTCAGTATTTCCCCCAGGACCTGTGTTTAAAGTTGTGACAGCTCAGTATTTCCCCCAGGACTTGTGTTTAAAGTTGTGACAGCTCAGTATTTCCCCCAGGACCTGTGTTTAAAGTTGTGACAGTTCAGTATTTCCCGCAGGCCCTGTCTTTAAAGTTGTGACAGCTCCGTATTATCCCCAGGACCTGTGTTTAAAGTTGTGACAGCTCAGTATTTCCCCCAGGACCTGTTTAAAGCTGTGACAGCTCAGTATTTCCCCCAGGACCTGTGTTTAAAGTTGTGACAGCTCAGTATTTCCCCCAGGACCTGTGTTTAAAGTTGTGACAGTTCAGTATTTCCCGCAGGCCCTGTCTTTAAAGTTGTGACAGCTCCGTATTTTCCCCAGGACCTGTGTTTAAAGTTGTGACAGCTCAGTATTTCCTCCAGGACCTGTGTTTAAATTTGTGACAGCTCAGTATTTCCCGCAGGCCCTGTCTTTAAAGTTGTGACAGCTCAGTATTTCCCCCAGGACCTGTGTTTAAAGTTGTGACAGCTCAATATTTCCTCCAGGACCAGTCTTTAAAGTTGTGACAGCTCAGTATTTCCCCCAGGACCTTTGTTTAAAGTTGCGACAGCTCAGTATTTCCCTCAGGACCTGTCTTTAAAGTTGTGACAGCTCAGTATTTTCCCCAGGACCTGTCTTTAAAGTTGTGACATCTCAGTATTTCCCTCAGGACCTGTCTTTAAAGTTGTGACAGCTCAGTATTTTCCCCAGGACCTGTCTTTAAAGTTGTGACAGCTCTGTATTTCCCCCAGTAACTGTCTTTAAAGTTGTTACAGTTGGGTATTTTACCCAGGTCTTGTCTTTAAGTTGTGACAGCTCAGTATTTCCCCCAGGAGCTGTTTTCAAAGTTGTGAAAGCTCAGTATTTCCCCCAGGACCTGTGTTTAAAGATGTGACAGCTCAGTCTTTCCCCCAGGACCTGACTTTGAAGTTGTGACAGTTCAGTATTTCCCCCAGGACCTGTCTTTAAAGTTGTGACAGCTCAGTCTTTCCCCAGGCCCTGTGTTTAAAGTTGAGAAAGCTCAGTATTTTACCCAGGACCTGTCTTTAAGTTGTGACAGCTCAGTATTTCCCCCAGGACCAGTGTTTAAAGTTGTGAGAGCTCAGTCTTTCCCCCAGGACCTGTGTTTAATTTTGTGACAGCTCAGTCTTTCCCCCAGGACCTGTCTTTAAGTTGTGACATCTCAGTATTTCCCCCAGGACCTGTCTTTAAAGTTGTGACAGTTTAGTATTTCCTGCAGGCCCTGTGTTCACAGATGTGACAGTTCAGTATTTTACCCAGGACCTGTCTTTAAAGTTGTGACGGTTCAGTATTTCCTGCAGGCCCTGCGTTCACAGATGTGACAGTTCAGTATTTTACCCAGGACCTGTCTTTAAAGTTGTGACAGCTCAGTATTTCCCCCAGGAGCTGTGTTTAAAGTTGTGACAGCTCAGTATTTCCCCCAGGACCTGTGTTTAAATTTGTGACAGTTCAGTATTTCCCCCAGGACCTGTCTTTAAAGTTGTGACAGCTCAGTATTTCCCCCAGGATCTGTGTTTAAAGTTGTGACAGCTCAGTATTTCCACCAGCACCTGTCTTAAAGGTTGTGACAGCTCAGTATTTCCCCCAGGACCTGTGTTTAAAGTTGTGACAGCTCAGTATTTCCCCCAGGACCTGTCTTTTAAGTTGTGGCAGTTCAATATTTCCTCCAGGACCATCCTTTAAAGTTGTGACAGCTCAGTATTTCCACCAGCACCTGTCTTAAAGGTTGCGACAGCTCAGTATTTCCCCCAGGACCTGTGTTTAAAGTTGTGACAGCACAGTATTTTCCCCAGGACCTGTGTTTAAAGTTGTGACAGCTCAGTATTTCACCCAGGACCTGTCTTTAAAGTTGTGACAGCTCAGTATTTCCCCCAGGACCTGTGTTTAAAGTTGTGACAGCTCAGTATTTCACCCAGGACCTGTGTTTAAAGTTGTGACAGCTCAGTATTTCCACCAGGACCTGTCTTTAAAGTTGTGGCAGCTCAGTATTTCCACCAGGACCTGAGTTTACAGTTTTGACAGTTCAGTATTTTACCCAGGCCCTGTGTTTAAAGTTGAGACAGCTCAGTATTTCCCCCAGGACCTGTGTTTAAAGTTGTGACAGCTCAGTATTTTACCCAGGACCTGTGTTTAAAGTTGTGACAGCTCAGTTTTTCCCCCAGGACCTGTCTTTAAAGTTGTGACAGCTCAGTATTTCCCCCAGGACCTGTGTTTAAAGTAGAGACAGCTCAGTATTTTACCCAGGACCTGTGTTTAATGTTGTGACAGCTCAGTATTTCCCCCAGGACCTGTGTTTAAAGTTGTGACAGCTCCGTATTATCCCCAGGACCTGTGTTTAAAGTTGTGACAGCTCAGTATTTCCCCCAGGACCTGTGTTTAAAGTTGTGACAGCTCAGTATTTCCCCCAGGACCTGTGTTTAATGTTGTGACAGCTCAGTATTTCCCCCAGGACCTGTGTTTAAAGTTGTGACAGCTCCGTATTATCCCCAGGACCTGTGTTTAAAGTTGTGACAGCTCAGTATTTCCACCAGGACCTGTGTTTAAAGCTGTGACAGCTCAATATTTCCTCCAGGACCTTTCTTTAAAGTTGTGACAGCTCAGTACTTCCCCCAGGACCTGTCTTTAAAGTTGTGACAGCTCAGTATTTCCCCCTGGATCTGTGTTTAACGTTGTGACAGCTCAGTATTTCCACCAGGACCTGTCTTTAAAGTTGTGACATCTCAGTATTTCTCCCAGGACCTGTGTTTAAAGTTCTGACAGCTCAGTATTTCCACCAGGACCTGTCTTTAAAGTTGTGACAGCTCAGTATTTCCCCCAGGACCTGTGTTTAAAGTTGTGACAGCTCAGTATTTCACCCAGGACCTGTGTTTAAAGTTGCGACAGCTCAGTATTTCCACCAGGACCTGTGTTAAAATTTGTGACAGTTCAGTATTTCCCCCAGGACCTGTCTTTAAAGTTGTGACAGTTCAATATTTCCCCCAGGACCATTCTTTAAAGTTGTGACAGCTCAGTATTTCCACCAGCACCTGTCTTAAAGGTTGTGACAGTTCAGTATTTCCCCCAGGACCTGTGTTTAAAGTTGTGACAGCACAGTATTTTCCCCAGGACCTGTGTTTAAAGTTGTGACAGCTCAGTATTTCACCCAGGACCTGTGTTTAAAGTTGTGACAGTTCAATATTTCCTCCAGGACCTTCTTTAAAGTTGTGACAGCTCAGTATTTCCACCAGCACCTGTCTTAAAGGTTGTGACAGCTCAGTATTTCCCCCAGGACCTGTGTTTAAAGTTGTGACAGCACAGTATTTTCCCCAGGACCTGTGTTTAATTTTGTGACAGCTCAGTCTTTCCCCCAGGACCTGTCTTTAAGTTGTGACATCTCAGTATTTCCCCCAGGACCTGTGTTTAAAGTTGTGACAGCTCAGTATTTCCCCCAGGACCTGTCTTTAAAGTTGTGACAGCTCAGTATTTCCCCCAGGATCTGTGTTTAAAGTTGTGACAGCTCAGTATTTCCACCAGCACCTGTCTTAAAGGTTGTGACAGCTCAGTATTTCCCCCAGGATCTGTGTTTAAAGTTGTGACAGCTCAGTTTTTCCCCCAGGACCTGTCTTTAAAGTTGTGACAGCTCAGTATTTCCCCCAGGACCTGTGTTTAAAGTAGAGACAGCTCAGTATTTTACCCAGGACCTGTGTTTAATGTTGTGACAGCTCAGTATTTCCCCCAGGACCTGTGTTTAAAGTTGTGACAGCTCCGTATTATCCCCAGGACCTGTGTTTAAAGTTGTGACAGCTCAGTATTTCCCCCAGGACCTGTGTTTAAAGTTGTGACAGCTCAGTATTTCCCCCAGGACCTGTGTTTAATGTTGTGACAGCTCAGTATTTCCCCCAGGACCTGTGTTTAAAGTTGTGACAGCTCCGTATTATCCCCAGGACCTGTGTTTAAAGTTGTGACAGCTCAGTATTTCCACCAGGACCTGTGTTTAAAGCTGTGACAGCTCAATATTTCCTCCAGGACCTTTCTTTAAAGTTGTGACAGCTCAGTACTTCCCCCAGGACCTGTCTTTAAAGTTGTGACAGCTCAGTATTTCCCCCTGGATCTGTGTTTAACGTTGTGACAGCTCAGTATTTCCACCAGGACCTGTCTTTAAAGTTGTGACATCTCAGTATTTCTCCCAGGACCTGTGTTTAAAGTTCTGACAGCTCAGTATTTCCACCAGGACCTGTCTTTAAAGTTGTGACAGCTCAGTATTTCCCCCAGGACCTGTGTTTAAAGTTGTGACAGCTCAGTATTTCACCCAGGACCTGTGTTTAAAGTTGCGACAGCTCAGTATTTCCACCAGGACCTGTGTTAAAATTTGTGACAGTTCAGTATTTCCCCCAGGACCTGTCTTTAAAGTTGTGACAGTTCAATATTTCCCCCAGGACCATTCTTTAAAGTTGTGACAGCTCAGTATTTCCACCAGCACCTGTCTTAAAGGTTGTGACAGCTCAGTATTTCCCCCAGGACCTGTGTTTAAAGTTGTGACAGCACAGTATTTTCCCCAGGACCTGTGTTTAAAGTTGTGACAGCTCAGTATTTCACCCAGGACCTGTGTTTAAAGTTGTGACAGTTCAATATTTCCTCCAGGACCTTCTTTAAAGTTGTGACAGCTCAGTATTTCCACCAGCACCTGTCTTAAAGGTTGTGACAGCTCAGTATTTCCCCCAGGACCTGTGTTTAAAGTTGTGACAGCACAGTATTTTCCCCAGGACCTGTGTTTAATTTTGTGACAGCTCAGTCTTTCCCCCAGGACCTGTCTTTAAGTTGTGACATCTCAGTATTTCCCCCAGGACCTGTGTTTAAAGTTGTGACAGCTCAGTATTTCCCCCAGGACCTGTGTTTAAATTTGTGACGGTTCAGTATTTCCCCCAGGACCTGTCTTTAAAGTTGTGACAGCTCAGTATTTCCCCCAGCACCTGTCTTTAAAGTTGTGACAGCTCAGTATTTCCCCCAGGATCTGTGTTTAAAGTTGTGACAGCTCAGTATTTCCACCAGCACCTGTCTTAAAGGTTGTGACAGCTCAGTATTTCCCCCAGGATCTGTGTTTAAAGTTGTGACAGCTCAGTATTTCCACCAGCACCTGTCTTTAAAGTTGTGACAGTTCAGTATTTCCCCCAGGACCTGTCTTTAAAGTTGTGACAGCACAATATTTCCCCCAGGACCTGTGTTTAAATTTGTGACAGCTCAATATTTACCCCAGGACCTGTGTTTAAAGTTGTGACAGCTCAATATTTACCCCAGGACCTGTGTTTAAAGTTGTGACAGCTCAGTATTTCCTCCAGGACCTGTGTTTAAATTTGTGACAGCTCAGTATTTCCCGCAGGCCCTGTCTTTAAAGTTGTGACAGCTCAGTATTTCCCCCAGGACCTGTGTTTAAAGTTGTGACAGCACAATATTTCCCCCAGGACCTGTGTTTAAATTTGTGACAGCTCAGTATTTCCCCCAGGACCTGTCTTTAAAGTTGTGACAGTTCAGTATTTCCTGCAGGCCCTGTTTTCACAGATGTGACAGTTCAGTATTGTACCCAGGACCTGTCTTTAAAGTTGTGACAGCTCAGTATTTCCCTCAGGACCTGTCTATAAAGTTGTGACAGCTCAGTATTTCCCCCAGGACCTTTGTTTAAAGTTGCGACAGCTCAGTATTTCCTAAAGGACCTGTCTTTAAAGTTGTGACAGCTCAGTATTTCCCTCAGAACCTGTCTTTAAAGTTGTGACAGCTCAGTATTTTCCCCAGGACCTGTCTTTAAAGTTGTGACATCTCAGTATTTCCCTCAGGACCTGTCTTTAAAGTTGTGACAGCTCAGTATTTTCCCCAGGACCTGTCTTTAAAGTTGTGACAGCTCTGTATTTCCCCCAGTAACTGTCTTTAAAGTTGTTACAGTTGGGTATTTTACCCAGGTCTTGTCTTTAAGTTGTGACAGCTCAGTATTTCCCCCAGGAGCTGTTTTCAAAGTTGTAAAAGCTCAGTATTTCCCCCAGGACCTGTGTTTAAAGATGTGACAGCTCAGTCTTTCCCCCAGGACCTGACTTTGAAGTTGTGACAGTTCAGTATTTCCCCCAGGACCTGTCTTTAAAGTTGTGACAGCTCAGTCTTTCCCCAGACCCTGTGTTTAAAGTTGAGAAAGCTCAGTATTTTACCCAGGACCTGTCTTTAAGTTGTGAGAGCTCAGTCTTTCCCCCAGGACCTGTGTTTAATTTTGTGACAGCTCAGTCTTTCCCCCAGGACCTGTCTTTAAGTTGTGACATCTCAGTATTTCCCCCAGGTCCTGTCTTTAAAGTTGTGACAGTTTAGTATTTCCTGCAGGCCCTGTGTTCACAGATGTGACAGTTCAGTATTTTACCCAGGACCTGTCTTTAAAGTTGTGACAGTTCAGTATTTCCCCCAGGACCTGTCTTTAAAGTTGTGACAGCTCAGTCTTTCCCCAGGCCCTGTGTTTAAAGTTGAGAAAGCTCAGTATTTTACCCAGGACCTGTCTTTAAGTTGTGACAGCTCAGTATTTCCCCCAGGACCAGTGTTTAAAGTTGTGAGAGCTCAGTATTTCCCCCAGGACCTGTGTTTAATTTTGTGACAGCTCAGTCTTTCCCCCAGGACCTGTCTTTAAGTTGTGACATCTCAGTATTTCCCCCAGGACCTGTCTTTAAAGTTGTGACAGTTTAGTATTTCCTGCAGGCCCTGTGTTCACAGATGTGACAGTTCAGTATTTTACCCAGGACCTGTCTTTAAAGTTGTGACGGTTCAGTATTTCCTGCAGGCCCTGCGTTCACAGATGTGACAGTTCAGTATTTTACCCAGGACCTGTCTTTAAAGTTGTGACAGCTCAGTATTTCCCCCAGGACCTGTGTTTAAAGTTGTGACAGCTCAGTATTTCCACCAGCACCTGTCTTTAAAGTTGTGACAGCTCAGTATTTCCCCCAGGATCTGTGTTTAAAGTTGTGACAGCTCAGTATTTCCACCAGCACCTGTCTTAAAGGTTGTGACAGCTCAGTATTTCCCCCAGGACCTGTGTTTAAAGTTGTGACAGCTCAGTATTTCCCCCAGGACCTGTCTTTTAAGTTGTGACAGTTCAATATTTCCTCCAGGACCATTCTTTAAAGTTGTGACAGCTCAGTATTTCCACCAGCACCTGTCTTAAAGGTTGCGACAGCTCAGTATTTCCCCCAGGACCTGTGTTTAAAGTTGTGACAGCACAGTATTTTCCCCAGGACCTGTGTTTAAAGTTGTGACAGCTCAGTATTTCACCCAGGACCTGTGTTTAAAGTTGTGACAGTTCAATATTTCCTCCAGGACCATTCTTTAAAGTTGTGACAGCTCAGTACTTCCCCCAGGACCTGTGTTTAAAGTTGTGACAGCACAGTATTTTCCCCAGGACCTGTGTTTAAAGTTGTGACAGCTCAGTATTTCCACCAGGACCTGTCTTTAAAGTTGTGACAGCTCAGTATTTCCCCCAGGACCTGTCTTTAAAGTTGTGACAGCTCAGTATTGCCCCCAGGACCTGTCTTTAAAGTTGTGACAGCTCAGTATTTCCCCCTGGATCTGTGTTTAAAGTTGTGACAGCTCAGTATTTCCACCAGGACCTGTCTTTAAAGTAGTGACAGCTCAGTATTTCCGCCAGGACCTGTGTTTAAAGTTGTGACAGCTCAGTATTTCACCCAGGACCTGTGTTTAAAGTTCTGACAGCTCAGTATTTCCACCAGGATCTGTGTTTAAAGTTGTGACAGCTCAGTATTTCCACCAGGACCTATCTTTAAAGTTGTGACAGCTCAGTATTTCACCCAGGACCTGTCTTTAAAGTTCTGACAGTTCAGTATTTCCCCCAGGATCTGTGTTTAAAGTTGTGACAGCTCAGTATTTCCACCAGGACCTATCTTTAAAGTTGTGACAGCTCAGTATTTCCCCCAGGATCTGTGTTTAAAGTTGTGACAGCTCAGTATTTCCACCAGGATCTGTGTTTAAAGTTGTGACAGCTCAGTATTTCCACCAGCACCTGTCTTAAAGGTTGTGACAGCTCAGTATTTCCCCCAGGACCTTTGTTTAAAGTTGTGACAGCTCAGTATTTCCCCCAGGACCTGTCTTTTAAGTTGTGACAGTTCAATATTTCCCCCAGGACTATTCTTTAAAGTTGTGACAGCTCAGTATTTCCACCAGCACATGTCTTAAAGGTTGTGACAGCTCAGTATTTCCCCCAGGACCTGTGTTTAAAGTTGTGACAGCACAGTATTTTCCCCAGGACCTGTGTTTTAAGTTGTGACAGCTCAGTATTTCACCCAGGACCTGTGTTTAAAGTTGTGACAGTTCAATATTTCCTCCAGGACCATTCTTTAAAGTTGTGACAGCTCAGTACTTCCCCCAGGACCTGTGTTTAAAGTTGTGACAGCACAGTATTTTCCCCAGGACCTGTGTTTAATTTTGTGACAGCTCAGTCTTTCCCCCAGGACCTGTCTTAAAGGTTGTGACAGCTCAGTATTTCCCCCAGGATCTGTGTTTAAAGTTGTGACAGCTCAGTATTTCCACCAGCACCTGTCTTAAAGGTTGTGACAGCTCAGTATTTCCCCCAGGATCTGTGTTTAAAGTTGTGACAGCTCAGTATTTCCACCAGCACCTGTCTTTAAAGTTGTGACAGCTCAGTATTTCCACCAGCATCTGTCTTTAAAGTTGTGACAGCTCAGTATTTCCCCCAGGATCTGTGTTTAAAGTTGTGACAGCTCAGTATTTCCACCAGCACCTGTCTTTAAAGTTGTGACATCTCAGTATTTCCCCCAGGATCTGTGTTTAAAGTTGTGACAGCTCAGTATTTCCACCAGCACCTGTCTTAAAGGTTGTGACAGCTCAGTATTTCCACCAGCACCTGTCTTTAAAGTTGTGACAGCTCAGTATTTCCCCCAGGATCTGTGTTTAAAGTTGTGACAGCTCAGTATTTCCACCAGCACCTGTCTTCAAGGTTGTGACAGCTCAGTATTTCCACCAGCACCTGTCTTTAAAGTTGTGACAGCTCAGTATTTCCCCCAGGATCTGTGTTTAAAGATGTGACAGCTCAGTATTTCCACCAGCACCTGTCTTAAAGGTTGTGACAGCTCAGTATTTCCGCCAGGACCTGTGTTTAAACTTGTGACAGCTCAGTATTTCCCCCAGGACCTGTGTTTTAAGTTGTGACAGCACAGTATTTTCCCCAGGACCTGTGTTTAAAGTTGTGACAGCACAGTATTTTCCCCAGGACCTGTGTTATAGTTGTGACAGCTCTGTATTTCACCCAGGACCTGTGTTTAAAGTTGTGACAGTTCAATGTTTCCTCCAGGACCATTCTTTAAAGTTGTGACAGCTCAGTACTTCCCCCTAGACCTGTGTTTAAAGTTGTGACAGCACAGTATTTTCCCCAGGACCTGTGTTTAAAGTTGTGACAGCTCAGTATTTCCACCAGGACCTGTCTTTAAAGTTGTGACAGCTCAGTATTTCCCCCAGGACCTGTCTTTAAAGTTGTGACAGCTCAGTATTTCCCCCAGGACCTGTCTTTAAACTTGTGACAGCTCAGTATTTCGCCCTGGATCTGTGTTTAAAGTTGTGACAGCTCAGTATTTCCACCAGGAACTGTCTTTAAAGTAGTGACAGCTCAGTATTTCCCCCAGGACCTGTGTTTAAAGTTGTGACAGCTCAGTATTTCACCCAGGACCTGTGTTTAAAGTTCTGACAGCTCAGTATTTCCACCAGGACCTGTCTTTAAAGTTGTGACAGCTCAGTATTTCACCCAGGACCTGTGTTTAAAGTTGTGACAGCTCAGTATTTCCACCAGGACCTGTCTTTAAAGTTGTGACAGCTCAGTATTTCCACCAGGACCTGAGTTTACACTTTTGACAGTTCAGTATTTTACCCAGGCCCTGTGTTTAAAGTTGAGACAGCTCAGTATTTCCCCCAGCACCTGTGTTTAAAGTTGTGACAGCTCAGTATTTTACCCAGGACCTGTGTTTAAAGTTGTGACAGCTCAGTATTTCACCCAGGACCTGTGTTTAAAGTTGTGACAGCTCAGTATTTCCCCCAGGACCTGTGTTTAAAGTCGAGACAGCTCAGTATTTTACCCAGGACCTGTCTTTAAGTTGTGACAGCTCAGTATTTCCCCCAGGACCTGTGTTTAAAGTTGTGACAGCTCAGTATTTCCCCCAGGACCTGTGTTTAAAGTCGAGACAGCTCAGTATTTTACCCAGGACCTGTCTTTAAGTTGTGACAGCTCAGTATTTCCCCCAGGACCTGTGTTTAAAGTTGTGACAGCTCAGTATTTCCCCCAGGACCTGTCTTTAAAGTTGTGACAGCTCCGTCTTATCCCCAGGACCTGTGTTTAAAGTTGTGACAGCTCAGTATTTTCCCCAGGACCTGTCTTTAAAGTTGTGACAGCTCAGTATTTTCCCCACGACCTGTCTTTAAAGTTGTGACAGCTCAATATTTCCTCCAGGACCATTCTTTAAAGTTGTGACAGCTCAGTACTTCCCCCAGGACCTGTGCTTAAAGTTGTGACAACACAGTATTTTCCCCAGGACCTGTGTTTAAAGTTGTGACAGCTCAGTATTTCCACCAGGACCTGTCTTTAAAGTTGTGACAGCTCAGTATTTCCCCCAGGACCAGTCTTTAAAGTTGTGACAGCTCAGTATTTGCCCCTGGATCTGTGTTTAAAGTTGTGACAGCTCAGTATTTCCACCAGGACCTGTCTTTAAAGTAGTGACAGCTCAGTATTTCCCCCAGGACCTGTGTTTAAAGTTGTGACTGCTCAGTATTTCACCCAGGACCTGTGTTTAAAGTTCTGACAGCTCAGTATTTCCACCAGGACCTGTCTTTAAAGTTGTGACAGCTCAGTATTTCCCCCAGGACCTGTGTTTAAAGTTGTGACAGCTCAGTATTTCACCCAGGACCTGTGTTTAAAGTTGTGACAGCTCAGTATTTCCACCAGGACCTGTCTTTAAAGTTGTGACAGCTCAGTATTTCCACCAGGACCTGAGTTTACAGTTTTGACAGTTCAGTATTTTACCCAGGCCCTGTGTTTAAAGTTGAGACAGCTCAGTATTTCCCCCAGGACCTGTGTTTAAAGTTGTGACAGCTCAGTATTTTACCCAGGACCTGTGTTTAAAGTTGTGACAGCTCAGTATTTGCCCCAGGACCTGTGTTTAAAGTTGTGACAGCTCAGTATTTCCCCCAGGACCTGTGTTTAAAGTCGAGACAGCTCAGTATTTTACCCAGGACCTGTCTTTAAGTTGTGACAGCTCAGTATTTCCCCCAGGACCTGTGTTTAAAGTTGTGACAGTTCAGCATTTCCCGCAGGCCCTGTCTTTAAAGTTGTGACAGCTCCGTATTATCCCCAGGACCTGTGTTTAAAGTTGTGACAGCTCAGTATTTTCCCCAGGACCTGTCTTTAAAGTTGTGACAGCTCAGTATTTTCCCCACGACCTGTCTTTAAAGTTGTGACAGCTCAATATTTCCTCCAGGACCATTCTTTAAAGTTGTGACAGCTCAGTATTTCCACCAGGAACTGTCTTTAAAGTAGTGACAGCTCAGTATTTCCCCCAGGACCTGTGTTTAAAGTTGTGACAGCTCAGTATTTCACCCAGGACCTGTGTTTAAAGTTCTGACAGCTCAGTATTTCCACCAGGACCTGTCTTTAAAGTTGTGACAGCTCAGTATTTCCCCCAGGACCTGTGTTTAAAGTTGTGACAGCTCAGTATTTCACCCAGGACCTGTGTTTAAAGTTGTGACAGCTCAGTATTTCCACCAGGACCTGTCTTTAAAGTTGTGACAGCTCAGTATTTCCACCAGGACCTGAGTTTACAGTTTTGACAGTTCAGTATTTTACCCAGGCCCTGTGTTTAAAGTTGAGACAGCTCAGTATTTCCCCCAGCACCTGTGTTTAAAGTTGTGACAGCTCAGTATTTTACCCAGGACCTGTGTTTAAAGTTGTGACAGCTCAGTATTTCCCCCAGGACCTGTGTTTAAAGTTGTGACAGCTCAGTATTTCCCCCAGGACCTGTGTTTAAAGTCGAGACAGCTCAGTATTTTACCCAGGACCTGTCTTTAAGTTGTGACAGCTCAGTATTTCCCCCAGGACCTGTGTTTAAAGTTGTGACAGTTCAGTATTTCCCGCAGGCCCTGTCTTTAAAGTTGTGACAGCTCCGTATTATCCCCAGGACCTGTGTTTAAAGTTGTGACAGCTCAGTATTTTCCCCAGGACCTGTCTTTAAAGTTGTTACAGCTCAGCACTTCCCCCAGGACCTGTGTTTAAAGTTGTGACAGCACAGTATTTTCCCCAGGACCTGTGTTTACAGTTGTGACAGCTCAGTATTTCCACCAGGACCTGTCTTTAAAGTTGTGACAGCTCAGTATTTCCCCCAGGACCTGTCTTTAAAGTTGTGACAGCTCAGTATTTCCCCCTGGATCTGTGTTTAAAGTTGTGACAGCTCAGTATTTCCACCAGGACCTGTCTTTAAAGTAGTGACAGCTCAGTATTTCCCACAGGACCTGTGTTTAAATTTGTGACAGCTCAGTATTTCACCCAAGACCTGTGTTTAAAGTTCTGACAGCTCAGTATTTCCACCAGGACCTGTCTTGAAAGTTGTGACAGCTCAGTATTTCCCCCAGGACCTGTGTTTAAAGTTGTGACAGCTCAGAATTTCACCCAGGACCTGTGTTTAAAGTTGCGCAGATCATTATTTCCACCAGGACCTGTCTTTAAAGTTGTGACAGCTCAGTATTTCCACCAGGACCTGTGTTTACAGTTTTGACAGTTCAGTATTTTACCCAGGCCCTGTGTTTAAAGTTGAGACAGCTCAGTATTTCCCCCAGCACCTGTGTTTAAAGTTGTGACAGCTCAGTATTTTACCCAGGACCTGTGTTTGAAGTTGTGACAGCTCAGTATTTCCCCCAGGACCTGTGTTTAAAGTTGTGACAGCTCAGTATTTCCCCCAGGAACTGTGTTTAAAGTAGAGACAGCTCAGTATTTTACCCAGGACCTGTCTTTAAGTTGTGACAGCTCAGTATTTCCCCCAGGACCTGTGTTTAAAGTTGTGACAGCTCAGTATTTCCCGCAGGCCCTGTCTTTAAAGTTGTGACAGCTTCGTATTATCCCCCGGACCTGTGTTTAAAGTTGTGACAGCTCAGTATTTCCCCCAGGACCTGTGTTTAAAGCTGTGACAGCTCAATATTTCCTCCAGGACCATTCTTTAAAGTTGTGACAGCTCAGTACTTCCCCCAGGACCTGTGTTTAAAGTTCTGACAGCTCAGTATTTCCCCCAGGACCTGTGTTTAAAGTCGAGACAGCTCAGTATTTTACCCTGGACCTGTCTTTAAGTTGTGACAGCTCAGTATTTTACCCAGGCCCTGTGTTTAAAGTTGAGACAGCTCAGTATTTCCCCCAGGACCTGTGTTTAAAGTTGTGACAGCTCAGTATTTCCACCAGGACCTGTGTTTCAAGTTGTGACAGCTCAGTATTTCCCCCAGGACCTGTGTTTAAAGTTGTGACAGCTCAGTATTTCCCCCAGGACCTGTGTTTAAAGTTGTGACAGCTCAGTATTTCCCCCAGGACCTGTGTTTAAAGTTGTGACAGTTCAGTATTTCCCGCAGGCCCTGTCTTTAAAGTTGTGACAGCTCCGTATTATCCCCAGGACCTGTGTTTAAAGTTGTGACAGCTCAGTATTTCCCCCAGGACCTGTGTTTAAAGCTGTGACATCTCAATATTTCCTCCAGGACCATTCTTTAAAGTTGTGACAGCTCAGTACTTCCCCCAGGACCTGTGTTTAAAGTTGTGACAGCTCAGTATTTCACCCAGGACCTGTGTTTAAAGTTGTGACAGCTCAGTATTTCCACCAGGACCTGTCTTTAAAGTTGTGACAGCTCAGTATTTCCACCAGGACCTGAGTTTACAGTTTTGACAGTTCAGTATTTTACCCAGGCCCTGTGTTTAAAGTTGAGACAGCTCAGTATTTCCCCCAGGACCTGTGTTTAATTTTGTGACAGCTCAGTCTTTCCCCCAGGACCTGTCTTTAAGTTGTGACATCTCAGTATTTCCCCCAGGTCCTGTCTTTAAAGTTGTGACAGTTTAGTATTTCCTGCAGGCCCTGTGTTCACAGATGTGACAGTTCAGTATTTTACCCAGGACCTGTCTTTAAAGTTGTGACAGTTCAGTATTTCCCCCAGGACCTGTCTTTAAAGTTGTGACAGCTCAGTCTTTCCCCAGGCCCTGTGTTTAAAGTTGAGAAAGCTCAGTATTTTACCCAGGACCTGTCTTTAAGTTGTGACAGCTCAGTATTTCCCCCAGGACCAGTGTTTAAAGTTGTGAGAGCTCAGTATTTCCCCCAGGACCTGTGTTTAATTTTGTGACAGCTCAGTCTTTCCCCCAGGACCTGTCTTTAAGTTGTGACATCTCAGTATTTCCCCCAGGACCTGTCTTTAAAGTTGTGACAGTTTAGTATTTCCTGCAGGCCCTGTGTTCACAGATGTGACAGTTCAGTATTTTACCCAGGACCTGTCTTTAAAGTTGTGACGGTTCAGTATTTCCTGCAGGCCCTGCGTTCACAGATGTGACAGTTCAGTATTTTACCCAGGACCTGTCTTTAAAGTTGTGACAGCTCAGTATTTCCCCCAGGACCTGTGTTTAAAGTTGTGACAGCTCAGTATTTCCACCAGCACCTGTCTTTAAAGTTGTGACAGCTCAGTATTTCCCCCAGGATCTGTGTTTAAAGTTGTGACAGCTCAGTATTTCCACCAGCACCTGTCTTAAAGGTTGTGACAGCTCAGTATTTCCCCCAGGACCTGTGTTTAAAGTTGTGACAGCTCAGTATTTCCCCCAGGACCTGTCTTTTAAGTTGTGACAGTTCAATATTTCCTCCAGGACCATTCTTTAAAGTTGTGACAGCTCAGTATTTCCACCAGCACCTGTCTTAAAGGTTGCGACAGCTCAGTATTTCCCCCAGGACCTGTGTTTAAAGTTGTGACAGCACAGTATTTTCCCCAGGACCTGTGTTTAAAGTTGTGACAGCTCAGTATTTCACCCAGGACCTGTGTTTAAAGTTGTCACAGTTCAATATTTCCTCCAGGACCATTCTTTAAAGTTGTGACAGCTCAGTACTTCCCCCAGGACCTGTGTTTAAAGTTGTGACAGCACAGTATTTTCCCCAGGACCTGTGTTTAAAGTTGTGACAGCTCAGTATTTCCACCAGGACCTGTCTTTAAAGTTGTGACAGCTCAGTATTTCCCCCAGGACCTGTCTTTAAAGTTGTGACAGCTCAGTATTGCCCCCAGGACCTGTCTTTAAAGTTGTGACAGCTCAGTATTTCCCCCTGGATCTGTGTTTAAAGTTGTGACAGCTCAGTATTTCCACCAGGACCTGTCTTTAAAGTAGTGACAGCTCAGTATTTCCGCCAGGACCTGTGTTTAAAGTTGTGACAGCTCAGTATTTCACCCAGGACCTGTGTTTAAAGTTCTGACAGCTCAGTATTTCCACCAGGAGCTGTCTTTAAAGTTGTGACAGCTCAGTATTTCACCCAGAACCTGTGTTTAAAGTTGTGACAGCTCAGTATTTCCACCAGGACCTGTCTTTAAAGTTGTGGCAGCTCAGTATTTCCACCAGGACCTGAGTTTACAGTTTTGACAGTTCAGTATTTTACCCAGGCCCTGTGTTTAAAGTTGAGACAGCTCAGTATTTCCCCCAGGACCTGTGTTTAAAGTTGTGACAGCTCAGTATTTTACCCAGGACCTGTGTTTAAAGTTGTGACAGCTCAGTATTTCCCCCAGGACCTGTGTTTAAAGTTGTGACAGCTCAGTATTTCCCCCAGGACCTGTGTTTAAAGTAGAGACAGCTCAGTATTTTACCCAGGACCTGTCTTTAAGTTGTGACAGCTCAGTATTTCCCCCAGGACCTGTGTTTAAAGTTGTGACAGCTCAGTATTTCCCCCAGGACCTGTGTTTAAAGTTGTGACAGCTCAGTATTTCCCCCAGGACCTGTGTTTAAAGTTGTGACAGTTCAGTATTTCCCGCAGTCCCTGTCTTTAACGTTGTGACAGCTCCGTATTATCCCCAGGACCTGTGTTTAAAGTTGTGACAGCTCAGTATTTCCCCCAGACCTGTGTTTAAAGCTGTGACAGCTCAATATTTCCTCCAGGACCATTCTTTAAAGTTGTGACAGTTCAGTACTTCCCCCAGGACCTGTGTTTAAAGTTGTGACAGCACAGTATTTTCCCCAGGACCTGTCTTTAAAGTTGTGACAGCTCAGTATTTCCACCAGGACCTGTCTTTAAAGTTGTGACAGTTCAGGATTTCCCCCAGGACCTGTCTTTAAAGTTGTGACAGCTCAGTATTTCCCCCTGGATCTGTGTTTAAAGTTGTGACAGCTCAGTATTTCCACCAGGACCTGTCTTTAAAGTAGTGACAGCTCAGTATTTCCCACAGGACCTGTGTTTAAAGTTGTGACAGCTCAGTATTTCTCCCAGGACCTGTGTTTAAAGTTCTGACAGCTCAGTATTTCCACCAGGACCTGTCTTTAAAGTTGTGACAGCTCAGTATTTCCCCCAGGACCTGTGTTTAAAGTTGTGACAGCTCAGTATTTCACCCAGGACCTGTGTTTAAAGCTGCGACAGCTCAGTATTTCCACCAGGACCTGTGTTTAAATTTGTGACAGTTCAGTATTTTCCCCAGGACCTGTCTTTAAAGTTGTGACAGTTCAGTATTTCCCCCAGGATCTGTGTTTAAAGTTGTGACAGCTCAGTATTTCCACCAGGACCTATCTTTAAAGTTGTGACAGCTCAGTATTTCCCCCAGGATCTGTGTTTAAAGTTGTGACAGCTCAGTATTTCCACCAGGATCTGTGTTTAAAGTTGTGACAGCTCAGTATTTCCACCAGCACCTGTCTTAAAGGTTGTGACAGCTCAGTATTTCCCCCAGGACCTTTGTTTAAAGTTGTGACAGCTCAGTATTTCCCCCAGGACCTGTCTTTTAAGTTGTGACAGTTCAATATTTCCCCCAGGACCATTCTTTAAAGTTGTGACAGCTCAGTATTTCCACCAGCACGTGTCTTAAAGGTTGTGACAGCTCAGTATTTCCCCCAGGACCTGTGTTTAAAGTTGTGACAGCACAATATTTTCCCCAGGA
Source organism: Heterodontus francisci (assembly GCF_036365525.1). Lineage (NCBI taxonomy): Eukaryota > Metazoa > Chordata > Chondrichthyes > Heterodontiformes > Heterodontidae > Heterodontus > Heterodontus francisci. The sequence goes on along the minus strand of NC_090392.1, from coordinate 8,981,785 downwards.
CCTGTGTTTTAAGTTGTGACAGCTCAGTATTTCACCCAGGACCTGTGTTTAAAGTTGTGACAGTTCAATATTTCCTCCAGGACCATTCTTTAAAGTTGTGACAGCTCAGTACTTCCCCCAGGACCTGTGTTTAAAGTTGTGACAGCACAGTATTTTCCCCAGGACCTGTGTTTAATTTTGTGACAGCTCAGTCTTTCCCCCAGGACCTGTCTTAAAGGTTGTGACAGCTCAGTATTTCCCCCAGGATCTGTGTTTAAAGTTGTGACAGCTCAGTATTTCCACCAGCACCTGTCTTAAAGGTTGTGACAGCTCAGTATTTCCCCCAGGATCTGTGTTTAAAGTTGTGACAGCTCAGTATTTCCACCAGCACCTGTCTTTAAAGTTGTGACAGCTCAGTATTTCCACCAGCACCTGTCTTTAAAGTTGTGACAGCTCAGTATTTCCCCCAGGATCTGTGTTTAAAGTTGTGACAGCTCAGTATTTCCACCAGCACCTGTCTTTAAAGTTGTGACAGCTCAGTATTTCCCCCAGGATCTGTGTTTAAAGTTGTGACAGCTCAGTATTTCCACCAGCACCTGTCTTAAAGGTTGTGACAGCTCAGTATTTCCACCAGCACCTGTCTTTAAAGTTGTGACAGCTCAGTATTTCCCCCAGGATCTGTGTTTAAAGTTGTGACAGCTCAGTATTTCCACCAGCACCTGTCTTCAAGGTTGTGACAGCTCAGTATTTCCACCAGCACCTGTCTTTAAAGTTGTGACAGCTCAGTATTTCCCCCAGGATCTGTGTTTAAAGTTGTGACAGCTCAGTATTTCCACCAGCACCTGTCTTAAAGGTTGTGACAGCTCAGTATTTCCGCCAGGACCTGTGTTTAAACTTGTGACAGCTCAGTATTTCCCCCAGGACCTGTGTTTTAAGTTGTGACAGCACAGTATTTTCCCCAGGACCTGTGTTTAAAGTTGTGACAGCACAGTATTTTCCCCAGGACCTGTGTTTAAAGTTGTGACAGCTCAGTATTTCACCCAGGACCTGTGTTTAAAGTTGTGACAGTTCAATATTTCCTCCAGGACCATTCTTTAAAGTTGTGAAAGCTCAGTACTTCCCCCTAGACCTGTGTTTAAAGTTGTGACAGCACAGTATTTTCCCCAGGACCTGTGTTTAAAGTTGTGACAGCTCAGTATTTCCACCAGGACCTGTCTTTAAAGTTGTGACAGCTCAGTATTTCCCCCAGGACCTGTCTTTAAAGTTGTGACAGCTCAGTATTTCCCCCAGGACCTGTCTTTAAACTTGTGACAGCTCAGTATTTCCCCCTGGATCTGTGTTTAAAGTTGTGACAGCTCAGTATTTCCACCAGGAACTGTCTTTAAAGTAGTGACAGCTCAGTATTTCCCCCAGGACCTGTGTTTAAAGTTGTGACAGCTCAGTATTTCACCCAGGACCTGTGTTTAAAGTTCTGACAGCTCAGTATTTCCACCAGGACCTGTCTTTAAAGTTGTGACAGCTCAGTATTTCACCCAGGACCTGTGTTTAAAGTTGTGACAGCTCAGTATTTCCACCAGGACCTGTCTTTAAAGTTGTGACAGCTCAGTATTTCCACCAGGACCTGAGTTTACACTTTTGACAGTTCAGTATTTTACCCAGGCCCTGTGTTTAAAGTTGAGACAGCTCAGTATTTCCCCCAGCACCTGTGTTTAAAGTTGTGACAGCTCAGTATTTTACCCAGGACCTGTGTTTAAAGTTGTGACAGCTCAGTATTTCACCCAGGACCTGTGTTTAAAGTTGTGACAGCTCAGTATTTCCCCCAGGACCTGTGTTTAAAGTCGAGACAGCTCAGTATTTTACCCAGGACCTGTCTTTAAGTTGTGACAGCTCAGTATTTCCCCCAGGACCTGTGTTTAAAGTTGTGACAGTTCAGTATTTCCCGCAGGCCCTGTCTTTAAAGTTGTGACAGCTCCGTATTATCCCCAGGACCTGTGTTTAAAGTTGTGACAGCTCAGTATTTTCCCCAGGACCTGTCTTTAAAGTTGTGACAGCTCAGTATTTTCCCCACGACCTGTCTTTAAAGTTGTGACAGCTCAATATTTCCTCCAGGACCATTCTTTAAAGTTGTGACAGCTCAGTACTTCCCCCAGGACCTGTGCTTAAAGTTGTGACAACACAGTATTTTCCCCAGGACCTGTGTTTAAAGTTGTGACAGCTCAGTATTTCCACCAGGACCTGTCTTTAAAGTTGTGACAGCTCAGTATTTCCCCCAGGACCAGTCTTTAAAGTTGTGACAGCTCAGTATTTCCCCCTGGATCTGTGTTTAAAGTTGTGACAGCTCAGTATTTCCACCAGGAACTGTCTTTAAAGTAGTGACAGCTCAGTATTTCCCCCAGGACCTGTGTTTAAAGTTGTGACAGCTCAGTATTTCACCCAGGACCTGTGTTTAAAGTTCTGACAGCTCAGTATTTCCACCAGGACCTGTCTTTAAAGTTGTGACAGCTCAGTATTTCCCCCAGGACCTGTGTTTAAAGTTGTGACAGCTCAGTATTTCACCCAGGACCTGTGTTTAAAGTTGTGACAGCTCAGTATTTCCACCAGGACCTGTCTTTAAAGTTGTGACAGCTCAGTATTTCCACCAGGACCTGAGTTTACAGTTTTGACAGTTCAGTATTTTACCCAGGCCCTGTGTTTAAAGTTGAGACAGCTCAGTATTTCCCTCAGCACCTGTGTTTAAAGTTGTGACAGCTCAGTATTTCCACCAGGACCTGTCTTTAAAGTTGTGACAGCTCAGTATTTCACCCAGGACCAGTCTTTAAAGTTGTGACAGCTCAGTATTTCCCCCTGGATCTGTGTTTAAAGTTGTGACAGCTCAGTATTTCCACCAGTACCTGTGTTTAAAGTTCTGACAGCTCAGTATTTCCACCAGGACCTGTCTTTAAAGTTGTGACAGCTCAGTATTTCCCCCAGGACCTGTGTTTAAAGTTGTGACAGCTCAGTATTTCCCCCAGGACCTGTCTTTAAAGTTCTGACAGCTCAGTATTTCCACCAGGACCTGTCTTTAAAGTTGTGACAGCTCAGTATTTCACCCAGGACCTGTGTTTAAAGTTGTGACAGCTCAGTATTTCCACCAGGACCTGAGTTTACAGTTTTGACAGTTCAGTATTTTACCCAGGCCCTGTGTTTAAAGTTGAGACAGCTCAGTATTTCCCCCAGGACCTGTGTTTAAAGATGTGACAGCTCAGTATTTCCCCCAGGACCTGTGTTTAAAGTCGAGACAGCTCAGTCTTTCCCCCAGGACCTGTCTTTAAGTTGTGACAGCTCAGTATTTCCCCCAGGACCTGTGTTTAAAGTTGTGACAGTTCAGTATTTCCCGCAGGCCCTGTCTTTGAAGTTGTGACAGCTCCGTATTATCCCCAGGACCTGTGTTTAAAGTTGTGACAGCTCAGTATTTTCCCCAGGACCTGTCTTTAAAGTTGTGACAGCTCAGTATTTTCCCCACGACCTGTCTTTAAAGTTGTGACAGCTCAATATTTCCTCCAGGACCATTCTTTAAAGTTGTGACAGCTCAGTATTTCCACCAGGAACTGTCTTTAAAGTAGTGACAGCTCAGTATTTCCCCCAGGACCTGTGTGTAAAGTTGTGACAGCTCAGTATTTCACCCAGGACCTGTGTTTAAAGTTCTGACAGCTCAGTATTTCCACCAGGACCTGTCTTTAAAGTTGTGACAGCTCAGTATTTCCCCCAGGACCTGTGTTTAAAGTTGTGACAGCTCAGTATTTCACCCAGGACCTGTGTTTAAAGTTGTGACAGCTCAGTATTTCCACCAGGACCTGTCTGTAAAGTTGTGACAGCTCAGTATTTCCACCAGGACCTGAGTTTACAGTTTTGACAGTTCAGTATTTTACCCAGGCCCTGTGTTTAAAGTTGAGACAGCTCAGTATTTCCCCCAGCACCTGTGTTTAAAGTTGTGACAGCTCAGTATTTTACCCAGGACATGTGTTTAAAGTTGTGACAGCTCAGTATTTCCCCCAGGACCTGTGTTTAAAGTTGTGACAGCTCAGTATTTCCCCCAGGACCTGTGTATAAAGTCGAGACAGCTCAGTATTTTACCAAGGATCTGTCTTTAAGTTGTGACAGCTCAGTATTTCCCCCAGGACCTGTGTTTAAAGTTGTGACAGTTCAGTATTTCCCGCAGGCCCTGTCTTTAAAGTTGTGACAGCTCCGTATTATCCCCAGGACCTGTGTTTAAAGTTGTGACAGCTCAGTATTTTCCCCAGGACCTGTCTTTAAAGTTGTGACAGCTCAGTACTTCCCCCAGGACCTGTGTTTAAAGTTGTGACAGCACAGTATTTTCCCCAGGACCTGTGTTTACAGTTGTGACAGCTCAGTATTTCCACCAGGACCTGACTTTAAAGTTGTGACAGCTCAGTATTTCCCCCAGGACCTGTCTTTAAAGTTGTGACAGCTCAGTATTTCCCCCAGGACCTGTCTTTAAAGTTGTGACAGCTCAGTATTTCCCCCTGGATCTGTGTTTAAAGTTGTGACAGCTCAGTATTTCCACCAGGACCTGTCTTTAAAGTAGTGACAGCTCAGTATTTCCCACAGGACCTGTGTTTAAAGTTGTGACAGCTCAGTATTTCACCCAGGACCTGTGTTTAAAGTTCTGACAGCTCAGTATTTCCACCAGGACCTGTCTTTAAAGTTGTGACAGCTCAGTATTTCCCCCAGGACCTGTGTTTAAAGTTGTGACAGCTCAGAATTTCACCCAGAACCTGTGTTTAAAGTTGCGACAGCTCAGTATTTCCACCAGGACCTGTCTTTAAAGTTGTGACAGCTCAGTATTTCCACCAGGACCTGTGTTTACAGTTTTGACAGTTCAGTATTTTACCCAGGCCCTGTGTTTAAAGTTGAGACAGCTCAGTATTTCCCCCAGCACCTGTGTTTAAAGTTGTGACAGCTCAGTATTTTACCCAGGACCTGTGTTTGAAGTTGTGACAGCTCAGTATTTCCCCCAGGACCTGTGTTTAAAGTTGTGACAGCTCAGTATTTCCCCCAGGACCTGTGTTTAAAGTTGTGACTGCTCAATATTTCCTCCAGGACCAGTCTTTAATGTTGTGACAGCTCAGTATTTCCCCCAGGACCTGTGTTTACAGTTGTGACAGCTCAGTATTTCCCACAGGACCTGTCTTTAAAGTTTTGACAGCTCCGTATTTTCCCCAGGACCTGTGTTTAAAGTTGTGACAGCTCAGTATTTTCCCCAGGACCTGTCTTTAAAGTTGTGACAGCTCAGTATTTTCCCCACGACCTGTCTTTAAAGTTGTGACAGCTCAGTATTTCCCCCAGGACCTGTGTTTAAAGTTGTGACAGCTCAGTATTTCCCCCAGGACCTGTGTTTAAAGTAGAGACAGCTCAGTATTTTACCCAGGACCTGTCTTTAAGTTGTGACAGCTCAGTATTTCCCCCAGGACCTGTCTTTAAAGTTTTGACAGCTCCGTATTTTCCCCAGGACCTGTGTTTAAAGTTGTGACAGCTCAGTATTTTCCCCAGGACCTGTCTTTAAAGTTGTGACAGCTCAGTATTTTCCCCACGACCTGTCTTTAAAGTTGTGACAGCTCAGTATTTCCCCCAGGACCTGTGTTTAAAGTTGTGACAGCTCAATATTTCCTCCAGGACCTGTCTTTAAAGTTGTGACAGCTCAGTATTTTCCCCATGACCTGTCTTTAAAGTTGTGACAGCTCAGTACTTCCCCCAGGACCTGTGTTAAAAGTTGTGACAGCACAGTATTTTTCCCAGGACCTGTGTTTAAAGTTGTGACAGCTCAGTATTTCCACCAGGACCTGTCTTTAAAGTTGTGACAGCTCAGTATTTCCCCCAGGACCTGTCTTTAAAGTTGTGACAGCTCAGTATTTCCCCCTGGATCTGTGTTTAAAGTTGTGACAGCTCAGTATTTCCACCAGGACCTGCCTTTAAAGTAGTGACAGCTCAGTATTTCCACCAGGACCTGTGTTTAAATTTGTGACAGTTCAGTATTTCCCCCAGGACCTGTCTTTAAAGTTGTGACAGTTCAGTATTTCCCCCAGGATCTGTGTTTAAAGTTGTGACAGCTCAGTATTTCCACCAGGACCTGTCTTTAAAGTTGTGACAGCTCAGTATTTCCCCCAGGATCTGTGTTTAAAGTTGTGACAGCTCAGTATTTCCACCAGGATCTGTGTTTAAAGTTGTGACAGCTCAGGATTTCCACCAGGACCTGTCTTAAAGGTTGTGACAGCTCAGTATTTCCCCCAGGACCTGTGTTTAAAGTTGTGACAGCTCAGTATTTCCCCCAGGACCTGTCTTTTAAGTTGTGACAGTTTAATATTTCCCCCAGGACCATTCTTTAAAGTTGTGACAGCTCAGTATTTCCACCAGCACCTGTCTTAAAGGTTGTGACAGCTCAGTATTTCCCCCAGGACCTGTGTTTAAAGTTGTGACAGCACAGTATTTTCCCCAGGACCTGTGTTTAAAGTTGTGACAGCTCAGTATTTCACCCAGGACCTGTGTTTAAAGTTGTGACAGTTCAATATTTCCTCCAGGACCTGTGTTTAAAGTTGTGACAGCACAGTATTTTCCTCCAGGGCCTGTGTTTAAAGTTGTGACAGCACAGTATTTTCCCCAGGACCTGTGTTTAATTTTGTGACAGCTCAGTCTTTCCCCCAGGACCTGTCTTTAAGTTGTGACATCTCAGTCTTTCCCCCAGGACCTGTCTTTAAAGTTGTGACAGCTCAGTATTTCCCCCAGCACCTGTCTTTAAAGTTGTGACAGCTCAGTATTTCCCCCAGGATCTGTGTTTAAAGTTGTGACAGCTCAGTATTTCCACCAGCACCTGTCTTAAAGGTTGTGACAGCTCAGTATTTCCCCCAGGATCTGTGTTTAAAGTTGTGACAGCTCAGTATTTCCACCAGCACCTGTCTTTAAAGTTGTGACAGCTCAGTATTTCCACCAGCACCTGTCTTTAAAGTTGTGACAGCTCAGTATTTCCCCCAGGACCTGTGTTTAAAGTTGTGACAGCTCAGTATTTCCACCAGCACCTGTCTTTAAAGTTGTGACAGCTCAGTATTTCCACCAGCACCTGTCTTTAAAGTTGTGACAGCTCAGTATTTCCCCCTGGATCTGTGTTTAAAGTTGTGACAGCTCAGTATTTCCACCAGGAACTGTCTTTAAAGTAGTGACAGCTCAGTATTTCCCCCAGGACCTGTGTTTAAAGTTGTGACAGCTCAGTATTTCACCCAGGACCTGTCTTTAAAGTTGTGACAGCTCAGTATTTCCACCAGCACCTGTCTTTAAAGTTGTGACAGCTCAGTATTTCCCCCAGGATCTGTGTTTAAAGTTGTGACAGCTCAGTATTTCCACCAGCACCTGTCTTAAAGGTTGTGACAGCTCAGTATTTCCGCCAGGACCTGTGTTTAAAGTTGTGACAGCTCAGTATTTCACCCAGGACCTGTGTTTAAAGTTGTGACAGTTCAATATTTCCTCCAGGACCATTCTTTAAAGTTGTGACAGCTCAGTACTTCCCCCAGGACCTGTGTTTAAAGTTGTGACAGCACAGTATTTTCCCCAGGACCTGTGTTTAAAGTTTTGACAGCTCAGTATTTCCACCAGGACCTGTCTTTAAAGTTGTGACAGCACAGTAATTCCCCCAGGACCTGTTTTTAAAGTTGTGACAGTTCAGTATTTCCCGCAGGCCCTGTCTTTAAAGTTGTGACAGCTCCGTATTATCCCCAGGACCTGTGTTTAAAGTTGTGACAGCTCCGTATTATCCCCAGGACCTGTGTTTAAAGTTGTGACAGCTCAGTATTTTCCCCACGACCTGTCTTTAAAGTTGTGACAGCTCAATATTTCCTCCAGGACCATTCTTTAAAGTTGTGACAGCTCAGTATTTCCACCAGGAACTGTCTTTAAAGTAGTGACAGCTCAGTATTTCCCCCAGGACCTGTGTTTAAAGTTGTGACAGCTCAGTATTTCACCCAGGACCTGTGTTTAAAGTTCTGACAGCTCAGTATTTCCACCAGGACCTGTCTTTAAAGTTGTGACAGCTCAGTATTTCCCCCAGGACCTGTGTTTAAAGTTGTGACAGCTCAGTATTTCACCCAGGACCTGTGTTTAAAGTTGTGACAGCTCAGTATTTCCCCCAGGACCTGTGTTTAAAGTTGTGACAGCTCAGTATTTCCCCCAGGACCTGTGTTTAAAGTCGAGACAGCTCAGTATTTTACCCAGGACCTGTCTTTAAGTTGTGACAGCTCAGTATTTCCCCCAGGACCTGTGTTTAAAGTTGTGACAGTTCAGTATTTCCCGCAGGCCCTGTCTTTAAAGTTGTGACAGCTCAGTATTTTCCCCACGACCTGTCTTTAAAGTTGTGACAGCTCAATATTTCCTCCAGGACCATTCTTTAAAGTTGTGACAGCTCAGTACTTCCCCCAGGACCTGTGTTTAAAGTTGTGACAACACAGTATTTTCCCCAGGACCTGTGTTTAAAGTTGTGACAGCTCAGTATTTCCACCAGGACCTGTCTTTAAAGTTGTGACAGCTCAGTATTTCCCCCAGGACCAGTCTTTAAAGTTGTGACAGCTCAGTATTTCCCCCTGGATCTGTGTTTAAAGTTGTGACAGCTCAGTATTTCCACCAGGAACTGTCTTTAAAGTAGTGACAGCTCAGTATTTCCCCCAGGACCTGTGTTTAAAGTTCTGACAGCTCAGTATTTCCACCAGGACCTGTCTTTAAAGTTGTGACAGCTCTGTATTTCCCCCAGGACCTGTGTTTAAAGTTGTGACAGCTCAGTATTTCACCCAGGACCTGTGTTTAAAGTTGTGACAGCTCAGTATTTCCACCAGGACCTGAGTTTACAGTATTGACAGTTCAGTATTTTACCCAGGCCCGGTGTTTAAAGTTGAGACAGCTCAGTATTTCCCCCAGGACCTGTGTTTAAAGATGTGACAGCTCAGTATTTCCCCCAGGACCTGTGTTTAAAGTCGAGACAGCTCAGTCTTTCCCCCAGGACCTGTCTTTAAGTTGTGACAGCTCAGTATTTCCCCCAGGACCTGTGTTTAAAGTTGTGACAGTTCAGTATTTCCCGCAGGCCCTGTCTTTAAAGTTGTGACAGCTCCGTATTATCCCCAGGACCTGTGTTTAAAGTTGTGACAGCTCAGTATTTTCCCCAGGACCTGTCTTTAAAGTTGTGACAGCTCAGTATTTTCCCCACGACCTGTCTTTAAAGTTGTGACAGCTCAATATTTCCTCCATGACCATTCTTTAAAGTTGTGACAGCTCAGTATTTCCACCAGGAACTGTCTTTAAAGTAGTGACAGCTCAGTATTTCCCCCAGGACCTGTGTGTAAAGTTGTGACAGCTCAGTATTTCACCCAGGACCTGTGTTTAAAGTTCTGACAGCTCAGTATTTCCACCAGGACCTGTCTTTAAAGTTGTGACAGCTCAGTATTTCCCCCAGGACCTGTGTTTAAAGTTGTGACAGCTCAGTATTTCACCCAGGACCTGTGTTTAAAGTTGTGACAGCTCAGTATTTCCACCAGGACCTGTCTTTAAAGTTGTGACAGCTCAGTATTTCCACCAGGACCTGATTTTACAGTTTTGACAGTTCAGTATTTTACCCAGGCCCTGTGTTTAAAGTTGAGACAGCTCAGTATTTCCCCCAGCACCTGTGTTTAAAGTTGTGACAGCTCAGTATTTCCACCAGGACCTGTCTTTAAAGTTGTGACAGCTCAGTATTTCCCCCAGGACCAGTCTTTAAAGTTGTGACAGCTCAGTATTTCCCCCTGGATCTGTGTTTAAAGTTGTGACAGCTCAGTATTTCCACCAGGAACTGTCTTTAAAGTAGTGACAGCTCAGTATTTCCCCCAGGACCTGTGTTTAAAGTTGTGACAGCTCAGTATTTCACCCAGGACCTGTGTTTAAAGTTCTGACAGCTCAGTATTTCCACCAGGACCTGTCTTTAAAGTTGTGACAGCTCAGTATTTCCCCCAGGACCTGTGTTTAAAGTTGTGACAGCTCAGTATTTCACCCAGGACCTGTGTTTAAAGTTGTGACTGCTCAGTATTTCCACCAGGACCTGTCTTTAAAGTTGTGACAGCTCAGTATTTCCACCAGGACCTGAGTTTACAGTTTTGACAGTTCAGTATTTCCCCCAGGAGCTGTTTTTAAAGTTGTGAAAGCTCAGTATTTCCCCCAGGACCTGTGTTTAAAGATGTGACAGCTCAGTATTTCCCCCAGGACCTGTGTTTAAAGTCGAGACAGCTCAGTCTTTCCCCCAGGACCTGTCTTTAAGTTGTGACAGCTCAGTATTTCCCCCAGGACCTGTGTTTAAAGTTGTGACAGTTCAGTATTTCCCGCAGGCCCTGTCTTTGAAGTTGTGACAGCTCCGTATTATCCCCAGGACCTGTGTTTAAAGTTGTGACAGCTCAGTATTTTCCCCAGGACCTGTCTTTAAAGTTGTGACAGCTCAGTATTTTCCCCACGACCTGTCTTTAAAGTTGTGACAGCTCAATATTTCCTCCAGGACCATTCTTTAAAGTTGTGACAGCTCAGTATTTCCACCAGGAACTGTCTTTAAAGTAGTGACAGCTCAGTATTTCCCCCAGGACCTGTGTGTAAAGTTGTGACAGCTCAGTATTTCACCCAGGACCTGTGTTTAAAGTTCTGACAGCTCAGTATTTCCACCAGGACCTGTCTTTAAAGTTGCGACAGCTCTGTATTTCCCCCAGGACCTGTGTTTAAAGTTGTGACAGCTCAGTATTTCACCCAGGACCTGTGTTTAAAGTTGTGACAGCTCAGTATTTCCACCAGGACCTGTCTTTAAAGTTGTGACAGCTCAGTATTTCCACCAGGACCTGAGTTTACAGTTTTGACAGTTCAGTATTTTACCCAGGACATGTGTTTAAAGTTGTGACAGCTCAGTATTTCCCCCAGGACCTGTGTTTAAAGTTGTGACAGCTCAGTATTTCCCCCAGGACCTGTGTATAAAGTCGAGACAGCTCAGTATTTTACCCAGGATCTGTCTTTAAGTTGTGACAGCTCAGTATTTCCCCCAGGACCTGTGTTTAAAGTTTTGACAGTTCAGTATTTCCCGCAGGCCCTGTCTTTAAAGTTGTGACAGCTCCGTATTATCCCCAGGACCTGTGTTTAAAGTTGTGACAGCTCAGTATTTCACCCAGGACCTGTGTTTAAAGTTCTGACAGCTCAGTATTTCCACCAGGACCTGTCTTTAAAGTTGTGACAGCTCAGTATTTCCATCAGGACCTGTGTTTAAAGTTGTGACAGCTCAGTATTTCACCCAGGACCTGTGTTTAAAGTTGTGACAGCTCAGTATTTCCACCAGGACCTGTCTTTAAAGTTGTGACAGCTCAGTATTTCCACCAGGACCTGAGTTTACAGTTTTGACAGTTCAGTATTTCCCCCAGGAGCTGTTTTTAAAGTTGTGAAAGCTCAGTATTTCCCCCAGGACCTGTGTTTAAAGATGTGACAGCTCAGTATTTCCCCCAGCACCTGTGTTTAAAGTCGAGACAGCTCAGTCTTTCCCCCAGGACCTGTCTTTAAGTTGTGACAGCTCAGTATTTCCCCCAGGACCTGTGTTTAAAGTTGTGACAGTTCAGTATTTCCCGCAGGCCCTGTCTTTGAAGTTGTGACAGCTCCGTATTATCCCCAGGACCTGTGTTTAAAGTTGTGACAGCTCAGTATTTTCCCCAGGACCTGTCTTTAAAGTTGTGACAGCTCAGTATTTTCCCCACGACCTGTCTTTAAAGTTGTGACAGCTCAATATTTCCTCCAGGACCATTCTTTAAAGTTGTGACAGCTCAGTATTTCCACCAGGAACTGTCTTTAAAGTAGTGACAGCTCAGTATTTCCCCCAGGACCTGTGTGTAAAGTTGTGACAGCTCAGTATTTCACCCAGGACCTGTGTTTAAAGTTCTGACAGCTCAGTATTTCCACCAGGACCTGTCTTTAAAGTTGCGACAGCTCTGTATTTCCCCCAGGACCTGTGTTTAAAGTTGTGACAGCTCAGTATTTCACCCAGGACCTGTGTTTAAAGTTGTGACAGCTCAGTATTTCCACCAGGACCTGTCTTTAAAGTTGTGACAGCTCAGTATTTCCACCAGGACCTGAGTTTACAGTTTTGACAGTTCAGTATTTTACCCAGGACATGTGTTTAAAGTTGTGACAGCTCAGTATTTCCCCCAGGACCTGTGTTTAAAGTTGTGACAGCTCAGTATTTCCCCCAGGACCTGTGTATAAAGTCGAGACAGCTCAGTATTTTACCCAGGATCTGTCTTTAAGTTGTGACAGCTCAGTATTTCCCCCAGGACCTGTGTTTAAAGTTGTGACAGTTCAGTATTTCCCGCAGGCCCTGTCTTTAAAGTTGTGACAGCTCCGTATTATCCCCAGGACCTGTGTTTAAAGTTGTGACAGCTCAGTATTTTCCCCAGGACCTGTCTTTAAAGTTGTGACAGCTCAGTACTTCCCCCAGGACCTGTGTTTAAAGTTGTGACAGCACAGTATTTTCCCCAGGACCTGTGTTTACAGTTGTGACAGCTCAGTATTTCCACCAGGACCTGACTTTAAAGTTGTGACAGCTCAGTATTTCCCCCAGGACCTGTCTTTAAAGTTGTGACAGCTCAGTATTTCCCCCTGGATCTGTGTTTAAAGTTGTGACAGCTCAGTATTTCCACCAGGACCTGTCTTTAAAGTAGTGACAGCTCAGTATTTCCCACAGGACCTGTGTTTAAAGTTGTGACAGCTCAGTATTTCACCCAGGACCTGTGTTTAAAGTTCTGACAGCTCAGTATTTCCACCAGGACCTGTCTTTAAAGTTGTGACAGCACAGTATTTCCCCCAGGACCTGTGTTTAAAGTTGTGACAGCTCAGAATTTCACCCAGGACCTGTGTTTAAAGTTGCGACAGCTCAGTATTTCCACCAGGACCTGTCTTTAAAGTTGTGACAGCTCAGTATTTCCACCAGGACCTGTGTTTACAGTTTTGACAGTTCAGTATTTTACCCAGGCCCTGTGTTTAAAGTTGAGACAGCTCAGTATTTCCCCCAGCACCTGTGTTTAAAGTTGTGACAGCTCAGTATTTTACCCAGGACCTGTGTTTGAAGTTGTGACAGCTCAGTATTTCCCCCAGGACCTGTGTTTAAAGTTGTGACAGCTCAGTATTTCCCCCAGGACCTGTGTTTAAAGTAGAGACAGCTCAGTATTTTACCCAGGACCTGTCTTTAAGTTGTGACAGCTCAGTATTTCCCCCAGGACCTGTGTTTAAAGTTGTGACAGCTCAGTATTTCCCCCAGGACCTGTGTTTAAAGTTGCGACAGCTCAGTATTTCCCCCAGGACATGTGTTTAAAGTTGTGACAGCTCAGTATTTCCCCCAGGACCTGTGTTTAAAGTTGTGACAGCTCAATATTTCCCCCAGGACCTGTGTTTAAAGTTGTGACAGCTCAGTATTTCCCCCAGGACCTGTGTTTAAAGTTGTGACACTTCAGTATTTCCCGCAGGCCCTGTCTTTAAAGTTGTGACAGCTCAGTATTTTCCCCAGGACCTGTCTTTAAAGTTGTGACAGCTCAGTATTTTCCCCACGACCTGTCTTTAAAGTTGTGACAGCTCAGTATCTCCCCCAGGACCTGTGTTTAAAGTTGTGACAGCTCAATATTTCCTCCAGGACCAGTCTTTAATGTTGTGACAGCTCAGTATTTCCCCCAGGACCTGTGTGTAAAGTTGTGACAGCTCAGTATTTCCACCAGGACCTGTGTTTCAAGTTGTGACAGCTCAGTATTTCCCCCAGGACCTGTGTTTAAAGTTGTGACAGCTCAATATTTCCTCCAGGACCAGTCTTTAATGTTGTGACAGCTCAGTATTTCCCCCAGGACCTGTGTTTAAAGTTGTGACAGCTCAGTATTTCCCCCAGGACCTGTGTTTAAAGTAGAGACAGCTCAGTATTTTACCCAGGACCTGTCTTTAAGTTGTGACAGCTCAGTATTTCCCCCAGGACCTGTGTTTAAAGTTGTGACAGCTCAGTATTTTCCCCAGGACCTGTCTTTAAAGTTGTGACAGCTCAGTATTTCCCCCAGGACCTGTGTTTAAAGTTGTGACAGCTCAATATTTCCTCCAGGACCTGTCTTTAAAGTTGTGACAGCTCAGTATTTTCCCCACGACCTGTCTTTAAAGTTGTGACAGCTCAGTACTTCCCCCAGGACCTGTGTTTAAAGTTGTGACAGCACAGTATTTTTCCCAGGACCTGTGTTTAAAGTTGTGACAGCTCAGTATTTCCACCAGGACCTGTCTTTAAAGTTGTGACAGCTCAGTATTTCCCCCTGGATCTGTGTTTAAAGTTGTGACAGCTCAGTATTTCCACCAGGACCTGCCTTTAAAGTAGTGACAGCTCAGTATTTCCCACAGGACCTGTGTTTAAAGTTGTGACAGCTCAGTATTTCACCCAGGACCTGTGTTTAAAGTTCTGACAGCTCAGTATTTCCACCAGGACCTGCCTTTAAAGTAGTGACAGCTCAGTATTTCCCACAGGACCTGTGTTTAAAGTTGTGACAGCTCAGTATTTCACCCAGGACCTGTGTTTAAAGTTCTGACAGCTCAGTATTTCCACCAGGACCTGTCTTTAAAGTTGTGACAGCTCAGTATTTTACCCAGGACCTGTGTTTAAAGTTGTGACAGCTCAGTATTTTACCCAGGACCTGTGTTTAATGTTGTGACAGCTCAGTATTTCCCCCAGGACCTGTGTTTAAAGTTGTGACAGCTCAGTATTTCCCCCAGGACCTGTGTTTAAAGTCGAGACAGCTCAGTATTTTACCCAGGACCTGTCTTTAAGTTGTGACAGCTCAATATTTCCCCCAGGACCTGTGTTTAAAGTTGTGACAGTTCAGTATTTCCCGCAGGCCCTGTCTTTAAAGTTGTGACAGCTCCGTATTATCCCCAGGACCTGTGTTTAAAGTTGTGACAGCTCAGTATTTTCCCCAGGACCTGTCTTTAAAGTTGTGACAGCTCAGTATTTTCCCCACGACCTGTGTTTAAAGTTGTGACAGCACAGTATTTTCCCCAGGACCTGTGTTTAAAGTTGTGACAGCTCAGAATTTCACCCAGAACCTGTGTTTAAAGTTGCGACAGCTCAGTATTTCCACCAGGACCTGTCTTTAAAGTTGTGACAGCTCAGTATTTCCACCAGGACCTGTGTTTACAGTTTTGACAGTTCAGTATTTTACCCAGGCCCTGTGTTTAAAGTTGAGACAGCTCAGTATTTCCCCCAGCACCTGTGTTTAAAGTTGTGACAGCTCAGTATTTTACCCAGGACCTGTGTTTGAAGTTGTGACAGCTCAGTATTTCCCCCAGGCCCTGTCTTTAAAGTTGTGACAGCTCCGTATTATCCCCAGGACCTGTGTTTAAAGTTGTGACAGCTCAGTATTTTCCCCAGGACCTGTCTTTAAAGTTGTGACAGCTCAGTATTTTCCCCACGACCTGTCTTTAAAGTTGTGACAGCTCAGTATCTCCCCCAGGACCTGTGTTTAAAGTAGTGACAGCTCAATATTTCCTCCAGGACCAGTCTTTAATGTTGTGACAGCTCAGTATTTCCCCCAGGACCTGTGTTTAAAGTTGTGACAGCTCAGTATTTCCCCCAGGACCTGTGTTTCAAGTTGTGACAGCTCAGTATTTCCCCCAGGACCTGTGTTTAAAGTTGTGACATCTCAATATTTCCTCCAGGACCAGTCTTTAATGTTGTGACAGCTCAGTATTTCCCCCAGGACCTGTGTTTACAGTTGTGACAGCTCAGTATTTCCCCCAGGACCTGTGTTTAAAGTTGTGACAGCTCAGTATTTCCCCCAGGACCTGTCTTTAAAGTTGTGACATTTCAGTATTTCCCTCAGGACCTGTCTTTAAAGTTGTGACAGCTCAGTATTTTCCCCAGGACCTGTCTTTAAAGTTGCGACAGCTCAGTATATCCACCAGGACCTGTCTTTAAAGTTGTGACAGCTCAGTATTTCCCCCAGGACCTGTGTTTACAGTTTTGACAGTTCAGTATTTTACCCAGGCCCTGTGTTTAAAGTTGAGACAGCTCAGTATTTCCCCAAGGACCTGTGTTTAAAGTTGTGACAGCTCAGTATTTTACCCAGGACCTGTGTTTGAAGTTGTGACAGCTCAGTATTTCCCCCAGGACCTGTGTTTAAAGTTGTGACAGCTCAGTATTTCCCCCAGGACCTGTGTTTAAAGTAGGGACAGCTCAGTATTTTACCCAGGACCTGTCTTTAAGTTGTGACAGCTCAGTATTTCACCCAGGACCTGTGTTTAAAGTTGTGACAGCTCAGTATTTCCCCCAGGACCTGTGTTTAAAGTTGCGACAGCTCTGTATTTCCCCCAGGACCTGTGTTTACAGTTGTGACAGCTCAGTATTTCCCCCAGGCCCTGTCTTTAAAGTTGTGACAGCTCCGTATTATCCCAAGGACCTGTGTTTAAAGTTGTGACAGCTCAATATTTCCTCCAGGACCAGTCTTTAATGTTGTGACAGCTCAGTATTTTCCCCAGGACCTGTCTTTAAAGTTGTGACAGCTCTGTATTTCCCCCAGTAACTGTCTTTAAAGTTGTTACAGTTCGGTATTTTACCCAGGACTTGTCTTAAAGTTGTGACAGCTCAGTATTTCCCCCAGGAGCTGTTTTTAAAGTTGTGAAAGCTCAGTATTTCCCCCAGGACCTGTGTTTAAAGATGTGACAGCTCAGTCGTTCCCCAGGACCAGTGTTTAAAGTTGAGAAAGCTCAGTATTTTACCCAAGACCTGTCTTTAAGTTGTGACAGCTCAGTATTTCCCCCAGGACCTGTGTTTAAAGTTGTGAGATCACAGTCTTTCCCCCAGGACCTGTGTTTAATTTTGTGACAGCTCAGTATTTCCCCCAGGACCTGTCTTTAAGTTGTGACAGCTCAGTATTTCCCCCAGGACATGTCTTTAAAGTTGTGACAGTTCAGTATTTCCTGCAGGCCCTGTTTTCACAGATGTGACAGTTCAGTATTGTCCCCAGGACCTGTGTTTACAGTTGTGACAGCTCAGTATTTCCCCCAGGACCTGTCCTTAAAGTTGTGACAGCTCAGTCTTTCCCCCAGGACATGTCTTTAAAGTTGTGACAGTTCAGTATTTCCTGCAGGCCCTGTTTTCACAGATGTGACAGTTCAGTATTGTCCCCAGGACCTGTCTTTAAAGTTGTGACAGCTCAGTATTTCCCCCAGGACCTGTGTTTAAAGTTGTGACTGCTCAGTATTTCCCCCAGGACCTGTCTTTAAAGTTGTGACGGTTCAGTATTTCCTGCAGGCCCTGTGTTCACAGATGTGACAGTTCAGTATTTTACCCAGGACCTGTCTTTAAAGTTGTGACAGCTCAGTATTTCCCCCAGGACCTGTGTTTAAATTTGTGACAGTTCAGTATTTCCCTCAGGACCTGTCTTTAAAGTTGTGACAGTTCAATATTACCCCCAGGACCTGTGTTTAAAGTTGTGACAGTTCAGTATTTCCCCCAGGACCTGTCTTTAAAGTTGTGACAGTTCAATATTACCCCCAGGATCTGTGTTTAATGGTTGTGACAGCTCAGTATTTCCCCCAGGACCTGTGTTTAAAGTTGTGACAGCTCAGTATTTCCCCCAGGACCTGTGTTTAAATTTGTGACAGTTCAGTATTTCCCCCAGGACCTGTGTTTAAATTTGTGACAGTTCAGTATTTCCCCCAGGATCTGTGTTTAAAGTTGTGACAGCTCAGTATTTCCACCAGGACCTGTCTTCAAAGTTGTGACAGCTCAGTATTTCACCCAGGACCTGTGTTTAAAGTTGTGACAGCTCAGTATTTCCCCCAGGACCTGTGTTTAAAGTTGTGACAGCTCAGTATTTCCCCCAGGACCTGTGCTTACATTTTTGACAGTTCAGTATTTTACCCAGGACCTTTCTTCAAAGTTGTGACAGTTCAGTATTTCCCCCAGGACCTGTCTTTGAACTTGTGAAAGCTCAGTATTTCCCCCAGGATCTCTCTTCAAAGTTGTGACAGTTCAGTATTTCCCCCAGGACCTATGTTTAAAGTTGTGACAGCTCAGTATTTCCCCCAGGACCTGTGCTTAAAGTTGTGACAGCTCAGTATTTCCTCCAGGACCTGTGTTTAAAGTTGAGACAGCTCAGTGTTTCACCCAGGACCTGTCTTTAAAGTTGTGACAGCTCAGTATTTCCTCCAGGACCTGTGTTTAAAGTTGTGACAGCTCAGTATTTCCCCCAGGATCTGTGTTTAAAGTTGTGACAGCTCACTATTTCCCCCAGGATCTGTGTTTAAAGTTGTGGCAGCTCAGTATTTCCCCCAGGACCTGTCTTTAAAGTTGTGACAGTTTAGTATTTCCTGCAGGCCCTGTGTTCACAGATGTGACAACTCAGTATTTCCCCCAGGACCTGTCTTTAAAGTTGTGACAGCTCAGTATTTCCCCCAGGATCTGTGTTTAAAGTTGTGACAGCTCAGTATTTCCACCAGGACCTGTCTTTAAAGTTGTGACAGCTCAGTATTTCACCCAGGACCTGTGTTTAAAGTTGTGACAGCTCAGTATTTCCCCCAGGATCTCTCTTCCAAGTTGTGACAGCTCAGTCTTTCCCCCAGGACCTGTGCTTACAGTTTTGACAGTTCAGTATTTTACCCAGGACCTTTCTTCAAAGTTGTGACAGTTCAGTATTTCCCCCAGGACCTGTGTTTAAAGTTGTGAAAGCTCAGTATTTCCCCCAGGATCTCTCTTCAAAGTTGTGACAGTTCAGTATTTCCCCCAGGACCTGTGCTTAATGTTGTGACAGCTCAGTATTTCCTCCAGGACCTGTGTTTAAAGTTGTGACAGCTCAGTGTTTCACCCAGGACCTGTCTTTGAAGTTGTGACAGCTCAGTATTTCCTCCAGGACCTGTGTTTAAAGTTGTGACAGCTCAGTATTTCCCCCAGGATCTGTGTTTAAAGTTGTGACAGCTCAGTATTTCCCCCAGGATCTGTGTTTAAAGTTGTGACAGCTCAGTATTTCCACCAGGACCTGTCTTTAAAGTTGTGACAGCTCAGTATTTCCACCAGGATCTGTGTTTAAAGTTGTGACAGCTCAGTATTTCCACCAGCACCTGTCTTTAAAGTTGTGACAGCTCAGTATTTCCCCCAGGGCCTGTGTTTAAAGTTGTGACAGCTCAGTATTTCCCCCAGGACCTGTCTTTAAAGTTGTGACAGTTTAGTATTTCCTGCAGGCCCTGTGTTCACAGATGTGACAGCTCAGTATTTCCCCCAGGACCTGTCTTTAAAGTTGTGACAGCTCAGTATTTCCCCCAGGATCTGTGTTTAAAGTTGTGACAGCTCAGTATTTCCACCAGGACCTGTCTTTAAAGTTGTGACAGCTCAGTTTTTCACCCAGGACCTGTGTTTAAAGTTGTGACAGTTCAGTATTTCCCCCAGGACCTGTTTTTACAGTTTTGACAGCTCAGTATTTCACCCAGGACCTGTGTTTAAAGTTGTGACAGCTCAGTATTTCCCCCACGATCTCTCTTCCAAGTTGTGACAGCTCAGTGTTTCACCCAGGACCTGTCTTTAAAGTTGTGACAGCTCAGTATTTCCCTCAGGACCTGTTTTTAAAGTTGTGACAGCTCAGTCTTTCACCCAGGATCTCTTTTCAAGGTTGTGACAGTTCAGTATTTCCCCCAGGACCTGTGTGTAAAGTTGTGACAGCTCAGTATTTTCCCCAGGACCTGTGTTTAAAGTTGTGACAGCTCAGTATTTCCACCAGGACCTGTCTTTAAAGTTGTGACAGTTCAGTATTTCCCCCAGGACCTGTCTTTAAAGTTGTGACAGTTCAGTATTTCCCCCAGGACCTGTCTTTAAAGTTGTGACAGTTCAGTATTTCCCCCAGGACCTGTCTTTAATGTTGTGACAGCTCAGTATTTCCCCCAGGACCTGTGTTTAAAGTTGTGACAGCTCAGTATTTCCCCCAGGACCTGTCTTTAAAGTTGTGACAGTTCAGTATTTCCCCCAGGACCTGTCTTTAATGTTGTGACAGCTCAGTATTTCCCCCAGGACCTGTGTTTAAAGTAGTGACAGCTCAATATTTCCTCCAGGACCAGTCTTTAATGTTGTGAAAGCTCAGTATTTCCCCCAGGACCTGTGTTTAAAGTTGTGACAGCTCAGTATTTCCCCCAGGACCTGTGTTTAAATTTGTGACAGTTCAGTATTTCCCCCAGGACCTGTGTTTAAATTTGTGACAGTTCAGTATTTCCCCCAGGATCTGTGTTTAAAGTTGTGACAGCTCAGTATTTCCACCAGGACCTGTCTTCAAAGTTGTGACAGCTCAGTATTTCACCCAGGACCTGTGTTTAAAGTTGTGACAGCTCAGTATTTCCCCCAGGACCTGTGTTTAAAGTTGTGACAGCTCAGTATTTCCCCCAGGACCTGTGCTTACAGTTTTGACAGTTCACTATTTTACCCAGGACCTTTCTTCAAAGTTGTGACAGTTCAGTATTTCCCCCAGGACCTGTCTTTGAACTTGTGAAAGCTCAGTATTTCCCCCAGGATCTCTCTTCAAAGTTGTGACAGTTCAGTATTTCCCCCAGGACCTATGTTTAAAGTTGTGACAGCTCAGTATTTCCCCCAGGACCTGTGCTTAAAGTTGTGACAGCTCAGTATTTCCTCCAGGACCTGTGTTTAAAGTTGTGACAGCTCAGTGTTTCACCCAGGACCTGTCTTTAAAGTTGTGACAGCTCAGTATTTCCTCCAGGACCTGTGTTTAAAGTTGTGACAGCTCAGTATTTCCCCCAGGATCTGTGTTTAAAGTTGTGACAGCTCACTATTTCCCCCAGGATCTGTGTTTAAAGTTGTGGCAGCTCAGAATTTCCCCCAGGACCTGTCTTTAAAGTTGTGACAGTTTAGTATTTCCTGCAGGCCCTGTGTTCACAGATGTGACAACTCAGTATTTCCCCCAGGACCTGTCTTTAAAGTTGTGACAGCTCAGTATTTCCCCCAGGATCTGTGTTTAAAGTTGTGACAGCTCAGTATTTCCACCAGGACCTGTCTTCAAAGTTGTGACAGCTCAGTATTTCACCCAGGACCTGTGTTTAAAGTTGTGACAGTTCAGTATTTCCCCCAGGACCTGTGTTTAAAGTTGTGACAGCTCAGTATTTCCCCCAGGACCAGTGTTTAAAGATGTGAGACCTCAGTATTTCCCCAGGCCCTGTGTTTAAAGTTCAGAAAGCTCAGTATTTTACCCAGGACCTGTCTTTAAGTTGTGACAGCTCAGTATTTCCCCCAGGACCTGTCTTTAAAGTTGTGACAGCTCAGTCGTTCCCCAGGACCAGTGTTTAAAGTTGAGAAAGCTCAGTATTTTACCCAAGACCTGTCTTTAAGTTGTGACAGCTCAGTGTTTCCCCCAGGACCTGTGTTTAAAGTTGTGAGAGCTCAGTCTTTCCCCCAGGACCTGTGTTTAATTTTGTGACAGCTCAGTCTTTCCCCCAGGACCTGTCTTTAAGTTGTGACAGCTCAGTATTTCCCCCAGGACATGTCTTTAAAGTTGTGACAGTTCAGTATTTCCTGCAGGCCCTGTTTTCACAGATGTGACAGTTCAGTATTTTACCCAGGACCTGTCTTTAAAGTTGTGACGGTTCAGTATTTCCTGCAGGCCCTGTGTTCACAGATGTGACAGTTCAGTATTGTCCCCAAGACCTGTGTTTACAGTTGTGACAGCTCAGTATTTCCCCCAGGACCTGTCTTTAAAGTTGTGACAGCTCAGTCTTTCCCCCAGGACATGTCTTTAAAGTTGTGACAGTTCAGTATTCCTGCAGGCCCTGTGTTCACAGATGTGACAGTTCAGTATTTTACCCAGGACCAGTCTTTAAAGTTGTGACAGCTCAGTATTTCCCCCAGGACCTGTGTTTAAATTTGTGACAGTTCAGTATTTCCCCCAGGACCTGTCTTTAAAGTTGTGACAGCTCAGTATTTCCCCCAGGACCTGTGTTTAAATTTGTGACAGTTCAGTATTTCCCCCAGGACCTGTCTTTAAAGTTGTGACAGCTCAGTATTTCCCCCAGGACCCGTGTTTAAAGTTGTGACAGCTCAGTATTTCCCCCAGGACCTGTGTTTAAATTTGTGACAGTTCAGTATTTCCCCCAGGACCTGTCTTTAAAGTTGTGACAGCTCAGTATTTCCACCAGGACCTGTCTTTAAAGTTGTGACAGCTCAGTATTTCCCCCAGGACCTGTCTTTAAAGTTGTGACAGTTCAATATTACCCCCAGGATCTGTGTTTAATGGTTGTGACAGCTCAGTATTTCCCCCAGGACCTGTGTTTAAATTTGTGACAGTTCAGTATTTCCCCCAGGACCTGTCTTTAAAGTTGTGACAGCTCAGTATTTCCCCCAGGATCTGTGTTTAAAGTTGTGACAGCTCAGTATTTCCACCAGGACCTGTCTTTAAAGTTGTGACAGCTCAGTATTTCCCCCAGGATCTGTGTTTAAAGTTGTGACAGCTCAGTATTTCCACCAGCACCTGTCTTTAAAGTTGTGACAGCTCAGTATTTCCCCCAGGACCATGTGTTTAAAGTTGTGACAGCTCAGTATTTCCCCCAGGACCTGTCTTTAAAGTTGTGACAGTTTAGTATTTCCTGCAGGCCCTGTGTTCACAGATGTGACAGCTCAGTATTTCCCCCAGGACCTGTGTTTAAAGTTGTGACAGCTCAGTATTTCCCCCAGGACCTGTCTTCAAAGTTGTGACAGCTCAGTATTTCACCCAGGACCTGTGTTTAAAGTTGTGACAGTTCAGTATTTCCCCCAGGACCTGTCTTTAAAGTTGTGACAGCTCAGTATTTCCCCCAGGATCTGTGTTTAAAGTTGTGACAGCTCAGTATTTCCACCAGGACCTGTCTTTAAAGTTGTGGCAGCTCAGTATTTCCCCCAGGACCTGTGTTTAAAGTTGTGACAGCTCAGTATTTCCCCCAGGACCTGTCTTTAAAGTTGTGACAGTTTAGTATTTCCTGCAGGCCCTGTGTTCACAGATGTGACAGCTCAGTATTTCCCCCAGGACCTGTCTTTAAAGTTGTGACAGCTCAGTATTTCCCCCAGGATCTGTGTTTAAAGTTGTGACAGCTCAGTATTTCCACCAGGACCTGTCTTTAAAGTTGTGACAGCTCAGTATTTCACCCAGGACCTGTGTTTAAAGTTGTGACAGCTCAGTATTTCCCCCAGGATCTCTCTTCCAAGTTGTGACAGCTCAGTCTTTCCCCCAGGACCTGTGCTTACAGTTTTGACAGTTCAGTATTTTACCCAGGACCTTTCTTCAAAGTTGTGACAGTTCAGTATTTCCCCCAGGACCTGTGTTTAAAGTTGTGAAAGCTCAGTATTTCCCCCAGGATCTCTCTTCAAAGTTGTGACAGTTCAGTATTTCCCCCAGGACCTGTGCTTAATGTTGTGACAGCTCAGTATTTCCTCCAGGACCTGTGTTTAAAGTTGTGACAGCTCAGTGTTTCACCCAGGACCTGTCTTTAAAGTTGTGACAGCTCAGTATTTCCTCCAGGACCTGTGTTTAAAGTTGTGACAGCTCAGTATTTCCCCCAGGATCTGTGTTTAAAGTTGTGACAGCTCAGTATTTCCCCCAGGATCTGTGTTTAAAGTTGTGACAGCTCAGTATTTCCACCAGGACCTGTCTTCAAAGTTGTGACAGCTCAGTATTTCACCCAGGACCTGTGTTTAAAGTTGTGACAGTTCAGTATTTCCCCCAGGACCTGTCTTTAAAGTTGTGACAGCTCAGTATTTCCCCCAGGATCTGTGTTTAAAGTTGTGACAGCTCAGTATTTCCCCCAGGACCTGTCTTTAAAGTTGTGACAGTTTAGTATTTCCTGCAGGCCCTGTGTTCACAGATGTGACAGCTCAGTATTTCCCCCAGGACCTGTCTTTAAAGTTGTGACAGCTCAGTTTTTCCCCCAGGATCTCTCTTCCAAGTTGTGACAGCTCAGTCTTTCCCCCAGGACCTGTGCTTACAGTTTTGACAGTTCAGTATTTTACCCAGGACCTTTCTTCAAAGTTGTGACAGTTCAGTATTTCCCCCAGGACCTGTGTTTAAAGTTGTGAAAGCTCAGTATTTCCCCCAGGATCTCTCTTCAAAGTTGTGACAGCTCAGTATTTCCACCAGCACCTGTCTTTAAAGTTGTGACAGCTCAGTATTTCCCCCAGGACCTGTGTTTAAAGTTGTGACAGCTCAGTATTTCCCCCAGGACCTGTCTTTAAAGTTGTGACAGTTTAGTATTTCCTGCAGGCCCTGTGTTCACAGATGTGACAGCTCAGTATTTCCCCCAGGACCTGTCTTTAAAGTTGTGACAGCTCAGTATTTCCCCCAGGATCTGTGTTTAAAGTTGTGACAGCTCAGTATTTCCACCAGGACCTGTCTTTAAAGTTGTGACAGCTCAGTATTTCACCCAGGACCTGTGTTTAAAGTTGTGACAGTTCAGTATTTCCCCCAGGACCTGTTTTTACAGTTTTGACAGCTCAGTATTTCACCCAGGACCTGTGTTTAAAGTTGTGACAGCTCAGTATTTCCCCCACGATCTCTCTTCCAAGTTGTGACAGCTCAGTATTTCCACCAGGACCTGCCTTTAAAGTAGTGACAGCTCAGTATTTCCCACAGGACCTGTGTTTAAAGTTGTGACAGCTCAGTATTTCACCCAGGACCTGTGTTTAAAGTTCTGACAGCTCAGTATTTCCTCCAGGACCTGTCTTTAAAGTTGTGACAGCTCAGTATTTTACCCAGGACCTGTGTTTAAAGTTGTGACAGCTCAGTATTTTACCCAGGACCTGTGTTTAAAGTTGTGACAGCTCAGTATTTCCCCCAGGACCTGTGTTTAAAGTTGTGACAGCTCAGTATTTCCCCCAGGACCTGTGTTTAAAGTCGAGACAGCTCAGTATTTTACCCAGGACCTGTCTTTAAGTTGTGACAGCTCAGTATTTCCCCCAGGACCTGTGTTTAAAGTTGTGACAGTTCAGTATTTCCCGCAGGCCCTGTCTTTAAAGTTGTGACAGCTCCGTATTATCCCCAGGACCTGTGTTTAAAGTTGTGACAGCTCAGTATTTTCCCCAGGACCTGTCTTTAAAGTTGTGACAGCTCAGTATTTTCCCACGACCTGTGTTTAAAGTTGTGACAGCACAGTATTTTCCCCAGGACCTGTGTTTAAAGTTGTGACAGCTCAGTATTTCCACCAGGACCTGTCTTTAAAGTTGTGACAGCTGAGTATTTCCCCCAGGACCTGTGTTTAAAGTTCTGACAGCTCAGTATTTCCCCCAGGACCTGTCTTTAAAGTTGTGACAGCTCAGTATTTCCCCCTGGATCTGTGTTTAAAGTTGTGACAGCTCAGTATTTCCACCAGGACCTGTCTTTAAAGTAGTGACAGCTCAGTATTTCCCACAGGACCTGTGTTTAAAGTTGTGACAGCTCAGTATTTCACCCAGGACCTGTGTTTAAAGTTCTGACAGCTCAGTATTTCCACCAGGACCTGTCTTTAAAGTTGTGACAGCTCAGTATTTCCCCCAGGACCTGTGTTTAAAGTTGTGACAGCTCAGAATTTCACCCAGGACCTGTGTTTAAAGTTGCGACAGCTCAGTATTTCCACCAGGACCTGTCTTTAAAGTTGTGACAGCTCAGTATTTCCACCAGGACCTGTGTTTACAGTTTTGACAGTTCAGTATTTTACCCAGGCCCTGTGTTTAAAGTTGAGACAGCTCAGTATTTCCCCCAGCACCTGTGTTTAAAGTTGTGACAGCTCAGTATTTTACCCAGGACCTGTGTTTGAAGTTGTGACAGCTCAGTATTTCCCCCAGGCCCTGTCTTTAAAGTTGTGACAGCTCCGTATTATCCCCAGGACCTGTGTTTAAAGTTGTGACAGCTCAGTATTTTCCCCAGGACCTGTCTTTAAAGTTGTGACAGCTCAGTATTTTCCCCACGACCTGTCTTTAAAGTTGTGACAGCTCAGTATCTCCCCCAGGACCTGTGTTTAAAGTAGTGACAGCTCAGTATTTCCCCCAGGACCTGTGTTTAAAGTTGTGACAGCTCAATATTTCCTCCAGGACCAGTCTTTAATGTTGTGACAGCTCAGTATTTCCCCCAGGACCTGTCTTTAAAGTTGTGACATCTCAGTATTTCCCTCAGGACCTGTCTTTAAAGTTGTGACAGCTCAATATTTCCTCCAGGACCAGTCTTTAATGTTGTGACAGCTCAGTATTTCCCCCAGGACCTGTGTTTAAAGTTGTGACAGCTCAGTATTTCCCCCAGGACCTGTGTTTAAAGTTGTGACAGCTCAATATTTCCTCCAGGACCAGTCTTTAATGTTGTGACAGCTCAGTATTTCCCCCAGGACCTGTCTTTAAAGTTGTGACATCTCAGTATTTCCCTCAGGACCTGTCTTTAAAGTTGTGACAGCTCAGTATTTCCCCCAGGACCTGTGTTTCAAGTTGTGACAGCTCAGTATTTCCCCCAGGACCTGTGTTTAAAGTTGTGACAGCTCAATATTTCCTCCAGGACCAGTCTTTAATGTTGTGACAGCTCAGTATTTCCCCCAGGACCTGTCTTTAAAGTTGTGACATCTCAGTATTTCCCTCAGGACCTGTCTTTAAAGTTGTGACAGCTCAGTATTTTCCCCAGGACCTGTGTTTAAAGTTGTGACAGCTCAGTATTTCCCCCAGGACCTGTCTTTAAAGTTGTGACATCTCAGTATTTCCCTCAGGACCTGTCTTTAAAGTTGTGACAGCTCAGTATTTTCCCCAGGACCTGTCTTTAAAGATGCGACAGCTCAGTATATCCACCAGGACCTGTCTTTAAAGTTGTGACAGCTCAGTATTTCCCCCAGGACCTGTGTTTACAGTTTTGACAGTTCAGTATTTTACCCAGGCCCTGTGTTTAAAGTTGAGACAGCTCAGTATTTCCCCAAGGACCTGTGTTTAAAGTTGTGACAGCTCAGTATTTTACCCAGGACCTGTGTTTGAAGTTGTGACAGCTCAGTATTTCCCCCAGGACCTGTGTTTAAAGTTGTGACAGCTCAGTATTTCCCCCAGGACCTGTGTTTAAAGTAGGGACAGCTCAGTATTTTACCCAGGACCTGTCTTTAAGTTGTGACAGCTCAGTATTTCACCCAGGACCTGTGTTTAAAGTTGTGACAGCTCAGTATTTCCCCCAGGACCTGTGTTTAAAGTTGCGACAGCTCAGTATTTCCCCCAGGACCTGTGTTTACAGTTGTGACAGCTCAGTATTTCCCCCAGGCCCTGACTTTAAAGTTGTGACAGCTCCGTATTATCCCAAGGACCTGTGTTTAAAGTTGTGACAGCTCAATATTTCCTCCAGGACCAGTCTTTAATGTTGTGACAGCTCAGTAGTTCCCCCAGGACCTGTCTTTAAAGTTGTGACAGCTCAGTCGTTCCCCAGGACCAGTGTTTAAAGTTGAGAAAGCTCAGTATTTTACCCAAGACCTGTCTTTAAGTTGTGACAGCTCAGTATTTCCCCCAGGACCTGTGTTTAAAGTTGTGAGAGCTCAGTCTTTCCCCCAGGACCTGTGTTTAATTTTGTGACAGCTCAGTATTTCCCCCAGGACCTGTCTTTAAGTTGTGACAGCTCAGTATTTCCCCCAGGACATGTCTTTAAAGTTGTGACAGTTCAGTATTTCCTGCAGGCCCTGTTTTCTCAGATGTGACAGTTCAGTATTGTCCCCAGGACCTGTGTTTACAGTTGTGACAGCTCAGTTTTTCCCCCAGGACCTGTCTTTAAAGTTGTGACAGTTCAGTATTTCCTGCAAGCCCTGTTTTCACAGATGTGACAGTTCAGTATTGTCCCCAGGACCTGTCTTTAAAGTTGTGACAGCTCAGTATTTCCCCCAGGACCTGTGTTTAAAGTTGTGACTGCTCAGTATTTCCTGCAAGCCCTGTTTTCACAGATGTGACAGTTCAGTATTGTCCCCAGGACCTGTCTTTAAAGTTGTGACAGCTCAGTATTTCCCCCAGGACCTGTGTTTAAAGTTGTGACTGCTCAGTATTTCCCCCAGGACCTGTCTTTAAAGTTGTGACGGTTCAGTATTTCCTGCAGGCCCTGTGTTCACAGATGTGACAGTTCAGTATTTTACCCAGGACCAGTCTTTAAAGTTGTGACAGCTCAGTATTTCCCCCAGGACCTGTGTTTAAATTTGTGACTGTTCAGTATTTCCCCCAGGACCTGTCTTTAAAGTTGTGACAGTTCAATATTACCCCCAGGACCTGTGTTTAAAGTTGTGACGGTTCAGTATTTCCCCCAGGACCTGTCTTTAAAGTTGTGACAGTTCAATATTACCCCCAGGACCTGTGTTTAAAGTTGTGACAGCTCAGTATTTCCCCCAGGACCTGTGTTTAAATTTGTGACAGTTCAGTATTTCCCCCAGGACCTGTCTTTAAAGTTGTGACAGCTCAGTATTTCCACCAGGACCTGTCTTTAAAGTTGTGACAGCTCAGTATTTCCCCCAGGATCTGTGTTTAAAGTTGTGACAGCTCAGTATTTCCACCAGGACCTGTCTTCAAAGTTGTGACAGCTCAGTATTTCACCCAGGACCTGTGTTTAAAGTTGTGACAGTTCAGTATTTCCCCCAGGACCTGTCTTTAAAGTTGTGACAGCTCAGTATTTCACCCAGGACCTGTGTTTAAAGTTGTGACAGCTCAGTATTTCCCCCAGGACCTGTGCTTACAGTTTTGACAGTTCAGTATTTTACCCAGGACCTTTCTTCAAAGTTGTGACAGTTCAGTATTTCCCCCAGGACCTGTGTTTAAAGTTGTGAAAGCTCAGTATTTCCCCCAGGATCTCTCTTCAAAGTTGTGACAGTTCAGTATTTCCCCCAGGACCTATGTTTAAAGTTGTGACAGCTCAGTATTTCCCCCAGGACCTGTGCTTAAAGTTGTGACAGCTCAGTATTTCCTCCAGGACCTTTGTTTAAAGTTGTGACAGCTCAGTGTTTCACCCAGGACCTGTCTCTAAAGTTGTGACAGCTCAGTATTTCCTCCAGGACCTGTGTTTAAAGTTGTGACAGCTCAGTATTTCCCCCAGGATCTGTGTTTAAAGTTGTGACAGCTCACTATTTCCCCCAGGATCTGTGTTTAAAGTTGTGGCAGCTCAGTATTTCCCCCAGGACCTGTCTTTAAAGTTGTGACAGTTTAGTATTTCCTGCAGGCCCTGTGTTCACAGATGTGACAGCTCAGTATTTCCCCCAGGACCTGTCTTTAAAGTTGTGACAGCTCAGTATTTCCCCCAGGATCTGTGTTTAAAGTTGTGACAGCTCAGTATTTCCACCAGGACCTGTCTTTAAAGTTGTGACAGCTCAGTATTTCACCCAGGACCTGTGTTTAAAGTTGTGACAGCTCAGTATTTCCCCCAGGATCTCTCTTCCAAGTTGTGACAGCTCAGTCTTTCCCCCAGGACCTGTGCTTACAGTTTTGACAGTTCAGTATTTTGCCCAGGACCTTTCTTCAAAGTTGTGACAGTTCAGTATTTCCCCCAGGACCTGTGTTTAAAGTTGTGAAAGCTCAGTATTTCCCCCAGGATCTCTCTTCAAAGTTGTGACAGTTCAGTATTTCCCCCAGGACCTGTGCTTAATGTTGTGACAGCTCAGTATTTCCTCCAGGACCTGTGTTTAAAGTTGTGACAGCTCAGTGTTTCACCCAGGACCTGTCTTTAAAGTTGTGACAGCTCAGTATTTCCACCAGGATCTGTGTTTAAAGTTGTGACAGCTCAGTATTTCCACCAGCACCTGTCTTTAAAGTTGTGACAGCTCAGTATTTCCCCCAGGACCTGTGTTTAAAGTTGTGACAGCTCAGTATTTCCCCCAGCACCTGTCTTTAAAGTTGTGACAGCTCAGTATTTCCCCCAGGACCTGTCTTTAAAGTTGTGACAGCTCAGTATTTCCCCCAGGATCTGTGTTTAAAGTTGTGACAGCTCAGTATTTCCACCAGGACCTGTCTTTAAAGTTGTGACAGCTCAGTATTTCACCCAGGACCTGTGTTTAAAGTTGTGACAGTTCAGTATTTCACCCAGGACCTGTTTTTACAGTTTTGACAGCTCAGTATTTCACCCAGGACCTGTGTTTAAAGTTGTGACAGCTCAGTATTTCCCCCACGATCTCTCTTCCAAGTTGTGACAGCTCAGTCTTTCACCCAGGATCTCTTTTCAAGGTTGTGACAGTTCAGTATTTCCCCCAGGACCTGTGTGTAAAGTTGTGACAGCTCAGTATTTTCCCCAGGACCTGTGTTTAAAGTTGTGACAGCTCAGTATTTCCACCAGGACCTGTCTTTAAAGTTGTGACAGTTCAATATTACCCCCAGGATCTGTGTTTAATGGTTGTGACAGCTCAGTATTTCCCCCAGGACCTGTGTTTAAAGTTGTGACAGCTCAGTATTTCCCCCAGGACCTGTGTTTAAATTTGTGACAGTTCAGTATTTCCCCCAGGACCTGTCTTTAAAGTTGTGACAGCTCAGTATTTCCCCCAGGATCTGTGTTTAAAGTTGTGACAGCTCAGTATTTCCACCAGGACCTGTCTTTAAAGTTGTGACAGCTCAGTATTTCCCCCAGGATCTGTGTTTAAAGTTGTGACAGCTCAGTATTTCCACCAGCACCTGTCTTTAAAGTTGTGACAGCTCAGTATTTCCCCCAGGACCAGTGTTTAAAGTTGTGACAGCTCAGTATTTCCCCCAGGACCTGTCTTTAAAGTTGTGACAGTTTAGTATTTCCTGCAGGCCCTGTGTTCACAGATGTGACAGCTCAGTATTTCCCCCAGGACCTGTCTTTAAAGTTGTGACAGCTCAGTATTTCCCCCAGGATCTGTGTTTAAAGTTGTGACAGCTCAGTATTTCCACCAGGACCTGTCTTCAAAGTTGTGACAGCTCAGTATTTCACCCAGGACCTGTGTTTAAAGTTGTGACAGTTCAGTATTTCCCCCAGGACCTGTCTTTAAAGTTGTGACAGCTCAGTATTTCCCCCAGGATCTGTGTTTAAAGTTGTGACAGCTCAGTATTTCCACCAGGACCTGTCTTTAAAGTTGTGGCAGCTCAGTATTTCCCCCAGGACCTGTGTTTAAAGTTGTGACAGCTCAGTATTTCCCCCAGGACCTGTCTTTAAAGTTGTGACAGTTTAGTATTTCCTGCAGGCCCTGTGTTCACAGATGTGACAGCTCAGTATTTCCCCCAGGACCTGTCTTTAAAGTTGTGACAGCTCAGTACTTCCCCCAGGATCTGTGTTTAAAGTTGTGACAGCTCAGTATTTCCCCCAGGACCTGTCTTTAAAGTTGTGACAGCTCAGTATTTCACCCAGGACCTGTGTTTAAAGTTGTGACAGCTCAGTATTTCCCCCAGGATCTCTCTTCCAAGTTGTGACAGCTCAGTCTTTCCCCCAGGACCTGTGCTTACAGTTTTGACAGTTCAGTATTTTACCCAGGACCTTTCTTCAAAGTTGTGACAGTTCAGTATTTCCCCCAGGACCTGTGCTTAATGTTGTGACAGCTCAGTATTTCCTCCAGGACCTGTGTTTAAAGTTGTGACAGCTCAGTGTTTCACCCAGGACCTGTCTTTAAAGTTGTGACAGCTCAGTATTTCCTCCAGGACCTGTGTTTAAAGTTGTGACAGCTCAGTATTTCCCCCAGGATCTGTGTTTAAAGTTGTGACAGCTCAGTATTTCCCCCAGGATCTGTGTTTAAAGTTGTGACAGCTCAGTATTTCCACCAGGACCTGTGTTTAAAGTTGTGACAGCTCAGTATTTTCCCCAGGACCTGTGTTTAAAGTTGTGACAGCTCAGTATTTCCACCAGGACCTGTCTTTAAAGTTGTGACAGTTCAGTATTTCCCCCAGGACCTGCCTTTAAAGTTGTGACAGTTCAGTATTTCCCCCAGGACCTGTCTTTAAAGTTGTGACAGTTCAGTATTTCCCCCAGGACCTGTCTTTAATGTTGTGACAGCTCAGTATTTCCCCCAGGACCTGTGTTTAAAGTAGTGACAGCTCAATATTTCCTCCAGGACCAGTCTTTAATGTTGTGAAAGCTCAGTATTTCCCCCAGGACCTGTGTTTAAAGTTGTGACAGCTCAGTATTTCCCCCAGGACGTGTGTTTAAAGTTGTGACAGCTCAGTATTTCCCCCAGGACCAGTGTTTAAAGATGTGAGACCTCAGTATTTCCCCAGGCCCTGTGTTTAAAGTTCAGAAAGCTCAGTATTTTACCCAGGACCTGTCTTTAAGTTGTGACAGCTCATTATTTCCCCCAGGACCTGTCTTTAAAGTTGTGACAGCTCAGTCGTTCCCCAGGACCAGTGTTTAAAGTTGAGAAAGCTCAGTATTTTACCCAAGACCTGTCTTTAAGTTGTGACAGCTCAGTATTTCCCCCAGGACCTGTGTTTAAAGTTGTGAGAGCTCAGTCTTTCCCCCAGGACCTGTGTTTAATTTTGTGACAGCTCAGTCTTTCCCCCAGGACCTGTCTTTAAGTTGTGACAGCTCAGTATTTCCCCCAGGACATGTCTTTAAAGTTGTGACAGTTCAGTATTTCCTGCAGGCCCTGTTTTCACAGATGTGACAGTTCAGTATTGTCCCCAGGACCTGTGTTTACAGTTGTGACAGCTCAGTATTTCCCCCAGGACCTGTCTTTAAAGTTGTGACAGCTCAGTCTTTCCCCCAGGACATGTCTTTAAAGTTGTGACAGTTCAGTATTTCCTGCAGGCCCTGTTTTCACAGATGTGACAGTTCAGTATTGTCCCCAGGACCTGTCTTTAAAGTTGTGACAGCTCAGTATTTCCCCCAGGACCTGTGTTTAAAGTTGTGACAGCTCAGTATTTCCCCCAGGACCTGTGTTTAAATTTGTGACAGTTCAGTATTTCCCCCAGGACCTGTCTTTAAAGTTGTGACAGTTCAATATTACCCCCAGGATCTGTGTTTAATGGTTGTGACAGCTCAGTATTTCCCCCAGGACCTGTGTTTAAAGTTGTGACAGCTCAGTATTTCCCCCAGGACCTGTGTTTAAATTTGTGACAGTTCAGTATTTCCCCCAGGACCTGTGTTTAAAGTTGTGACAGCTCAGTATTTCCCCCAGGATCTGTGTTTAAAGTTGAGACAGCTCAGTATTTCCACCAGGACCTGTCTTTAAAGTTGTGACAGCTCAGTATTTCCCCCAGGATCTGTGTTTAAAGTTGTGACAGCTCAGTATTTCCACCAGCACCTGTCTTTAAAGTTGTGACAGCTCAGTATTTCCCCCAGGACCAGTGTTTAAAGTTGTGACAGCTCAGTATTTCCCCCAGGACCTGTCTTTAAAGTTGTGACAGTTTAGTATTTCCTGCAGGCCCTGTGTTCACAGATGTGACAGCTCAGTATTTCCCCCAGGACCTGTCTTTAAAGTTGTGACAGCTCAGTATTTCCCCCAGGATCTGTGTTTAAAGTTGTGACAGCTCAGTATTTCCACCAGGACCTGTCTTCAAAGTTGTGACAGCTCAGTATTTCACCCAGGACCTGTGTTTAAAGTTGTGACAGTTCAGTATTTCCCCCAGGACCTGTCTTTAAAGTTGTGACAGCTCAGTATTTCCCCCAGGATCTGTGTTTAAAGTTGTGACAGCTCAGTATTTCCACCAGGACCTGTCTTTAAAGTTGTGGCAGCTCAGTATTTCCCCCAGGACCTGTGTTTAAAGTTGTGACAGCTCAGTATTTCCCCCAGGACCTGTCTTTAAAGTTGTGACAGTTTAGTATTTCCTGCAGGCCCTGTGTTCACAGATGTGACAGCTCAGTATTTCCCCCAGGACCTGTCTTTAAAGTTGTGACAGCTCAGTATTTCCCCCAGGATCTGTGTTTAAAGTTGTGACAGCTCAGTATTTCCACCAGGACCTGTCTTTAAAGTTGTGACAGCTCAGTATTTCACCCAGGACCTGTGTTTAAAGTTGTGACAGCTCAGTATTTCCCCCAGGATCTCTCTTCCAAGTTGTGACAGCTCAGTCTTTCCCCCAGGACCTGTGCTTACAGTTTTGACAGTTCAGTATTTTACCCAGGACCTTTCTTCAAAGTTGTGACAGTTCAGTATTTCCCCCAGGACATGTGTTTAAAGTTGTGAAAGCTCAGTATTTCCCCCAGGACCTGTCTTTAAAGTTGTGACAGTTCAGTATTTCCCCCAGGACCTGTGCTTAATGTTGTGACAGCTCAGTATTTCCTCCAGGACCTGTGTTTAAAGTTGTGACAGCTCAGTGTTTCACCCAGGACCTGTCTTTAAAGTTGTGACAGCTCAGTATTTCCTCCAGGACCTGTGTTTAAAGTTGTGACAGCTCAGTATTTCCCCCAGGATCTGTGTTTAAAGTTGTGACAGCTCAGTATTTCCCCCAGGATCTGTGTTTAAAGTTGTGACAGCTCAGTATTTCCACCAGGACCTGTCTTCAAAGTTGTGACAGCTCAGTATTTCACACAGGACCTCTGTTTAAAGTTGTGACAGTTCAGTATTTCCCCCAGGACCTGTCTTTAAAGTTGTGACAGCTCAGTATTTCCCCCAGGATCTGTGTTTAAAGTTGTGACAGCTCAGTATTTCCACCAGGACCTGTCTTTAAAGTTGTGGCAGCTCAGTATTTCACCCAGGACCTGTGTTTAAAGTTGTGACAGCTCAGTATTTCCCCCAGGACCTGTCTTTAAAGTTTTGACAGTTTAGTATTTCCTGCAGGCCCTGTGTTCACAGATGTGACAGCTCAGTATTTCCCCCAGGACCTGTCTTTAAAGTTGTGACAGCTCAGTATTTCCCCCAGGATCTGTGTTTAAAGTTGTGACAGCTCAGTATTTCCACCAGGACCTGTCTTTAAAGTTGTGACAGCTCAGTATTTCACCCAGGACCTGTGTTTAAAGTTGTGACAGCTCAGTATTTCCCCCAGGATCTCTCTTCCAAGTTGTGACAGCTCAGTCTTTCCCCCAGGACCTGTGCTTACAGTTTTGACAGTTCAGTATTTTACCCAGGACCTTTCTTCAAAGTTGTGACAGTTCAGTATTTCCCCCAGGACCTGTGTTTAAAGTTGTGAAAGCTCAGTATTTCCCCCAGGATCTCTCTTCAAAGTTGTGACAGTTCAGTAATTCCCCCAGGACCTGTGCTTAATGTTGTGACAGCTCAGTATTTCCTCCAGGACCTGTGTTTAAAGTTGTGACAGCTCAGTGTTTCACCCAGGACCTGTCTTTAAAGTTGTGACAGCTCAGTATTTCCTCCAGGAACTGTGTTTAAAGTTGTGACAGCTCAGTATTTCCCCCAGGATCTGTGTTTAAAGTTGTGACAGCTCAGTATTTCCCCCAGGATCTGTGTTTAAAGTTGTGACAGCTCAGTATTTCCACCAGGACCTGTCTTTAAAGTTGTGACAGCTCAGTATTTCCACCAGGATCTGTGTTTAAAGTTGTGACAGCTCAGTATTTCCACCAGCACCTGTCTTTAAAGTTGTGACAGCTCAGTATTTCCCCCAGGACCTGTGTTTAAAGTTGTGACAGCTCAGTATTTCCCCCAGGACCTGTTTTTACAGTTTTGACAGCTCAGTATTTCACCCAGGACCTGTGTTTAAAGTTGTGACAGCTCAGTATTTCCCCCACGATCTCTCTTCCAAGTTGTGACAGCTCAGTCTTTCCCCCAGGACCTGTGCTTACAGTTTTGACAGTTCAGTATTTTACCCAGGACCTTTCTTCAAAGTTGTGACAGTTCAGTATTTCCCCCAGGACCTGTGTTTAAAGTTGTGACAGCTCAGTATTTCCCCCAGGATCTCTCTTCAAAGTTGTGACAGTTCAGTATTTCCCCCAGGACCTGTCTTTAAAGTTGTGAAAGCTCAGTATTTCCCCCAGGATCTCTCTTCAAAGTTGTGACAGTTCAGTATTTCCCCCAGGACCTGTGTTTAAAGTTGTGACAGCTCAGTATTTCCCCCAGGACCTGTGCTTAAAGTTGTGACAGCTCAGTATTTCCTCCAGGACCTGTGTTTAAAGTTGTGACAGCTCAGTGTTTCACCCAGGACCTGTCTTTAAAGTTGTGACAGCTCAGTATTTCCCTCAGGACCTGTTTTTAAAGTTGTGACAGCTCAGTCTTTCACCCAGGATCTCCTTTCAAGGTTGTGACAGCTCAGTATTTCCCCCAGGACCTGTGTGTAAAGTTGTGACAGCTCAGTATTTTCCCCAGGACCTGTGTTTAAAGTTGTGACAGCTCAGTATTTCCACCAGGATCTCTCTTCAAAGTTGTGACAGTTCAGTATTTTACCCAGGACATTTCTTTAAAGTTGTGACAGTTCAGTATTTCCCCCAGGACCTGTCTTTAAAGTTGTGACAGCTCAGTATTTCCTCCAGGACCTGTGTTTAAAGTTGTGAAAGCTCAGTATTTCCTCCAGGACCTGTGTTTAAA
Source organism: Heterodontus francisci (assembly GCF_036365525.1). Lineage (NCBI taxonomy): Eukaryota > Metazoa > Chordata > Chondrichthyes > Heterodontiformes > Heterodontidae > Heterodontus > Heterodontus francisci. The sequence goes on along the minus strand of NC_090392.1, from coordinate 8,945,395 downwards.
GTTGTGACAGCTCAGTGTTTCTCCCAGGACCTGTCTTTAAAGTTGTGACAGCTCAGTATTTCCTGCAGGCCCTGTGTTCACAGATGTGACAGTTCAGTATTTTAACCAGGACCTGTCTTTAAAGTTGTGACAGTTCAGTCTTTCACCCAGGACCTGTCTTTAAAGTTGTGACAGTTCAGTATTTCCTGCAGGCCCTGTGTTCACAGATGTGACAGCTCAGTATTTCCCCCAGGATCTGTGTTTAAAGTTGTGACAGCTCAGTATTTCCCCCAGGATCTGTGTTTAAAGTTGTGACAGCTCAGTATTTCCACCAGGACCTGTGTTTAAAGTTGTGACAGCTCAGTATTTCCCCCAGGATCTGTGTTTAAAGTTGTGACAGCTCAGTATTTCCACCAGCACCTGTCTTTAAAGTTGTGACAGCTCAGTATTTCCCCCAGGACCTGTGTTTAAAGTTGTGACAGCTCAGTATTTCCCCCAGGACCTGTCTTTAAAGTTGTGACAGCTCAGTATTTCCCCCAGGATCTGTGTTTAAAGTTGTGACAGCTCAGTATTTCCACCAGGACCTGTCTTTAAAGTTGTGACAGCTCAGTATTTCACCCAGGACCTGTGTTAAAAGTTGTGACAGTTCAGTATTTCCCCCAGGACCTGTGTTTAAAGTTGTGACAGCTCAGTATTTCCCCCACGATCTCTCTTCCAAGTTGTGACAGCTCAGTCTTTCCCCCAGGACCTGTGCTTACAGTTTTGACAGTTCAGTATTTTACCCAGGACCTTTCTTCAAAGTTGTGACAGTTCAGTATTTCCCCCAGGACCTGTGTTTAAAGTTGTGACAGCTCAGTATTTCCCCCAGGATCTCTCTTCAAAGTTGTGACAGTTCAGTATTTCCCCCAGGACCTGTGTTTAAAGTTGTGAAAGCTCAGTATTTCCCCCAGGAGCTCTCTTCAAAGTTGTGACAGTTCAGTATTTCCCCCAGGGCCTGTGTTTAAAGTTGTGACAGCTCAGTATTTCCCCCAGGACCTGTCTTTAAAGTTGTGACAGCTCAGTATTTCCACCAGGACCTGTGTTTAAAGTTGAGACCGCTCAGTATTTCCCTCAGGACCTGTTTTTAAAGTTGTGACAGCTCAGTCTTTCACCCAGGATCTCTTTTCAAGGATGTGACAGCTCAGTATTTCCCCCAGGATCTGTGTTTAAAGTTGTGACAGCTCAGTATTTCCCCCAGGATCTGTGTTTAAAGTTGTGACAGCTCAGTATTTCCACCAGGACCTGTGTTTAAAGTTGTGACAGCTCAGTATTTCCCCCAGGATCTGTGTTTAAAGTTGTGACAGCTCAGTATTTCCACCAGCACCTGTCTTTAAAGTTGTGACAGCTCAGTATTTCCCCCAGGACCTGTGTTTAAAGTTGTGACAGCTCAGTATTTCCCCCAGGACCTGTCTTTAAAGTTGTGACAGCTCAGTATTTCCCCCAGGATCTGTGTTTAAAGTTGTGACAGCTCAGTATTTCCACCAGGACCTGTCTTTAAAGTTGTGACAGCTCAGTATTTCACCCAGGACCTGTGTTAAAAGTTGTGACAGTTCAGTATTTCCCCCAGGACCTGTGTTTAAAGTTGTGACAGCTCAGTATTTCCCCCACGATCTCTCTTCCAAGTTGTGACAGCTCAGTCTTTCCCCCAGGACCTGTGCTTACAGTTTTGACAGTTCAGTATTTTACCCAGGACCTTTCTTCAAAGTTGTGACAGTTCAGTATTTCCCCCAGGACCTGTGTTTAAAGTTGTGACAGCTCAGTATTTCCCCCAGGATCTCTCTTCAAAGTTGTGACAGTTCAGTATTTCCCCCAGGACCTGTGTTTAAAGTAGTGACAGCTCAATATTTCCTCCAGGACCAGTCTTTAATGTTGTGAAAGCTCAGTATTTCCCCCAGGACCTGTGTTTAAAGTTGTGACAGCTCAGTATTTCCCCCAGGACCTGTGTTTAAATTTGTGACAGTTCAGTATTTCCCCCAGGACCTGTGTTTAAATTTGTGACAGTTCAGTATTTCCCCCAGGATCTGTGTTTAAAGTTGTGACAGCTCAGTATTTCCACCAGGACCTGTCTTCAAAGTTGTGACAGCTCAGTATTTCACCCAGGACCTGTGTTTAAAGTTGTGACAGCTCAGTATTTCCCCCAGGACCTGTGTTTAAAGTTGTGACAGCTCAGTATTTCCCCCAGGACCTGTGCTTACAGTTTTGACAGTTCAGTATTTTACCCAGGACCTTTCTTCAAAGTTGTGACAGTTCAGTATTTCCCCCAGGACCTGTCTTTGAACTTGTGAAAGCTCAGTATTTCCCCCAGGATCTCTCTTCAAAGTTGTGACAGTTCAGTATTTCCCCCAGGACCTATGTTTAAAGTTGTGACAGCTCAGTATTTCCCCCAGGACCTGTGCTTAAAGTTGTGACAGCTCAGTATTTCCTCCAGGACCTGTGTTTAAAGTTGTGACAGCTCAGTGTTTCACCCAGGACCTGTCTTTAAAGTTGTGACAGCTCAGTATTTCCTCCAGGACCTGTGTTTAAAGTTGTGACAGCTCAGTATTTCCCCCAGGATCTGTGTTTAAAGTTGTGACAGCTCACTATTTCCCCCAGGATCTGTGTTTAAAGTTGTGGCAGCTCAGAATTTCCCCCAGGACCTGTCTTTAAAGTTGTGACAGTTTAGTATTTCCTGCAGGCCCTGTGTTCACAGATGTGACAACTCAGTATTTCCCCCAGGACCTGTCTTTAAAGTTGTGACAGCTCAGTATTTCCCCCAGGATCTGTGTTTAAAGTTGTGACAGCTCAGTATTTCCACCAGGACCTGTCTTCAAAGTTGTGACAGCTCAGTATTTCACCCAGGACCTGTGTTTAAAGTTGTGACAGTTCAGTATTTCCCCCAGGACCTGTGTTTAAAGTTGTGACAGCTCAGTATTTCCCCCAGGACCAGTGTTTAAAGATGTGAGACCTCAGTATTTCCCCAGGCCCTGTGTTTAAAGTTCAGAAAGCTCAGTATTTTACCCAGGACCTGTCTTTAAGTTGTGACAGCTCAGTATTTCCCCCAGGACCTGTCTTTAAAGTTGTGACAGCTCAGTCGTTCCCCAGGACCAGTGTTTAAAGTTGAGAAAGCTCAGTATTTTACCCAAGACCTGTCTTTAAGTTGTGACAGCTCAGTGTTTCCCCCAGGACCTGTGTTTAAAGTTGTGAGAGCTCAGTCTTTCCCCCAGGACCTGTGTTTAATTTTGTGACAGCTCAGTCTTTCCCCCAGGACCTGTCTTTAAGTTGTGACAGCTCAGTATTTCCCCCAGGACATGTCTTTAAAGTTGTGACAGTTCAGTATTTCCTGCAGGCCCTGTTTTCACAGATGTGACAGTTCAGTATTTTACCCAGGACCTGTCTTTAAAGTTGTGACGGTTCAGTATTTCCTGCAGGCCCTGTGTTCACAGATGTGACAGTTCAGTATTGTCCCCAAGACCTGTGTTTACAGTTGTGACAGCTCAGTATTTCCCCCAGGACCTGTCTTTAAAGTTGTGACAGCTCAGTCTTTCCCCCAGGACATGTCTTTAAAGTTGTGACAGTTCAGTATTCCTGCAGGCCCTGTGTTCACAGATGTGACAGTTCAGTATTTTACCCAGGACCAGTCTTTAAAGTTGTGACAGCTCAGTATTTCCCCCAGGACCTGTGTTTAAATTTGTGACAGTTCAGTATTTCCCCCAGGACCTGTCTTTAAAGTTGTGACAGCTCAGTATTTCCCCCAGGACCTGTGTTTAAATTTGTGACAGTTCAGTATTTCCCCCAGGACCTGTCTTTAAAGTTGTGACAGCTCAGTATTTCCCCCAGGACCCGTGTTTAAAGTTGTGACAGCTCAGTATTTCCCCCAGGACCTGTGTTTAAATTTGTGACAGTTCAGTATTTCCCCCAGGACCTGTCTTTAAAGTTGTGACAGCTCAGTATTTCCACCAGGACCTGTCTTTAAAGTTGTGACAGCTCAGTATTTCCCCCAGGACCTGTCTTTAAAGTTGTGACAGTTCAATATTACCCCCAGGATCTGTGTTTAATGGTTGTGACAGCTCAGTATTTCCCCCAGGACCTGTGTTTAAATTTGTGACAGTTCAGTATTTCCCCCAGGACCTGTCTTTAAAGTTGTGACAGCTCAGTATTTCCCCCAGGATCTGTGTTTAAAGTTGTGACAGCTCAGTATTTCCACCAGGACCTGTCTTTAAAGTTGTGACAGCTCAGTATTTCCCCCAGGATCTGTGTTTAAAGTTGTGACAGCTCAGTATTTCCACCAGCACCTGTCTTTAAAGTTGTGACAGCTCAGTATTTCCCCCAGGACCAGTGTTTAAAGTTGTGACAGCTCAGTATTTCCCCCAGGACCTGTCTTTAAAGTTGTGACAGTTTAGTATTACCTGCAGGCCCTGTGTTCACAGATGTGACAGCTCAGTATTTCCCCCAGGACCTGTGTTTAAAGTTGTGACAGCTCAGTATTTCCCCCAGGACCTGTCTTCAAAGTTGTGACAGCTCAGTATTTCACCCAGGACCTGTGTTTAAAGTTGTGACAGTTCAGTATTTCCCCCAGGACCTGTCTTTAAAGTTGTGACAGCTCAGTATTTCCCCCAGGATCTGTGTTTAAAGTTGTGACAGCTCAGTATTTCCACCAGGACCTGTCTTTAAAGTTGTGGCAGCTCAGTATTTCCCCCAGGACCTGTGTTTAAAGTTGTGACAGCTCAGTATTTCCCCCAGGACCTGTCTTTAAAGTTGTGACAGTTTAGTATTTCCTGCAGGCCCTGTGTTCACAGATGTGACAGCTCAGTATTTCCCCCAGGACCTGTCTTTAAAGTTGTGACAGCTCAGTATTTCCCCCAGGATCTGTGTTTAAAGTTGTGACAGCTCAGTATTTCCACCAGGACCTGTCTTTAAAGTTGTGACAGCTCAGTATTTCACCCAGGACCTGTGTTTAAAGTTGTGACAGCTCAGTATTTCCCCCAGGATCTCTCTTCCAAGTTGTGACAGCTCAGTCTTTCCCCCAGGACCTGTGCTTACAGTTTTGACAGTTCAGTATTTTACCCAGGACCTTTCTTCAAAGTTGTGACAGTTCAGTATTTCCCCCAGGACCTGTGTTTAAAGTTGTGAAAGCTCAGTATTTCCCCCAGGATCTCTCTTCAAAGTTGTGACAGTTCAGTATTTCCCCCAGGACCTGTGCTTAATGTTGTGACAGCTCAGTATTTCCTCCAGGACCTGTGTTTAAAGTTGTGACAGCTCAGTGTTTCACCCAGGACCTGTCTTTAAAGTTGTGACAGCTCAGTATTTCCTCCAGGACCTGTGTTTAAAGTTGTGACAGCTCAGTATTTCCCCCAGGATCTGTGTTTAAAGTTGTGACAGCTCAGTATTTCCCCCAGGATCTGTGTTTAAAGTTGTGACAGCTCAGTATTTCCACCAGGACCTGTCTTCAAAGTTGTGACAGCTCAGTATTTCACCCAGGACCTGTGTTTAAAGTTGTGACAGTTCAGTATTTCCCCCAGGACCTGTCTTTAAAGTTGTGACAGCTCAGTATTTCCCCCAGGATCTGTGTTTAAAGTTGTGACAGCTCAGTATTTCCCCCAGGACCTGTCTTTAAAGTTGTGACAGTTTAGTATTTCCTGCAGGCCCTGTGTTCACAGATGTGACAGCTCAGTATTTCCCCCAGGACCTGTCTTTAAAGTTGTGACAGCTCAGTATTTCCCCCAGGATCTGTGTTTAAAGTTGTGACAGCTCAGTATTTCCACCAGGACCTGTCTTTAAAGTTGTGACAGCTCAGTATTTCACCCAGGACCTGTGTTTAAAGTTGTGACAGCTCAGTTTTTCCCCCAGGATCTCTCTTCCAAGTTGTGACAGCTCAGTCTTTCCCCCAGGACCTGTGCTTACAGTTTTGACAGTTCAGTATTTTACCCAGGACCTTTCTTCAAAGTTGTGACAGTTCAGTATTTCCCCCAGGACCTGTGTTTAAAGTTGTGAAAGCTCAGTATTTCCCCCAGGATCTCTCTTCAAAGTTGTGACAGCTCAGTATTTCCACCAGCACCTGTCTTTAAAGTTGTGACAGCTCAGTATTTCCCCCAGGACCTGTGTTTAAAGTTGTGACAGCTCAGTATTTCCCCCAGGACCTGTCTTTAAAGTTGTGACAGTTTAGTATTTCCTGCAGGCCCTGTGTTCACAGATGTGACAGCTCAGTATTTCCCCCAGGACCTGTCTTTAAAGTTGTGACAGCTCAGTATTTCCCCCAGGATCTGTGTTTAAAGTTGTGACAGCTCAGTATTTCCACCAGGACCTGTCTTTAAAGTTGTGACAGCTCAGTATTTCACCCAGGACCTGTGTTTAAAGTTGTGACAGTTCAGTATTTCCCCCAGGACCTGTTTTTACAGTTTTGACAGCTCAGTATTTCACCCAGGACCTGTGTTTAAAGTTGTGACAGCTCAGTATTTCCCCCACGATCTCTCTTCCAAGTTGTGACAGCTCAGTATTTCCACCAGGACCTGCCTTTAAAGTAGTGACAGCTCAGTATTTCCCACAGGACCTGTGTTTAAAGTTGTGACAGCTCAGTATTTCACCCAGGACCTGTGTTTAAAGTTCTGACAGCTCAGTATTTCCTCCAGGACCTGTCTTTAAAGTTGTGACAGCTCAGTATTTTACCCAGGACCTGTGTTTAAAGTTGTGACAGCTCAGTATTTTACCCAGGACCTGTGTTTAAAGTTGTGACAGCTCAGTATTTCCCCCAGGACCTGTGTTTAAAGTTGTGACAGCTCAGTATTTCCCCCAGGACCTGTGTTTAAAGTCGAGACAGCTCAGTATTTTACCCAGGACCTGTCTTTAAGTTGTGACAGCTCAGTATTTCCCCCAGGACCTGTGTTTAAAGTTGTGACAGTTCAGTATTTCCCGCAGGCCCTGTCTTTAAAGTTGTGACAGCTCCGTATTATCCCCAGGACCTGTGTTTAAAGTTGTGACAGCTCAGTATTTTCCCCAGGACCTGTCTTTAAAGTTGTGACAGCTCAGTATTTTCCCACGACCTGTGTTTAAAGTTGTGACAGCACAGTATTTTCCCCAGGACCTGTGTTTAAAGTTGTGACAGCTCAGTATTTCCACCAGGACCTGTCTTTAAAGTTGTGACAGCTCAGTATTTCCCCCAGGACCTGTGTTTAAAGTTCTGACAGCTCAGTATTTCCCCCAGGACCTGTCTTTAAAGTTGTGACAGCTCAGTATTTCCCCCTGGATCTGTGTTTAAAGTTGTGACAGCTCAGTATTTCCACCAGGACCTGTCTTTAAAGTAGTGACAGCTCAGTATTTCCCACAGGACCTGTGTTTAAAGTTGTGACAGCTCAGTATTTCACCCAGGACCTGTGTTTAAAGTTCTGACAGCTCAGTATTTCCACCAGGACCTGTCTTTAAAGTTGTGACAGCTCAGTATTTCCCCCAGGACCTGTGTTTAAAGTTGTGACAGCTCAGAATTTCACCCAGGACCTGTGTTTAAAGTTGCGACAGCTCAGTATTTCCACCAGGACCTGTCTTTAAAGTTGTGACAGCTCAGTATTTCCACCAGGACCTGTGTTTACAGTTTTGACAGTTCAGTATTTTACCCAGGCCCTGTGTTTAAAGTTGAGACAGCTCAGTATTTCCCCCAGCACCTGTGTTTAAAGTTGTGACAGCTCAGTATTTTACCCAGGACCTGTGTTTGAAGTTGTGACAGCTCAGTATTTCCCCCAGGCCCTGTCTTTAAAGTTGTGACAGCTCCGTATTATCCCCAGGACCTGTGTTTAAAGTTGTGACAGCTCAGTATTTTCCCCAGGACCTGTCTTTAAAGTTGTGACAGCTCAGTATTTTCCCCACGACCTGTCTTTAAAGTTGTGACAGCTCAGTATCTCCCCCAGGACCTGTGTTTAAAGTAGTGACAGCTCAGTATTTCCCCCAGGACCTGTGTTTAAAGTTGTGACAGCTCAATATTTCCTCCAGGACCAGTCTTTAATGTTGTGACAGCTCAGTATTTCCCCCAGGACCTGTCTTTAAAGTTGTGACATCTCAGTATTTCCCTCAGGACCTGTCTTTAAAGTTGTGACAGCTCAATATTTCCTCCAGGACCAGTCTTTAATGTTGTGACAGCTCAGTATTTCCCCCAGGACCTGTGTTTAAAGTTGTGACAGCTCAGTATTTCCCCCAGGACCTGTGTTTAAAGTTGTGACAGCTCAATATTTCCTCCAGGACCAGTCTTTAATGTTGTGACAGCTCAGTATTTCCCCCAGGACCTGTCTTTAAAGTTGTGACATCTCAGTATTTCCCTCAGGACCTGTCTTTAAAGTTGTGACAGCTCAGTATTTCCCCCAGGACCTGTGTTTCAAGTTGTGACAGCTCAGTATTTCCCCCAGGACCTGTGTTTAAAGTTGTGACAGCTCAATATTTCCTCCAGGACCAGTCTTTAATGTTGTGACAGCTCAGTATTTCCCCCAGGACCTGTCTTTAAAGTTGTGACATCTCAGTATTTCCCTCAGGACCTGTCTTTAAAGTTGTGACAGCTCAGTATTTTCCCCAGGACCTGTGTTTAAAGTTGTGACAGCTCAGTATTTCCCCCAGGACCTGTCTTTAAAGTTGTGACATCTCAGTATTTCCCTCAGGACCTGTCTTTAAAGTTGTGACAGCTCAGTATTTTCCCCAGGACCTGTCTTTAAAGATGCGACAGCTCAGTATATCCACCAGGACCTGTCTTTAAAGTTGTGACAGCTCAGTATTTCCCCCAGGACCTGTGTTTACAGTTTTGACAGTTCAGTATTTTACCCAGGCCCTGTGTTTAAAGTTGAGACAGCTCAGTATTTCCCCAAGGACCTGTGTTTAAAGTTGTGACAGCTCAGTATTTTACCCAGGACCTGTGTTTGAAGTTGTGACAGCTCAGTATTTCCCCCAGGACCTGTGTTTAAAGTTGTGACAGCTCAGTATTTCCCCCAGGACCTGTGTTTAAAGTAGGGACAGCTCAGTATTTTACCCAGGACCTGTCTTTAAGTTGTGACAGCTCAGTATTTCACCCAGGACCTGTGTTTAAAGTTGTGACAGCTCAGTATTTCCCCCAGGACCTGTGTTTAAAGTTGCGACAGCTCAGTATTTCCCCCAGGACCTGTGTTTACAGTTGTGACAGCTCAGTATTTCCCCCAGGCCCTGACTTTAAAGTTGTGACAGCTCCGTATTATCCCAAGGACCTGTGTTTAAAGTTGTGACAGCTCAATATTTCCTCCAGGACCAGTCTTTAATGTTGTGACAGCTCAGTATTTCCCCCAGGACCTGTCTTTAAAGTTGTGACAGCTCAGTCGTTCCCCAGGACCAGTGTTTAAAGTTGAGAAAGCTCAGTATTTTACCCAAGACCTGTCTTTAAGTTGTGACAGCTCAGTATTTCCCCCAGGACCTGTGTTTAAAGTTGTGAGAGCTCAGTCTTTCCCCCAGGACCTGTGTTTAATTTTGTGACAGCTCAGTATTTCCCCCAGGACCTGTCTTTAAGTTGTGACAGCTCAGTATTTCCCCCAGGACATGTCTTTAAAGTTGTGACAGTTCAGTATTTCCTGCAGGCCCTGTTTTCTCAGATGTGACAGTTCAGTATTGTCCCCAGGACCTGTGTTTACAGTTGTGACAGCTCAGTTTTTCCCCCAGGACCTGTCTTTAAAGTTGTGACAGTTCAGTATTTCCTGCAAGCCCTGTTTTCACAGATGTGACAGTTCAGTATTGTCCCCAGGACCTGTCTTTAAAGTTGTGACAGCTCAGTATTTCCCCCAGGACCTGTGTTTAAAGTTGTGACTGCTCAGTATTTCCTGCAAGCCCTGTTTTCACAGATGTGACAGTTCAGTATTGTCCCCAGGACCTGTCTTTAAAGTTGTGACAGCTCAGTATTTCCCCCAGGACCTGTGTTTAAAGTTGTGACTGCTCAGTATTTCCCCCAGGACCTGTCTTTAAAGTTGTGACGGTTCAGTATTTCCTGCAGGCCCTGTGTTCACAGATGTGACAGTTCAGTATTTTACCCAGGACCAGTCTTTAAAGTTGTGACAGCTCAGTATTTCCCCCAGGACCTGTGTTTAAATTTGTGACTGTTCAGTATTTCCCCCAGGACCTGTCTTTAAAGTTGTGACAGTTCAATATTACCCCCAGGACCTGTGTTTAAAGTTGTGACAGTTCAGTATTTCCCCCAGGACCTGTCTTTAAAGTTGTGACAGTTCAATATTACCCCCAGGACCTGTGTTTAAAGTTGTGACAGCTCAGTATTTCCCCCAGGACCTGTGTTTAAATTTGTGACAGTTCAGTATTTCCCCCAGGACCTGTCTTTAAAGTTGTGACAGCTCAGTATTTCCACCAGGACCTGTCTTTAAAGTTGTGACAGCTCAGTATTTCCCCCAGGATCTGTGTTTAAAGTTGTGACAGCTCAGTATTTCCACCAGGACCTGTCTTCAAAGTTGTGACAGCTCAGTATTTCACCCAGGACCTGTGTTTAAAGTTGTGACAGTTCAGTATTTCCCCCAGGACCTGTCTTTAAAGTTGTGACAGCTCAGTATTTCACCCAGGACCTGTGTTTAAAGTTGTGACAGCTCAGTATTTCCCCCAGGACCTGTGCTTACAGTTTTGACAGTTCAGTATTTTACCCAGGACCTTTCTTCAAAGTTGTGACAGTTCAGTATTTCCCCCAGGACCTGTGTTTAAAGTTGTGAAAGCTCAGTATTTCCCCCAGGATCTCTCTTCAAAGTTGTGACAGTTCAGTATTTCCCCCAGGACCTATGTTTAAAGTTGTGACAGCTCAGTATTTCCCCCAGGACCTGTGCTTAAAGTTGTGACAGCTCAGTATTTCCTCCAGGACCTTTGTTTAAAGTTGTGACAGCTCAGTGTTTCACCCAGGACCTGTCTCTAAAGTTGTGACAGCTCAGTATTTCCTCCAGGACCTGTGTTTAAAGTTGTGACAGCTCAGTATTTCCCCCAGGATCTGTGTTTAAAGTTGTGACAGCTCACTATTTCCCCCAGGATCTGTGTTTAAAGTTGTGGCAGCTCAGTATTTCCCCCAGGACCTGTCTTTAAAGTTGTGACAGTTTAGTATTTCCTGCAGGCCCTGTGTTCACAGATGTGACAGCTCAGTATTTCCCCCAGGACCTGTCTTTAAAGTTGTGACAGCTCAGTATTTCCCCCAGGATCTGTGTTTAAAGTTGTGACAGCTCAGTATTTCCACCAGGACCTGTCTTTAAAGTTGTGACAGCTCAGTATTTCACCCAGGACCTGTGTTTAAAGTTGTGACAGCTCAGTATTTCCCCCAGGATCTCTCTTCCAAGTTGTGACAGCTCAGTCTTTCCCCCAGGACCTGTGCTTACAGTTTTGACAGTTCAGTATTTTGCCCAGGACCTTTCTTCAAAGTTGTGACAGTTCAGTATTTCCCCCAGGACCTGTGTTTAAAGTTGTGAAAGCTCAGTATTTCCCCCAGGATCTCTCTTCAAAGTTGTGACAGTTCAGTATTTCCCCCAGGACCTGTGCTTAATGTTGTGACAGCTCAGTATTTCCTCCAGGACCTGTGTTTAAAGTTGTGACAGCTCAGTGTTTCACCCAGGACCTGTCTTTAAAGTTGTGACAGCTCAGTATTTCCACCAGGATCTGTGTTTAAAGTTGTGACAGCTCAGTATTTCCACCAGCACCTGTCTTTAAAGTTGTGACAGCTCAGTATTTCCCCCAGGACCTGTGTTTAAAGTTGTGACAGCTCAGTATTTCCCCCAGCACCTGTCTTTAAAGTTGTGACAGCTCAGTATTTCCCCCAGGACCTGTCTTTAAAGTTGTGACAGCTCAGTATTTCCCCCAGGATCTGTGTTTAAAGTTGTGACAGCTCAGTATTTCCACCAGGACCTGTCTTTAAAGTTGTGACAGCTCAGTATTTCACCCAGGACCTGTGTTTAAAGTTGTGACAGTTCAGTATTTCACCCAGGACCTGTTTTTACAGTTTTGACAGCTCAGTATTTCACCCAGGACCTGTGTTTAAAGTTGTGACAGCTCAGTATTTCCCCCACGATCTCTCTTCCAAGTTGTGACAGCTCAGTCTTTCACCCAGGATCTCTTTTCAAGGTTGTGACAGTTCAGTATTTCCCCCAGGACCTGTGTGTAAAGTTGTGACAGCTCAGTATTTTCCCCAGGACCTGTGTTTAAAGTTGTGACAGCTCAGTATTTCCACCAGGACCTGTCTTTAAAGTTGTGACAGTTCAATATTACCCCCAGGATCTGTGTTTAATGGTTGTGACAGCTCAGTATTTCCCCCAGGACCTGTGTTTAAAGTTGTGACAGCTCAGTATTTCCCCCAGGACCTGTGTTTAAATTTGTGACAGTTCAGTATTTCCCCCAGGACCTGTCTTTAAAGTTGTGACAGCTCAGTATTTCCCCCAGGATCTGTGTTTAAAGTTGTGACAGCTCAGTATTTCCACCAGGACCTGTCTTTAAAGTTGTGACAGCTCAGTATTTCCCCCAGGATCTGTGTTTAAAGTTGTGACAGCTCAGTATTTCCACCAGCACCTGTCTTTAAAGTTGTGACAGCTCAGTATTTCCCCCAGGACCAGTGTTTAAAGTTGTGACAGCTCAGTATTTCCCCCAGGACCTGTCTTTAAAGTTGTGACAGTTTAGTATTTCCTGCAGGCCCTGTGTTCACAGATGTGACAGCTCAGTATTTCCCCCAGGACCTGTCTTTAAAGTTGTGACAGCTCAGTATTTCCCCCAGGATCTGTGTTTAAAGTTGTGACAGCTCAGTATTTCCACCAGGACCTGTCTTCAAAGTTGTGACAGCTCAGTATTTCACCCAGGACCTGTGTTTAAAGTTGTGACAGTTCAGTATTTCCCCCAGGACCTGTCTTTAAAGTTGTGACAGCTCAGTATTTCCCCCAGGATCTGTGTTTAAAGTTGTGACAGCTCAGTATTTCCACCAGGACCTGTCTTTAAAGTTGTGGCAGCTCAGTATTTCCCCCAGGACCTGTGTTTAAAGTTGTGACAGCTCAGTATTTCCCCCAGGACCTGTCTTTAAAGTTGTGACAGTTTAGTATTTCCTGCAGGCCCTGTGTTCACAGATGTGACAGCTCAGTATTTCCCCCAGGACCTGTCTTTAAAGTTGTGACAGCTCAGTACTTCCCCCAGGATCTGTGTTTAAAGTTGTGACAGCTCAGTATTTCCCCCAGGACCTGTCTTTAAAGTTGTGACAGCTCAGTATTTCACCCAGGACCTGTGTTTAAAGTTGTGACAGCTCAGTATTTCCCCCAGGATCTCTCTTCCAAGTTGTGACAGCTCAGTCTTTCCCCCAGGACCTGTGCTTACAGTTTTGACAGTTCAGTATTTTACCCAGGACCTTTCTTCAAAGTTGTGACAGTTCAGTATTTCCCCCAGGACCTGTGCTTAATGTTGTGACAGCTCAGTATTTCCTCCAGGACCTGTGTTTAAAGTTGTGACAGCTCAGTGTTTCACCCAGGACCTGTCTTTAAAGTTGTGACAGCTCAGTATTTCCTCCAGGACCTGTGTTTAAAGTTGTGACAGCTCAGTATTTCCCCCAGGATCTGTGTTTAAAGTTGTGACAGCTCAGTATTTCCCCCAGGATCTGTGTTTAAAGTTGTGACAGCTCAGTATTTCCACCAGGACCTGTGTTTAAAGTTGTGACAGCTCAGTATTTTCCCCAGGACCTGTGTTTAAAGTTGTGACAGCTCAGTATTTCCACCAGGACCTGTCTTTAAAGTTGTGACAGTTCAGTATTTCCCCCAGGACCTGCCTTTAAAGTTGTGACAGTTCAGTATTTCCCCCAGGACCTGTCTTTAAAGTTGTGACAGTTCAGTATTTCCCCCAGGACCTGTCTTTAATGTTGTGACAGCTCAGTATTTCCCCCAGGACCTGTGTTTAAAGTAGTGACAGCTCAATATTTCCTCCAGGACCAGTCTTTAATGTTGTGAAAGCTCAGTATTTCCCCCAGGACCTGTGTTTAAAGTTGTGACAGCTCAGTATTTCCCCCAGGACGTGTGTTTAAAGTTGTGACAGCTCAGTATTTCCCCCAGGACCAGTGTTTAAAGATGTGAGACCTCAGTATTTCCCCAGGCCCTGTGTTTAAAGTTCAGAAAGCTCAGTATTTTACCCAGGACCTGTCTTTAAGTTGTGACAGCTCATTATTTCCCCCAGGACCTGTCTTTAAAGTTGTGACAGCTCAGTCGTTCCCCAGGACCAGTGTTTAAAGTTGAGAAAGCTCAGTATTTTACCCAAGACCTGTCTTTAAGTTGTGACAGCTCAGTATTTCCCCCAGGACCTGTGTTTAAAGTTGTGAGAGCTCAGTCTTTCCCCCAGGACCTGTGTTTAATTTTGTGACAGCTCAGTCTTTCCCCCAGGACCTGTCTTTAAGTTGTGACAGCTCAGTATTTCCCCCAGGACATGTCTTTAAAGTTGTGACAGTTCAGTATTTCCTGCAGGCCCTGTTTTCACAGATGTGACAGTTCAGTATTGTCCCCAGGACCTGTGTTTACAGTTGTGACAGCTCAGTATTTCCCCCAGGACCTGTCTTTAAAGTTGTGACAGCTCAGTCTTTCCCCCAGGACATGTCTTTAAAGTTGTGACAGTTCAGTATTTCCTGCAGGCCCTGTTTTCACAGATGTGACAGTTCAGTATTGTCCCCAGGACCTGTCTTTAAAGTTGTGACAGCTCAGTATTTCCCCCAGGACCTGTGTTTAAAGTTGTGACAGCTCAGTATTTCCCCCAGGACCTGTGTTTAAATTTGTGACAGTTCAGTATTTCCCCCAGGACCTGTCTTTAAAGTTGTGACAGTTCAATATTACCCCCAGGATCTGTGTTTAATGGTTGTGACAGCTCAGTATTTCCCCCAGGACCTGTGTTTAAAGTTGTGACAGCTCAGTATTTCCCCCAGGACCTGTGTTTAAATTTGTGACAGTTCAGTATTTCCCCCAGGACCTGTGTTTAAAGTTGTGACAGCTCAGTATTTCCCCCAGGATCTGTGTTTAAAGTTGTGACAGCTCAGTATTTCCACCAGGACCTGTCTTTAAAGTTGTGACAGCTCAGTATTTCCCCCAGGATCTGTGTTTAAAGTTGTGACAGCTCAGTATTTCCACCAGCACCTGTCTTTAAAGTTGTGACAGCTCAGTATTTCCCCCAGGACCAGTGTTTAAAGTTGTGACAGCTCAGTATTTCCCCCAGGACCTGTCTTTAAAGTTGTGACAGTTTAGTATTTCCTGCAGGCCCTGTGTTCACAGATGTGACAGCTCAGTATTTCCCCCAGGACCTGTCTTTAAAGTTGTGACAGCTCAGTATTTCCCCCAGGATCTGTGTTTAAAGTTGTGACAGCTCAGTATTTCCACCAGGACCTGTCTTCAAAGTTGTGACAGCTCAGTATTTCACCCAGGACCTGTGTTTAAAGTTGTGACAGTTCAGTATTTCCCCCAGGACCTGTCTTTAAAGTTGTGACAGCTCAGTATTTCCCCCAGGATCTGTGTTTAAAGTTGTGACAGCTCAGTATTTCCACCAGGACCTGTCTTTAAAGTTGTGGCAGCTCAGTATTTCCCCCAGGACCTGTGTTTAAAGTTGTGACAGCTCAGTATTTCCCCCAGGACCTGTCTTTAAAGTTGTGACAGTTTAGTATTTCCTGCAGGCCCTGTGTTCACAGATGTGACAGCTCAGTATTTCCCCCAGGACCTGTCTTTAAAGTTGTGACAGCTCAGTATTTCCCCCAGGATCTGTGTTTAAAGTTGTGACAGCTCAGTATTTCCACCAGGACCTGTCTTTAAAGTTGTGACAGCTCAGTATTTCACCCAGGACCTGTGTTTAAAGTTGTGACAGCTCAGTATTTCCCCCAGGATCTCTCTTCCAAGTTGTGACAGCTCAGTCTTTCCCCCAGGACCTGTGCTTACAGTTTTGACAGTTCAGTATTTTACCCAGGACCTTTCTTCAAAGTTGTGACAGTTCAGTATTTCCCCCAGGACATGTGTTTAAAGTTGTGAAAGCTCAGTATTTCCCCCAGGACCTGTCTTTAAAGTTGTGACAGTTCAGTATTTCCCCCAGGACCTGTGCTTAATGTTGTGACAGCTCAGTATTTCCTCCAGGACCTGTGTTTAAAGTTGTGACAGCTCAGTGTTTCACCCAGGACCTGTCTTTAAAGTTGTGACAGCTCAGTATTTCCTCCAGGACCTGTGTTTAAAGTTGTGACAGCTCAGTATTTCCCCCAGGATCTGTGTTTAAAGTTGTGACAGCTCAGTATTTCCCCCAGGATCTGTGTTTAAAGTTGTGACAGCTCAGTATTTCCACCAGGACCTGTCTTCAAAGTTGTGACAGCTCAGTATTTCACACAGGACCTCTGTTTAAAGTTGTGACAGTTCAGTATTTCCCCCAGGACCTGTCTTTAAAGTTGTGACAGCTCAGTATTTCCCCCAGGATCTGTGTTTAAAGTTGTGACAGCTCAGTATTTCCACCAGGACCTGTCTTTAAAGTTGTGGCAGCTCAGTATTTCACCCAGGACCTGTGTTTAAAGTTGTGACAGCTCAGTATTTCCCCCAGGACCTGTCTTTAAAGTTTTGACAGTTTAGTATTTCCTGCAGGCCCTGTGTTCACAGATGTGACAGCTCAGTATTTCCCCCAGGACCTGTCTTTAAAGTTGTGACAGCTCAGTATTTCCCCCAGGATCTGTGTTTAAAGTTGTGACAGCTCAGTATTTCCACCAGGACCTGTCTTTAAAGTTGTGACAGCTCAGTATTTCACCCAGGACCTGTGTTTAAAGTTGTGACAGCTCAGTATTTCCCCCAGGATCTCTCTTCCAAGTTGTGACAGCTCAGTCTTTCCCCCAGGACCTGTGCTTACAGTTTTGACAGTTCAGTATTTTACCCAGGACCTTTCTTCAAAGTTGTGACAGTTCAGTATTTCCCCCAGGACCTGTGTTTAAAGTTGTGAAAGCTCAGTATTTCCCCCAGGATCTCTCTTCAAAGTTGTGACAGTTCAGTAATTCCCCCAGGACCTGTGCTTAATGTTGTGACAGCTCAGTATTTCCTCCAGGACCTGTGTTTAAAGTTGTGACAGCTCAGTGTTTCACCCAGGACCTGTCTTTAAAGTTGTGACAGCTCAGTATTTCCTCCAGGAACTGTGTTTAAAGTTGTGACAGCTCAGTATTTCCCCCAGGATCTGTGTTTAAAGTTGTGACAGCTCAGTATTTCCCCCAGGATCTGTGTTTAAAGTTGTGACAGCTCAGTATTTCCACCAGGACCTGTCTTTAAAGTTGTGACAGCTCAGTATTTCCACCAGGATCTGTGTTTAAAGTTGTGACAGCTCAGTATTTCCACCAGCACCTGTCTTTAAAGTTGTGACAGCTCAGTATTTCCCCCAGGACCTGTGTTTAAAGTTGTGACAGCTCAGTATTTCCCCCAGGACCTGTTTTTACAGTTTTGACAGCTCAGTATTTCACCCAGGACCTGTGTTTAAAGTTGTGACAGCTCAGTATTTCCCCCACGATCTCTCTTCCAAGTTGTGACAGCTCAGTCTTTCCCCCAGGACCTGTGCTTACAGTTTTGACAGTTCAGTATTTTACCCAGGACCTTTCTTCAAAGTTGTGACAGTTCAGTATTTCCCCCAGGACCTGTGTTTAAAGTTGTGACAGCTCAGTATTTCCCCCAGGATCTCTCTTCAAAGTTGTGACAGTTCAGTATTTCCCCCAGGACCTGTCTTTAAAGTTGTGAAAGCTCAGTATTTCCCCCAGGATCTCTCTTCAAAGTTGTGACAGTTCAGTATTTCCCCCAGGACCTGTGTTTAAAGTTGTGACAGCTCAGTATTTCCCCCAGGACCTGTGCTTAAAGTTGTGACAGCTCAGTATTTCCTCCAGGACCTGTGTTTAAAGTTGTGACAGCTCAGTGTTTCACCCAGGACCTGTCTTTAAAGTTGTGACAGCTCAGTATTTCCCTCAGGACCTGTTTTTAAAGTTGTGACAGCTCAGTCTTTCACCCAGGATCTCCTTTCAAGGTTGTGACAGCTCAGTATTTCCCCCAGGACCTGTGTGTAAAGTTGTGACAGCTCAGTATTTTCCCCAGGACCTGTGTTTAAAGTTGTGACAGCTCAGTATTTCCACCAGGATCTCTCTTCAAAGTTGTGACAGTTCAGTATTTTACCCAGGACATTTCTTTAAAGTTGTGACAGTTCAGTATTTCCCCCAGGACCTGTCTTTAAAGTTGTGACAGCTCAGTATTTCCTCCAGGACCTGTGTTTAAAGTTGTGAAAGCTCAGTATTTCCTCCAGGACCTGTGTTTAAAGTTGTGACAGCTCAGTGTTTCTCCCAGGACCTGTCTTTAAAGTTGTGACAGCTCAGTATTTCCTGCAGGCCCTGTGTTCACAGATGTGACAGTTCAGTATTTTAACCAGGACCTGTCTTTAAAGTTGTGACAGTTCAGTCTTTCACCCAGGACCTGTCTTTAAAGTTGTGACAGTTCAGTATTTCCTGCAGGCCCTGTGTTCACAGATGTGACAGCTCAGTATTTCCCCCAGGATCTGTGTTTAAAGTTGTGACAGCTCAGTATTTCCCCCAGGATCTGTGTTTAAAGTTGTGACAGCTCAGTATTTCCACCAGGACCTGTGTTTAAAGTTGTGACAGCTCAGTATTTCCCCCAGGATCTGTGTTTAAAGTTGTGACAGCTCAGTATTTCCACCAGCACCTGTCTTTAAAGTTGTGACAGCTCAGTATTTCCCCCAGGACCTGTGTTTAAAGTTGTGACAGCTCAGTATTTCCCCCAGGACCTGTCTTTAAAGTTGTGACAGCTCAGTATTTCCCCCAGGATCTGTGTTTAAAGTTGTGACAGCTCAGTATTTCCACCAGGACCTGTCTTTAAAGTTGTGACAGCTCAGTATTTCACCCAGGACCTGTGTTAAAAGTTGTGACAGTTCAGTATTTCCCCCAGGACCTGTGTTTAAAGTTGTGACAGCTCAGTATTTCCCCCACGATCTCTCTTCCAAGTTGTGACAGCTCAGTCTTTCCCCCAGGACCTGTGCTTACAGTTTTGACAGTTCAGTATTTTACCCAGGACCTTTCTTCAAAGTTGTGACAGTTCAGTATTTCCCCCAGGACCTGTGTTTAAAGTTGTGACAGCTCAGTATTTCCCCCAGGATCTCTCTTCAAAGTTGTGACAGTTCAGTATTTCCCCCAGGACCTGTGTTTAAAGTTGTGAAAGCTCAGTATTTCCCCCAGGAGCTCTCTTCAAAGTTGTGACAGTTCAGTATTTCCCCCAGGGCCTGTGTTTAAAGTTGTGACAGCTCAGTATTTCCCCCAGGACCTGTCTTTAAAGTTGTGACAGCTCAGTATTTCCACCAGGACCTGTGTTTAAAGTTGAGACCGCTCAGTATTTCCCTCAGGACCTGTTTTTAAAGTTGTGACAGCTCAGTCTTTCACCCAGGATCTCTTTTCAAGGATGTGACAGCTCAGTATTTCCCCCAGGATCTGTGTTTAAAGTTGTGACAGCTCAGTATTTCCCCCAGGATCTGTGTTTAAAGTTGTGACAGCTCAGTATTTCCACCAGGACCTGTGTTTAAAGTTGTGACAGCTCAGTATTTCCCCCAGGATCTGTGTTTAAAGTTGTGACAGCTCAGTATTTCCACCAGCACCTGTCTTTAAAGTTGTGACAGCTCAGTATTTCCCCCAGGACCTGTGTTTAAAGTTGTGACAGCTCAGTATTTCCCCCAGGACCTGTCTTTAAAGTTGTGACAGCTCAGTATTTCCCCCAGGATCTGTGTTTAAAGTTGTGACAGCTCAGTATTTCCACCAGGACCTGTCTTTAAAGTTGTGACAGCTCAGTATTTCACCCAGGACCTGTGTTAAAAGTTGTGACAGTTCAGTATTTCCCCCAGGACCTGTGTTTAAAGTTGTGACAGCTCAGTATTTCCCCCACGATCTCTCTTCCAAGTTGTGACAGCTCAGTCTTTCCCCCAGGACCTGTGCTTACAGTTTTGACAGTTCAGTATTTTACCCAGGACCTTTCTTCAAAGTTGTGACAGTTCAGTATTTCCCCCAGGACCTGTGTTTAAAGTTGTGACAGCTCAGTATTTCCCCCAGGATCTCTCTTCAAAGTTGTGACAGTTCAGTATTTCCCCCAGGACCTGTGTTTAAAGTTGTGACAGCTCAGTATTTCCCCCAGGACCTGTCTTTAAAGTTGTGACAGCTCAGTATTTCCACCAGGACCTGTGTTTAAAGTTGAGACCGCTCAGTATTTCCCTCAGGACCTGTTTTTAAAGTTGTGACAGCTCAGTCTTTCACCCAGGATCTCTTTTCAAGGTTGTGACAGTTCAGTATTTCCCCCAGGACCTGTGTTTAAAGTTGTGACAGCTCAATATTTGCTCCAGGACCATTCTTTAAAGTTGTGACAGCTCAGTATTTCCCCCAGGACCTGTGTTGTAAAGTTGTGACAGCTCAGTAATTTCCCCCGGACCTGTGTTTAAAGTTGTGACAGCTCAGTATTTCCACCAGGACCTGTCTTTAAAGTTGTGACAGTTCAGTATTTCCCCCAGGACCTGTCTTTAAAGTTGTGACAGCTCAGTATTTCCCCCAGGACCTTTCTTCAAAGTTGTGACAGTTCAGTATTTCCCCCAGGACCTGTGTTTAAAGTTGTGACAGCTCAGTATTTCCCCCAGGATCTCTCTTCAAAGTTGTGACAGTTCAGTATTTCCCCCAGGACCTGTGTTTAAAGTTGTGACAGCTCAGTATTTCCCCCAGGACCTGTCTTTAAAGTTGTGACAGCTCAGTATTTCCACCAGGACCTGTGTTTAAAGTTGAGACCGCTCAGTATTTCCCTCAGGACCTGTTTTTAAAGTTGTGACAGCTCAGTCTTTCACCCAGGATCTCTTTTCAAGGTTGTGACAGTTCAGTATTTCCCCCAGGACCTGTGTTTAAAGTTGTGACAGCTCAATATTTGCTCCAGGACCATTCTTTAAAGTTGTGACAGCTCAGTATTTCCCCCAGGACCTGTGTTGTAAAGTTGTGACAGCTCAGTAATTTCCCCCGGACCTGTGTTTAAAGTTGTGACAGCTCAGTATTTCCACCAGGACCTGTCTTTAAAGTTGTGACAGTTCAGTATTTCCCCCAGGACCTGTCTTTAAAGTTGTGACAGTTCAGTATTTCCCCCAGGACCTGTCTTTAAAGTTGTGACAGTTCAGTATTTCCCCCAGGACCTGTCTTTAATGTTGTGACAGCTCAGTATTTCCCACAGGACCTGTGTTTAAAGTTGTGACAGCTCAGTATCTCCACCAGGACCTGTCTTTAAAGTTGTGACAGCTCAGTATTTCCCCCAGGATCTCTCTTCCAAGTTGTGACAGCTCAGTCTTTCCCCCAGGACCTGTGCTTACAGTTTTGACAGTTCAGTATTTTACCCAGGACCTTTCTTTAAAGTTGTGACAGTTCAGTATTTCCCCCAGGACCTGTGTTTAAAGTTGTGACAGCTCAGTATTTCCCCCAGGACCTATGTTTAAAGTTGTGACAGCTCAGTATTTCCCCCAGGACCTGTGTTTAAAGTTGTGACAGCTCAGTATTTCCCCCAGGACCTGTGTTTAAAGTTGTGACAGCTCAGTATTTCCTCCAGGACCTGTGTTTAAAGTTGTGACAGCTCCGTATTTCCTCCAGGACCTGTGTTTAAAGTTGTGACAGCTCAGTGTTTCTCCCAGGACCTGTCTTTAAAGTTGTGACAGCTCAGTATTTCCTGCAGGCCCTGTGTTCACAGATGTGACAGTTCAGTATTTCCCTCAGGATCTGTTTTTAAAGTTGTGACAGCTCAGTCTTTCCCCCAGGACCTGTGTTTAAAGTTGCGACAGCTCAGTATTTCCCTCAGGATCTGTTTTTAAAGTTGTGACAGCTCAGTATTTCCCCCAGGACCTGTGTTTAAAGTTGTGACAGCTCAGTATTTTCCCCAGGACCTGTGTTTAAAGTTGTGACAGCTCAGTATTTCCACCAGGACCTGTCTTTAAAGTTGTGACAGCTCAGTATTTCACCCAGGAACTGTGTTTAAAGTTGTGACAGTTCAGTATTTCCTGCAGGCCCTGTGTTCACAGATGTGACATCTCAGTATTTCCCCCAGGACCTGTCTTTAAATTTGTGACAGTTCAGTATTTCCCCCAGGACCTGTGTTTAAAGTTGTGACAGCTCAGTATTTCCCCCAGAATCTGTGTTTAAAGTTGTGACAGCACAGTATTTTCCCCAGGACCTGTGTTTGAAGTTGTGACAGCTCAGTATTTCCACCAGCACCTGTCTTAAAGGTTGTGACAGCTCAGTATTTCCCCCAGGACCTGTGTTTAAAGTTGTGACAGCACAGTATTTTCCCCAGGACCTGTGTTTAAAGTTGTGACAGCTCAGTATTTCACCCAGGACCTGTGTTTAAAGTTGTGACAGCTCAGTATTTCACCCAGGACCTGTGTTTAAAGATGTGACAGCACAGTATTTTCCCCAGGACCTGTGTTTAAAGTTGTGACAGCTCAGTATTTCCCCCAGGACCTGTGTTTAAAGTTGTGACAGCACAGTATTTTCCCCAGGACCTGTGTTTAAAGTTGTGACAGCTCAGTATTTCCACCAGGACCTGTCTTTAAAGTTGTGGCAGCTCAGTATTTCCACCAGGACCTGTGTTTACAGTTTTGACAGTTCACTATTTTACCCAGGCCCTGTGTTTAAAGTTTAGACAGCTCAGTATTTCCCCCAGGACCTGTGTTTAAAGTTGTGACAGCTCAGTATTTTACCCAGGACCTGTGTTTAAAGTTGTGACAGCTCAGTATTTCCCCCAGGACCTGTGTTTAAAGTTGTGACAGCTCAGTATTTCCCCCAGGACCTGTGTTTAAAGTAGAGACAGCTCAGTATTTTACCCAGGACCTGTCTTTAAGTTGTGACAGCACAGTATTTTCCCCAGGACCTGTGTTTGAAGTTGTGACAGCTCAGTATTTCCCCCAGGACCTGTCTTTTAAGTTGTGACAGTTCAATATTTCCTCCAGGACCATTCTTTAAAGTTGTGACAGCTCAGTATTTCCACCAGCACCTGTCTTAAAGGTTGTGACAGCTCAGTATTTCCCCCAGGACCTGTGTTTAATGTTGTGACAGCACAGTATTTCCCCCAGGACCTGTGTTTAAAGTTGTGACAGCTCAGTATTTTACCCAGGACCTGTTTTTAAGTTGTGACAGCTCAGTATTTCCCCCAGGACCTGTGTTTAAAGTTGTGACAGTTCAGTATTTCCCGCAGGCCCTGTCTTTAAAGTTGTGACAGCTCCGTATTATCCCCAGGACCTGTGTTTAAAGTTGTGACAGCTCAGTACTTTCCACAGGACCTGTCTTTGAAGTTGTGACAGCTCAGTATTTTCCCCACGACCTGTGTTTAAAGTTGTGACAGCTCAGTACTTTCCCCAGGACCTGTCTTTAAAGTTGTGTCAGCTCAGTATTTCCCCCAGGACCTGTGTTTGAAGTTGTGACAGCTCAGTATTTCCCCCAGGATCTGTGTTTAAAGTTGTGACAGCTCAGTATTTCCCCCAGGACCTGTGTTTAAAGTTGTGACAGCTCAGTATTTCCCCCAGGACCTGTCTTTAAAGTTGTGACATCTCAGAATTTCCCTCAGGACCTGTCTTTAAAGTTGTGACAGCTCAGTATTTTCCCCAGGACCTGTCTTTAAAGTTGTGACAGCTCTGTATTTCCCCCAGTAACTGTCTTTAAAGTTGTTACAGTTCGGTATTTTACCCAGGACTTGTCTTAAAGTTGTGACAGCTCAGTATTTCCCCCAGGAGCTGTTTTTAAAGTTGTGAAAGCTCAGTATTTCCCACAGGAACTGTGTTTAAAGATGTGAGAGCTCAGTATTTCCCCAGGCCCTGTGTTTAAAGTTGAGAAAGCTCAGTATTTTACCCAGGACCTGTCTTTAAGTTGTGACAGCTCAGTATTTCCCCCAGGACCTGTCTTTAAAGTTGTGACAGCTCAGTCTTTCCCCAGGACCAGTGTTTAAGGTTGAGAAAGCTCAGTATTTTACCCAGGACCTGTCTTTAAGTTGTGACAGCTCAGTATTTCCCCCAGGACCAGTGTTTAAAGTTGTGACAGCTCAGTATTTCCCCCAGGACCAGTGTTTAAAATTGTGAAAGCTCAGTCTTTCCCCCAGGACCTGTGTTTAATTTTGTGACAGCTCAGTCTTTCCCCCAGGACCTGTCTTTAAGTTGTGACAGCTCAGTATTTCCCCCAGGACCTGTGTTTACAGTTGTGACAGCTCAGTATTTCCCCCAGGACCTGTCTTTAAAGTTGTGACAGTTCAGTATTTCCTGCAGGCCCTGTTTTCACAGATGTGACAGTTCAGTATTGTACCCAGGACCTGTCTTTAAAGTTGTGACAGCTCAGTATTTCCCCCAGGACCTGTCTTTAAAGTTGTGACAGCTCAGTATTTCCCCCAGGACCTGTCTTTAAAGTTGTGACAGTTTAGTATTTCCTGCAGGCCCTGTGTTCACAGATGTGACAGTTCAGTATTTTACCCAGGACCTGTCTTTAAAGTTGTGACAGTTTAGTATTTCCTGCAGGCCCTGTGTTCACAGATGTGACAGTTCAGTATTTTACCCAGGACCAGTCTTTAAAGTTGTGACAGCTCAGTATTTCCCCCAGTACCTGTGTTTAAAGTTGTGACAGCTCAGTATTTCCCCCAGGAGCTGTGTTTAAATTTGTGACAGTTCAGTATTTCCCCCAGGACCTGTCTTTAAAGTTGTGACAGTTCAGTATTACCCACAGTATCTGTGTTTAATGGTTGTGAAAGCTCAGTATTTCCCCCAGGATCTGTGTTTAAAGTTGTGACAGCTCAGTATTAAGGGCGGCACAGTGGCGCAGTGGTTAGCACCGCAGCCTCACAGCTCCAAGGACCCGGGTTCGATTCCGGGTACTGCCTGTGTGGAGTTTGCAAGTTCTCCCTGTGTCTGCGTGGGTTTTCTCCGGGTGCTCCGGTTTCCTCCCACAAGCCAAAAAGACTTGCAGGTTGATAGGTAAATTGGCCATTATAAATTGTCACTAGTATAGGTAGGTGGTAGGGAAATATAGGGACATGTGGGGATGTTTGGTAGGAATATGGGATTAGTGTAGGATTAGTATAAATGGGTGGTTGATGTTCGGCACAGACTCGGTGGGCCGAAGGGCCTGTTTCAGTGCTGTATCTCTAATCTAATCTAAATCTAATCTATTTCCCCCAGGATCTGTGTTTAAAGTTGTGACAGCTCAGTATTTCCACCAGCACCTGTCTTTAAAGTTGTGACAGCTCAGTATTTCCACCAGGACCTGTCTTTAAAGTTGTGACAGCTCAGTATTTTCCCCAGGACCTGTGTTTAAAGTTGTGACAGCTCAGTATTTCACCCAGGACCTGTGTTTAAAGTTGTGACAGCTCAATATTTCCTCCAGGACCAGTCTTTAATGTTGTGACAGCTCAGTATTTCCCCCAGGACCTGTGTTTAAAGTTGTGACAGCTCAGTATTTCCCCCAGGACCTGTGTTTAAAGTTGTGACAGCTCAGTATTTCCCCCAGGACCTGTGTTTAAAGTTGTGACAGCTCAGTATTTCCCCCAGGACCTGTGTTTACAGTTGTGACAGCTCAGTATTTCCCCCAGGACCTGTCTTTAAAGTTGTGACAGTTCAGTATTTCCCCCAGGATCTGTGTTTAAAGTTGTGACGATTCAGTATTTCCTGCAGGCCCTGTGTTCACAGATGTGACAGTTCAGTATTTTACCCAGGACCTGTCTTTAAAGTTGTGACAGTTCAGTATTTTACCCAGGACCAGTCTTTAAAGTTGTGACAGCTCAGTATTTCCCCCAGGACCTGTGTTTAAAGTTGTGACAGCTCAGTATTTCCCCCAGGACCTGTGTTTAAATTTGTGACAGTTCAGTATTTCACCCAGGACCTGTCTTTAAAGTTGTGACAGTTCAGTATTACCCCCAGGATCTGTGTTTAATGGTTGTGACAGCTCAGTATTTCCCCCAGGATCTGTGTTTTAAGTTGTGACAGCTCAGTATTTCCCCCAGGATCTGTGTTTAAAGTTGTGACAGCTCAGTATTTCCACCAGGACCTGTCTTTAAAGTTGTGACAGCTCAGTATTTCCCCCAGGATCTGTGTTTAAAGTTGTGACAGCTCAGTATTTCCACCAGCACCTGTCTTTAAAGTTGTGACAGCTCAGTATTTCCTCCAGGACATGTGTTTAAAGTTGTGACAGCTCATTGTTTCTCCCAGGACCTGTCTTTAAAGTTGTGACAGCTCAGTATTTCCTGCAGGCCCTGTGTTCACAGATGTGACAGTTCAGTATTTTAACCAGGACCTGTCTTTAAAGTTGTGACAGTTCAGTATTTCACCCAGGACCTGTCTTTAAAGTTGTGACAGTTCAGTATTTCCTGCAGGCCCTGTGTTCACAGATGTGACAGCTCAGTATTTCCCCCAGGACCTGTCTTTAAAGTTGTGACAGTTCAGTATTTTACCCAGGACCTGTGTTTAAAGTTGTGGCAGCTCAGTATTTCCCTCAGGACCTGTTTTTAAAGTTGTGACAGCTCAGTCTTTCACCCAGGACCTGTGTTTAAAGTTGTGACAGCTCAGTATTTCCCCCAGGAACTGTCTTTAAAGTTGTGACAGTTCAGTATTTCACCCAGGACCTGTCTTTAAAGTTGTGACAGCTCAGTATTTCCCCCAGGATCTGTGTTTAAAGTTGTGACAGCTCAGTATTTCCACCAGGAACTGTTTTTAAAGTTGTGACAGCTCAGTATTTCCCCCAGGACCTGTTTTTACAGGTGTAACAGCTCCGTATTTCCCCCAGGACCTGTGTTTAAAGTCGTGAGAGCTCAGTATTTTCCCCAGGACCTGTCTTTAAAGTTGAGACAGCTCATTATTTTCCCCAGGACCTGTCTTTAAAGTGGTGACAGCTCAGTAATTCCCCCAGGATCACTCTTCCAAGTTGTGACAGCTCAGTCTTTCCCCAGGCCCTGTGTTTAAAGTTGAGAAAGCTCAGTATTTTACCCAGGACCTGTGTTTAATGTTGTGATAGCTCAGTATTTCCCCCAGGACCTGTCTTTAAAGTTGTGACGGTTCAGTATTTCCTGCAGGCCCTGTGTTCACAGATGTGACAGTTCAGTATTTCCCCCAGGACCTGTCTTTAAAGTTGTGACAGTTCAGTATTTCCCCCAGGACCTGTCTTTAAAGTTGTGACGGTTCAGTATTTCCTGCAGGCCCTGTGTTCACAGATGTGACAGCTCAGTATTTCCCCCAGGACCAGTCTTTAAAGTTGTGACAGTTCAGTATTTCCTGCAGGCCCTGTGTTCACAGATGTGACAGCTCAGTATTTCCCCCAGGACCTGTCTTTAAAGTTGTGTCAGCTCAGTATTTCCCCCAGGATCTGTGTTTAAAGTTGTGACAGCTCAGTATTTCACCCAGGACCTGTGTTTAAAGTTGTGACAGTTCAGTATTTCCCCCAGGACCTGTGTTTAAAGTTGTGACAGCTCAGTGTTTCTCCCAGGACCTGTCTTTAAAGTTGTGACATCTCAGTATTTCCCCCAGGACCTGTGTTTAAAGTTGTGACAGCTCAGTATTTCCCCCTGGATCTGTGTTTAAAGTTGTGACAGCTCAGTATTTCCACCAGGACCTGTCTTTAAAGTAGTGACAGCTCAGTATTTCCCCCAGGACCTGTGTTTAAAGTTGTGACAGCTCAGTATTTCACCCAGGACCTGTGTTTAAAGTTGTGACAGCTCAGTATTTCCACCAGGACCTGTCTTTAATGTTGTGACAGCTCAGTATTTCCCCCAGGACCTGTGTTTAAAGTTGTGACAGCTCAGTATTTCACCCAGGACCTGTGTTTAAAGTTGTGACAGCTCAGTATTTCCACCAGGACCTGTCTTTAAAGTTGTGGCAGCTCAGTATTTCCACCAGGACCTGTGTTTACAGTTTTGACAGTTCAGTATTTTACCCAGGACCTGTGTTTAAAGTTGAGACAGCTCAGTATTTCCACCAGGACCTGTGTTTACAGTTTTGACAGTTCAGTATTTTACCCAGGACCTGTGTTTAAAGTTGTGACAGCTCAGTATTTCCTCCAGGCCCTGTGTTTAAAGTTGAGACAGCTCAGTATTTCCCCCAGGACCTGTGTTTAAAGTTGTGACAGCTCAGTATTTCCCCCAGGACCTGTGTTTAAAGTAGAGACAGCTCAGTATTTTACCCAGGACCTGTCTTTTAGTTGTGACAGCTCAGTATTTCCCCCAGGACCTGTGTATAAAGTTGTGACAGCTCAGTATTTCCCCCAGGACCTGTATTTATAGTTGTGACAGCTCAGTATTTCCCCCAGGACCTGTGTTTAAAGTTGTGACAGTTCAGTATTTCCCACAGGCCCTGTCTTTAAAGTTGTGACAGCTCCGTATTATCCCCAGGACCTGTGTTTAAAGTTGTGACAGCTCAGTATTTTCCCCAGGACCTGTCTTTAAAGTTGTGACAGCTCAGTATTTTCCCCACGACCTGTCTTTAAAGTTGTGTCAGCTCAGTATTTCCCCCAGGACCTGTGTTTAAAGTTGTGACAGCTCAATATTTCCTCCAGGACCAGTCTTTAATGTTGTGACAGCTCAGTATTTCCCCCAGGACCTGTGTTTGAAGTTGTGACAGCTCAGTATTTCCCCCAGGACCTGTGTTTAAAGTTGTGACAGCTCAGTATTTCCCCCAGGACCTGTCTTTAAAGTTGTGACATCTCAGTATTTCCCTCAGGACCTGTCTTTAAAGTTGTGACAGCTCAGTATTTTCCCCAGGACCTGTCTTTAAAGTTGTGACAGCTCTGTATTTCCCCCAGTAACTGTCTTTAAAGTTGTTACAGTTCGGTATTTTACCCAGGACTTGTCTTAAAGTTGTGACAGCTCAGTATTTCCCCCAGGAGCTGTTTTTAAAGTTGTGAAAGCTCAGTATTTCCCCCATGACCTGTGTTTAAAGTTGTGACAGCTCAGTCTTTCCCCAGGACCAGTGTTTAAGGTTGAGAAAGCTAAGTATTTTACCCAGGACCTTTCTTTAAGTTGTGACAGCTCAGTATTTCCCCCAGGACCTGTGTTTAATGTTGTGACAGCTCAGTATTTCCCCCAGGACCAGTGTTTAAAGTTGTGAAAGCTCAGTCTTTCCCCCAGGACCTGTGTTTAATTTTGTGACAGCTCAGTCTTTCCCCCAGGACCTGTCTTTAAGTTGTGACTGCTCAGTATTTCCCCCAGGACCTGTGTTTACAGTTGTGACAGCTCAGTATTTCCCCCAGGACCTGTCTTTAAAGTTGTGACAGCTCAGTCTTTCCCCCAGGACATGTCTTTAAAGTTGTGACAGTTCAGTATTTCCTGCAGGCCCTGTTTTCACAGATGTGACAGTTCAGTATTGTACCCAGGACCTGTCTTTAAAGTTGTGACAGCTCAGTATTTCCCCCAGGACCTGTCTTTAAAGTTGTGACGGTTCAGTATTTCCTGCAGGCCCTGTGTTCACAGATGTGACAGTTCAGTATTTTACCCAGGACCTGTCTTTAAAGTTGTGACAGTTCAGTATTTCCCCCAGGACCAGTCCTTAAAGTTGTGACAGCTCAGTATTTCCCCCAGGACCTGTGTTTAAAGTTGTGACAGCTCAGTATTTCCCCCAGGATCTGTGTTTAAAGTTGTGACAGCTCAGTATTTCCACCAGCACCTGTCTTTAAAGTTGTGACAGCTCTGTATTTCCCCCAGGACCTGTGTTTAAAGTTGTGACAGCTCAGTATTTCCCCCAGGACCTGTCTTTAAAGTTGTGACAGTTTAGTATTTCCTACAGGCCCTGTGTTCACAGATGTGACAGCTCAGTATTTCCCCCAGGACCTGTCTTTAAAGTTGTGACAGCTCAGTATTTCCCCCAGGATCTGTGTTTAAAGTTGTGACAGCTCAGTATTTCCACCAGGACCTGTCTTTAAAGTTGTGACAGCTCAGTATTTCCCCAGGACCTGTCTTTAAAGTTGTGACAGCTCAGTATTTCCCCCAGGACCTGTCTTTAAAGTTGTGACAGCTCGGTATTTCCCCCTGGATCTGTGTTTAAAGTTGTGACAGCTCAGTATTTCCACCAGGACCTGTCTTTAAAGTAGTGACAGCTCAGTATTTCCCCCAGGACCTGTGTTTAAAGTTGTGACAGCTCAGTATTTCACCCAGGACCTGTGTTTAAAGTTGTGACAGCTCAGTATTTCCACCAGGACCTGTCTTTAAAGTTGTGACAGCTCAGTATTTCCCCCAGGACCTGTGTTGAAAGTTGTGACAGCTCAGTATTTCCCCCAGGACCTGTGTTTAAAGTAGAGACAGCTCAGTATTTTACCCAGGTCCTGTCTTTAAGTTGTGACAGCTCAGTATTTCCCCCAGGACCTGTGTTTAAAGTTGTGACAGCTCAGTATTTCCCCCAGGACCTGTGTTTAAAGTTGTGACAGCTCAGTATTTCCCCCAGGACCTGTGTTTAAAGTTGTGACAGCTCAGTATTTCCACCAGGACCTGTCTTTAAAGTTGTGACAGCTCAGTATTTCCCCCAGGGCCTGTGTTGAAAGTTGTGACAGCTCAGTATTTCCCCCAGGACCTGTGTTTAAAGTAGAGACAGCTCAGTATTTCCCCCAGGACCTGTGTTTAAAGTTGTGACAGCTCAGTATTTCCCCCAGGACCTGTGTTTAAAGTTGTGACAGCTCAGTATTTCCCCCAGGACCTGTGTTTAAAGTTGTGACAGCTCAATATTTCCTCCAGGACCAGTCTTTAATGTTGTGACAGCTCAGTATTTCCCCCAGGACCTGTGTTTAAAATTGTGACAGCTCAGTATTTCCCCCAGGACCTGTGTTTAAAGTTGTGACAGCTCAGTATTTCCCCCAGGACCTGTCTTTAAAGTTATGACATCTCAGTATTTCCCTCAGGACCTGTCTTTAAAGTTGTGACAGCTCAGTATTTTCCCCAGGACTTGTCTTAAAGTTGTGACAGCTCAGTATTTACCCCAGGAGCTGTTTTTAAAGTTGTGACAGCTCAGTATTTTCCCCAGGACTTGTCTTAAAGTTGTGACAGCTCAGTATTTCCCCCAGGACCTGTGTTTAAAGATGTGAGAGCTCAGTATTTCCCCAGGCCCTGTGTTTAAAGTTGAGAAAGCTCAGTATTTTACCCAGGACCTGTCTTTAAGTTGTGACAGCTCAGTATTTCCCCCAGGACCTGTCTTTAAAGTTGTGACAGCTCAGTCTTTCCCCAGGACCAGTGTTTAAGGTTGAGAAAGCTCAGTATTTTACCCAGGACCTGTCTTTAAGTTGTGACAGCTCAGTATTTCCCCCAGGACCTGTGTTTAAAGTTGTGACAGCTCAGTATTTCCCCCAGGACCAGTGTTTAAAGTTGTGAAAGCTCAGTCTTTCCCCCAGGACCTGTGTTTAATTTTGTGACAGCTCAGTCTTTCCCCCAGGACCTGTCTTTAAGTTGTGACAGCTCAGTATTTCCCCCAGGATCTGTGTTTAAAGTTGTGACAGCTCAGTATTTCCACCAGCACCTGTCTTTAAAGTTGTGACAGCTCTGTATTTCCCCCAGGACCTGTGTTTAAAGTTGTGACAGCTCAGTATTTCCCCCAGGACCTGTCTTTAAAGTTGTGACAGTTTAGTATTTCCTACAGGCCCTGTGTTCACAGATGTGACAGCTCAGTATTTCCCCCAGGACCTGTCTTTAAAGTTGTGACAGCTCAGTATTTCCCCCAGGATCTGTGTTTAAAGTTGTGACAGCTCAGTATTTCCACCAGGACCTGTCTTTAAAGTTGTGACAGCTCAGTATTTCCCCAGGACCTGTCTTTAAAGTTGTGACAGCTCAGTATTTCCCCCAGGACCTGTCTTTAAAGTTGTGACAGCTCGGTATTTCCCCCTGGATCTGTGTTTAAAGTTGTGACAGCTCAGTATTTCCACCAGGACCTGTCTTTAAAGTAGTGACAGCTCAGTATTTCCCCCAGGACCTGTGTTTAAAGTTGTGACAGCTCAGTATTTCACCCAGGACCTGTGTTTAAAGTTGTGACAGCTCAGTATTTCCACCAGGACCTGTCTTTAAAGTTGTGACAGCTCAGTATTTCCCCCAGGACCTGTGTTGAAAGTTGTGACAGCTCAGTATTTCCCCCAGGACCTGTGTTTAAAGTAGAGACAGCTCAGTATTTTACCCAGGTCCTGTCTTTAAGTTGTGACAGCTCAGTATTTCCCCCAGGACCTGTGTTTAAAGTTGTGACAGCTCAGTATTTCCCCCAGGACCTGTGTTTAAAGTTGTGACAGCTCAGTATTTCCCCCAGGACCTGTGTTTAAAGTTGTGACAGCTCAGTATTTCCACCAGGACCTGTCTTTAAAGTTGTGACAGCTCAGTATTTCCCCCAGGGCCTGTGTTGAAAGTTGTGACAGCTCAGTATTTCCCCCAGGACCTGTGTTTAAAGTAGAGACAGCTCAGTATTTCCCCCAGGACCTGTGTTTAAAGTTGTGACAGCTCAGTATTTCCCCCAGGACCTGTGTTTAAAGTTGTGACAGCTCAGTATTTCCCCCAGGACCTGTGTTTAAAGTTGTGACAGCTCAATATTTCCTCCAGGACCAGTCTTTAATGTTGTGACAGCTCAGTATTTCCCCCAGGACCTGTGTTTAAAATTGTGACAGCTCAGTATTTCCCCCAGGACCTGTGTTTAAAGTTGTGACAGCTCAGTATTTCCCCCAGGACCTGTCTTTAAAGTTATGACATCTCAGTATTTCCCTCAGGACCTGTCTTTAAAGTTGTGACAGCTCAGTATTTTCCCCAGGACTTGTCTTAAAGTTGTGACAGCTCAGTATTTACCCCAGGAGCTGTTTTTAAAGTTGTGACAGCTCAGTATTTTCCCCAGGACTTGTCTTAAAGTTGTGACAGCTCAGTATTTCCCCCAGGACCTGTGTTTAAAGATGTGAGAGCTCAGTATTTCCCCAGGCCCTGTGTTTAAAGTTGAGAAAGCTCAGTATTTTACCCAGGACCTGTCTTTAAGTTGTGACAGCTCAGTATTTCCCCCAGGACCTGTCTTTAAAGTTGTGACAGCTCAGTCTTTCCCCAGGACCAGTGTTTAAGGTTGAGAAAGCTCAGTATTTTACCCAGGACCTGTCTTTAAGTTGTGACAGCTCAGTATTTCCCCCAGGACCTGTGTTTAAAGTTGTGACAGCTCAGTATTTCCCCCAGGACCAGTGTTTAAAGTTGTGAAAGCTCAGTCTTTCCCCCAGGACCTGTGTTTAATTTTGTGACAGCTCAGTCTTTCCCCCAGGACCTGTCTTTAAGTTGTGACAGCTCAGTATTTCCCCCAGGACCTGTCTTTAAAGTTGTGACAGCTCAATCTTTCCCCCAGGACATGTCTTTAAAGTTGTGACAGTTCAGTATTTCCTGCAGGCCCTGTTTTCACAGATGTGACAGTTCAGTATTGTACCCAGGACCTGTCTTTAAAGTTGTGACAGCTCAGTATTTCCCCCAGGACCTGTCTTTAAAGTTGTGACAGTTTAGTATTTCCTGCAGTCCCTGTGTTCACAGATGTGACAGTTCAGTATTTTACCCAGGACCAGTCTTTAAAGTTGTGACAGCTCAGTATTTCCCCCAGGACCTGTTTTTAAAGTTGTGACAGCTCAGCATTTCCCCCAGGACCTGTGTTTAAAGTTGTGACAGTTCAGTATTTCCCCCAGGACCTGTCTTCCAAGTTGTGACAGCTCAGTATTTCCACCAGGACCTGTCTTTAAAGTTGTGACAGCTCAGTATTTCACCCAGGACCTGTGTTTACAGTTTTGACAGTTCAGTATTTTACCCAGGACCTTTCTTCAAAGTTGTGACAGCTCAGTATTTCCCCCAGGATCTCTCTTCCAAGTTGTGACAGCTCAGTCTTTCCCCCAGGACCTGTGCTGACAGTTTTGACAGTTCAGTATTTTACCCAGGACCTTTCTTTAAAGTTGTGACAGCTCAGTATTTCCCACAGGACCTGTGTTTAAAGTTGTGACAGCTCAGTATTTCCCCCAGGACCTGTCTTTAAATTTGTGACATCTCAGTCTTTCCCTCAGGACCTGTGTTTAAAGTTGTGACAGCTCTGTATTTCCCTCAGGACCTGTCTTTAAAGTTGTGACAGCTCAGTATTTTCCCCAGGACCTGTCTTTAAAGTTGTGACAGCTCTGTATTTCCCCCAGTAACTGTCTTTAAAGTTGTTACAGTTCGGTATTTTACCCAGGACTTGTCTTAAAGTTGTGACAGCTCAGTTTTTCCCCCAGGAGCTGTTTTTAAAGTTGTGAAAGCTCAGTATTTCCCCCAGAACCTGTGTTTGAAGATGTGAGAGCTCAGTATTTCCCCAGGCCCTGTGTTTAAAGTTGAGAAAGCTCAGTATTTTACCCAGGACCTGTCTTTAAGTTGTGACAGCTCAGTATTTCCCCCAGGACCTGTCTTTAAAGTTGTGACAGCTCAGTCTTTCCCCAGGACCAGTGTTTAAGGTTGAGAAAGCTAAGTATTTTACCCAGGACCTTTCTTTAAGTTGTGACAGCTCAGTATTTCCCCCAGGACCTGTGTTTAAAGTTGTGACAGCTCAGTATTTCCCCCAGGACCAGTGTTTAAAGTTGTGAAAGCTCAGTCTTTCCCCCAGGACCTGTGTTTAATTTTGTGACAGCTCAGTCTTTCCCCCAGGACCTGTCTTTAAGTTGTGACAGCTCAGTATTTCCCCCAGGACCTGTGTTTACAGTTGTGACAGCTCAGTATTTCCCCCAGGACCTGTCTTTAAAGTTGTGACAGCTCAGTCTTTCCCCCAGGACATGTCTTTAAAGTTGTGACGGTTCAGTATTTCCCCCAGGACCAGTCTTTAAAGTTGTGACAGTTCAGTATTTCCCCCAGGACCTGTGTTTAAAGTTGTGACAGCTCAGTATTTCCCCCAGGACCTGTGTTTAAAGTTGTGACAGCTCAGTATTTCCCCCAGGATCTGTGTTTAAAGTTGTGACAGCTCAGTATTTCCCCCAGGATCTGTGTTTAAAGTTGTGACAGCTCAGTATTTCCACCAGCACCTGTCTTTAAAGTTGTGACAGCTCTGTATTTCCCCCAGGACCTGTGTTTAAAGTTGTGACAGCGCAGTATTTCCCCCAGGACCTGTATTTAAAGTTGTGACAGTTTAGTATTTCCCGCAGGCCCTGTGTTCACAGATGTGACAGCTCAGTATTTCCCCCAGGACCTGTCTTTAAAGTTGTGACAGCTCAGTATTTCCCCCAGGATCTGTGTTTAAAGTTGTGACAGCTCAGTATTTCCACCAGGACCTGTCTTTAAAGTTGTGACAGCTCAGTATTTCCACCAGGACCTGTCTTTAAAGTTGTGACAGCTCAGTATTTCCCCAGGACCTGTCTTTAAAGTTGTGACAGCTCAGTATTTCCCCCAGGACCTGTCTTTAAAGTTGTGACAGCTCAGTATTTCCCCCTGGATCTGTGTTTAAAGTTGTGACAGCTCAGTATTTCCACCAGGACCTGTCTTTAAAGTAGTGACAGCTCAGTATTTCCCCCAGGACCTGTCTTTGAAGTTGTGACAGCTCAGTATTTCACCCAGGACCTGTGTTTAAAGTTGTGACAGCTCAGTATTTCCACCAGGACCTGTCCTTAAAGTTGTGACAGCTCAGTACTTCCCCCAGGACCTGTGTTGAAAGTTGTGACAGCTCAGTATTTCCCCCAGGACCTGTGTTTAAAGTAGAGACAGCTCAGTATTTTACCCAGGTCCTGTCTTTAAGTTGTGACAGCTCAGTATTTCCCCCAGGACCTGTGTTTAAAGTTGTGACAGCTCAGTATTTCCCCCAGGACCTGTGTTTAAAGTTGTGACAGCTCAGTATTTCCCCCAGGACCTGTGTTTAAAGTTGTGACAGCTCAGTATTTCCACCAGGACCTGTCTTTAAAGTTGTGACAGCTCAGTATTTCCCCCAGGACCTGTGTTGAAAGTTGTGACAGCTCAGTATTTCCCCCAGGACCTGTGTTTAAAGTAGAGACAGCTCAGTATTTTACCCAGGACCAGTCTTTAAGTTGTGACAGCTCAGTATTTCCCCCAGGACCTGTCTTTAATGTTGTGACAGCTCCGTATTTTCCCCACGACCTGTCTTTAAAGTTGTGTCAGCTCAGTATTTCACCCAGGACCTGTGTTTAAAGTTGTGACAGCTCAATATTTCCTCCAGGACCAGTCTTTAATGTTGTGACAGCTCAGTATTTCCCCCAGGACCTGTCTTTAAAGTTGTGACAGCTCAGTCTTTCCCCCAGGACATGTCTTTAAAGTTGTGACAGTTCAGTATTTCCTGCAGGCCCTGTTTTCACAGATGTGACAGTTCAGTATTGTACCCAGGACCTGTCTTTAAAGTTGTGACAGCTCAGTATTTCCCCCAGGACCTGTCTTTAAAGTTGTGACAGTTTAGTATTTCCTGCAGGCCCTGTGTTCACAGATGTGACAGTTCAGTATTTTACCCAGGACCAGTCTTTAAAGTTGTGACAGCTCAGTATTTCCCCCAGGACCTGTGTTTAAAGTTGTGACAGCTCAGCATTTCCCCCAGGACCTGTGTTTAAAGTTGTGACAGTTCAGTATTTCCCCCAGGACCTGTCTTTAAAGTTGTGACAGTTCAGTATTTCCCCCAGGACCTGTGTTTAAAGTTGTGACAGCTCAGCATTTCCCCCAGGACCTGTGTTTAAAGTTGTGACAGTTCAGTATTTCCTCCAAGACCTGTGTTTAAAGTTGTGACAGTTCAGTATTTCCCCCAGGACCTGTCTTTAAAGTTGTGACAGCTCAGTATTTCCCCCAGGACCTGTGTTTAAAGTTGTGACAGTTTAGTATTTCCTGCAGGCCCTGTGTTCACAGATGTGACAGCTCAGTACTTCCCCCAGGACCTGTCTTTAAAGTTGTGACAGTTCAGTATTTCCTGCAGGCCCTGTGTTCACAGATGTGACAGCTCAGTATTTCCCCCAGGACCTGTCTTTAAAGTTGTGACAGCTCAGTATTTCCCCCAGGATCTGTGTTTTAAGTTGTGACAGCTCAGTATTTCCACCAGGACCTGTCTTTAAAGTTGTGACAGCTCAGTATTTCACCCAGGACCTGTGTTTACAGATGTGACAGCTCAGTATTTCACCCAGGACCTGTGTTTAAAGTTGTGACAGTTCAGTATTTCCCCCAGGACCTGTCTTCCAAGTTGTGACAGCTCAGTATTTCCACCAGGACCTGTCTTTAAAGTTGTGACAGCTCAGTATTTCACACAGGACCTGTGTTTACAGTTTTGACAGTTCAGTATTTTACCCAGGACCTTTCTTCAAAGTTGTGACAGCTCAGTATTTCCCCCAGGATCTCTCTTCCAAGTTGTGACAGCTCAGTCTTTCCCCCAGGACCTGTGCTGACAGTTTTGACAGTTCAGTATTTTACCCAGGACCTTTCTTTAAAGTTGTGACAGCTCAGTATTTCCCCCAGGACCTGTGTTTAAAGTTGTGACAGCTCAGTATTTCCCCCAGGACCTGTCTTTAAAGTTGTGACATCTCAGTCTTTCCCTCAGGACCTGTGTTTAAAGTTGTGACAGCTCTGTATTTCCCCCAGGATCTCTCTTCAAAGTTGTGACAGTTCAGTATTTCCCCCAGGACCTGTGTTTAAAGTTGTGACAGCTCAGTATTTCCCGCAGGATCTCTCTTCAAAGTTGTGACAGCTCAGTATTTCCCCCAGGACCTGTGTTTAAAGTTGTGACAGCTCAGTGTTTCACCCAGGACCTGTCTTTAAAGTTGTGACAGCTCAGTATTTCCTCCAGGACCTGTGTTTAAAGTTGTGACAGCTCAGTATTTCCACCAGGACCTGTGTTTAAAGTTGAGACCGCTCAGTATTTCCCTCAGGACCTGTTTTTAAAGATGTGACAGCTCAGTCTTTCACCCAGGATCTCTCTTCAAGGTTGTGACAGTTCAGTATTTCCCCCAGGACCTGTGTTTAAAGTTGTGACAGCTCAATATTTGCTCCAGGACCATTCTTTAAAGTTGTGACAGCTCGGTATTTCCCCTAGGACCTGTGTGTAAAGTTGTGACAGCTCAGTATTTTCCCCAGGACCTGTGTTTAAAGTTGTGACAGCTCAGTATTTCCACCAGGACCTGTCTTTAAAGTTGTGACAGTTCAGTATTTCCCCCAGGACCTGTCTTTAAAGTTGTGACAGTTCAGTATTTCCCCCAGGACCTGTCTTTAAAGTTGTGACAGTTCAGTATTTCCCCCAGGTCCTGTCTTTAAAGTTGTGACAGCTCAGTATTTCCAAAAGGATCTGTGTTTAAAGTTGTGACAGCTCAGTATCTCCACCAGGACCTGTCTTTAAAGTTGTGACAGCTCAGTATTTC
This sequence comes from Heterodontus francisci, assembly GCF_036365525.1. Taxonomy (NCBI): domain Eukaryota; kingdom Metazoa; phylum Chordata; class Chondrichthyes; order Heterodontiformes; family Heterodontidae; genus Heterodontus; species Heterodontus francisci. The sequence goes on along the minus strand of NC_090392.1, from coordinate 8,907,090 downwards.
CCCCAGGATCTCTCTTCCAAGTTGTGACAGCTCAGTCTTTCCCCCAGGACCTGTGCTTACAGTTTTGACAGTTCAGTATTTTACCCAGGACCTTTCTTTAAAGTTGTGACAGTTCAGTATTTCCCCCAGGACCTGTGTTTAAAGTTGTGACAGCTCAGTATTTCCCCCAGGACCTGTGTTTAAAGTTGTGACAGCTCAGTATTTCCCCCAGGACCTGTGTTTAAAGTTGTGACAGCTCAGTATTTCCCCCAGGACCTGTGTTTAAAGTTGTGACAGCTCAGTATTTCCTCCAGGACCTGTGTTTAAAGTTGTGACAGCTCAGTATTTCCTGCAGGCCCTGTGTTCACAGATGTGACAGTTCAGTATTTTAACCAGGACCTGTCTTTAAAGTTGTGACAGTTCAGTATTTCACCCTGGACCTGTCTTTAAAGTTGTGACAGTTCAGTATTTCCTGCAGGCCCTGTGTTCAGATATGTGACAGCTCAGAATTTCCCCCAGGACCTGTCTTTAAAGTTGTGACAGTACAGTATTTTACCCAGGACCTGTGTTTAAAGTTGTGACAGCTCAGTATTTTCCCCAGGACCTGTGTTTAAAGTTGTGACAGCTCAGTATTTCCCTCAGGACCTGTTTTTAAAGTTGTGACAGCTCAGTCTTTCACCCAGGATCTCTCTTCAAAGTTGTGACAGTTCAGTATTTCCCCCAGGACCATTCTTTAAAGTTGTGACAGTTCAGTATTTCCCACAGGACCTGTGTTTAAAGTTGTGACAGCTCAGTATTTTCCCCAGGACCTGTGTTTAAAGTTGTGACAGCTCAGTATTTCCACCAGGACCTGTCTTTAAAGTTGTGACAGTTCAGTATTTCCCCCAGGACCTGTCTTTAAAGTTGTGACAGTTCAGTATTTCCCCCAGGACCTGTCTTTAAAGTTGTGACAGCTCAGTATTTCCCCCAGGACCTGTCTTTAAAGTTGTGACAGCTCAGTATTTCCAAAAGGGTCTGTGTTTAAAGTTGTGACAGCTCAGTATCTCCACCAGGACCTGTCTTTAAAGTTGTGACAGCTCAGTATTTCCCCCAGGATCTCTCTTCCAAGTTGTGACAGCTCAGTCTTTCCCCCAGGACCTGTGCTTACAGTTTTGACAGTTCAGTATTTTACCCAGGACCTTTCTTTAAAGTTGTGACAGTTCAGTATTTCCCCCAGGACCTGTGTTTAAAGTTGTGACAGCTCAGTATTTCCCCCAGGACCTGTGTTTAAAGTTGTGACAGCTCAGTATTTCCCCCAGGACCTGTGTTTAAAGTTGTGACAGCTCAGTATTTCCCCCAGGACCTGTGTTTAAAGTTGTGACAGCTCAGTATTTCCTCCAGGCCCTGTGTTTAAAGTTGTGACAGCTCAGTATTTCCTGCAGGCCCTGTGTTCACAGATGTGACAGTTCAGTATTTTAACCAGGACCTGTCTTTAAAGTTGTGACAGTTCAGTATTTCACCCTGGACCTGTCTTTAAAGTTGTGACAGTTCAGTATTTCCTGCAGGACCTGTGTTCACAGATGTGACAGCTCAGTATTTCCCCCAGGACCTGTCTTTAAAGTTGTGACAGTACAGTATTTTACCCAGGACCTGTGTTTAAAGTTGTGACAGCTCAGTATTTTCCCCAGGACCTGTGTTTAAAGTTGTGACAGCTCAGTATTTCCCTCAGGACCTGTTTTTAAAGTTGTGACAGCTCAGTCTTTCACCCAGGATCTCTCTTCAAAGTTGTGACAGTTCAGTATTTCCCCCAGGACCATTCTTTAAAGTTGTGACAGTTCAGTATTTCCCACAGGACCTGTGTTTAAAGTTGTGACAGCTCAGTATTTTCCCCAGGACCTGTGTTTAAAGTTGTGACAGCTCAGTATTTCCACCAGGACCTGTCTTTAAAGTTGTGACAGTTCAGTATTTCCCCCAGGACCTGTCTTTAAAGTTGTGACAGTTCAGTATTTCCTGCAGGCCCTGTGTTCACAGATGTGACAGCTCAGTATTTCCCCCAGGACCTGTCTTTAAAGTTGTGACAGCTCAGTATTTCCCCCAGGACCTGTCTTTAAAGTTGTGTCAGCTCAGTATTTCCCCCAGGATCTGTGTTTAAAGTTGTGACAGCTCAGTATTTCCCCCAGGATCTGTGTTTAAAGTTGTGACAGCTCAGTATTTCCCCCAGGACCTGTTTTTACAGGTGTAACAGCTCCGTATTTCCCTCAGGACCATTCTTTAAAGTTGTGACAGTTCAGTATTTCCACCAGGACCTGTGTTTAAAATTGTGACAGCACAGTATTTTCCCCAGGACCTGTGTTTAAAGTTGTGACAGCTCAGTGTTTCTCCCAGGACCTGTCTTTAAAGTTGAGACAGCTCAGTATTTCCCACAGGATCTGTGTTTAAAGTTGTGACAGCGCAGTATTTCACCCAGGACCTGTGTTTAAAGTTGTGACAGTTCAGTATTTCACCCAGGACCTGTGTTCACAGATGTGACAGTTCAGTATTTTACCCAGGACCTGTCTTTAAAGTTGTGACAGTTCAGTATTTCCCCCAGGACCTGTCTTTAAAGTTGTGACAGCGCAGTATTTCACCCAGGACCTGTGTTCACAGATGTGACAGTTCAGTATTTTACCGAGGACCTGTCTTTAAAGTTGTGACAGTTCAGTATTTCCCCCAGGACCTGTCTTTAAAGTTGTGACAGCTCAGTATTTCCACAGGTCCTGTTTTTAAAACTACGACAGCTCAGTATTTCCCCCAGGCCCTGTTTTTACAGGTGTAACAGCTCCATATTTCCTCCAGGACCTGTGTTTAATGTTGTGACAGTTCAGTATTTCCCGCAGGCCCTGTCTTTAAAGATGTAACAGCTCCGTATTATCCCCAGGACCTATCTTTAAAGATGTGACAGCTCAGTATTTTCCCCAGGACCTGTGTTTAAAGTTGCGACAGCTCAGTCCTTCCCCCAGGACCTGTCTTTAAAGTTGTGACAGCACAGTATTTCCCCCAGGACCTGTGTTTAAAGTTGTGACAGCTCAGTATTTCCCCCAGGACCTGTGTTTAAAGATGTGACAGCTCAGTATTTCCCCCAGGACCTGTCTTTAAAGTTGTGACAGCTCAGTATTTTCCCCAGGACCTGTCTTTACGTTGTGACAGCTCAGTATTTTCCCCAGGACCTGTCTTTAAAGTTGTGACAGCTCTGTATTTTCCTCAGGACCTGTCTTTAAAGTTGTGACAGTTCAGTATTTCCCGAAGGCCCTGTCTTTAAAGTTGTGACAGCTCCGTATTATCCCCAGGACCTGTGTTTAAAGTTGTGACAGTTCAGTATTTCCCGAAGGCCCTGTCTTTAAAGTTGTGACAGCTCCGTATTATCCCCAGGACCTGTGTTTAAAGTTGTGACAGTTCAGTATTTTCCCCAGGACCTGTCTTTAAAGTTGTGACAACTCAGTATTTTCCCCAGGACCTGTCTTTAAAGTTGTGACAGCTCAGTATTTTCCTCAGGACCTGTCTTTAAAGTTGTGACAGTTCAGTATTTCCCGAAGGCCCTGTCTTTAAAGTTGTGACAGCTCCGTATTATCCCCAGGACCTGTGTTTAAAGTTGTGACAGTTCAGTATTTCCCGAAGGCCCTGTCTTTAAAGTTGTGACAGCTCCGTATTATCCCCAGGACCTGTGTTTAAAGTTGTGACAACTCAGTATTTCCCCCAGGACCTGTGTTTAAAGTTGTGACAGTTCAGTATTTCATCGAGGCCCTGTGTTTAAAGTTGTGACAGTTCAGTATTTCCCCCAGGATCTGTGTTTAAAGTTGTGACAACTCAGTATTTCCCCCAAGACCTGTGTTTAAAGTTGTGACAGCTCAGTATTTCATCCAGGCCCAGTGTTTAAAGTTGTGACAGTTCAGTATTTCATCGAGGCCCTGTGTTTAAAGTTGTGACAGTTCAGTATTTCCCCCAGGCCCTGTGTTTAAAGTTGTGACAGTTCGGAATTTCCCCCAGGACCTGTTTTTAAATTTGTGACAGTTCAGTATTTCCCCCAGGCCCTGTGTTTACAGTTGTGACAGCTCAGTATTTCCCCCAGGCCCTGTGTTTACAGTTGTGACAGCTCGGTATTTCCTCCAGTCCCTGTGTTTACAGTTGTGACAGCTCAGTACTTCCCCCAGTCCCTGTGTTTACATTTGTGACAGTTCAGTATTTCCTCCAGGCCCTGTGTTTACATTTGTGACAGTTCAGTATTTCATCCAGGCCCTGTGTTTCCATTTGTGACAGTTCAGTATTTCATCCAGGCCCTGTGTTTACATTTGTGACAGTTCAGTATTTCATCCAGGCCCAGTGTTTACATTTGTGACAGTTCAGTATTTCCTCCAGTCCCTGTCTTTACATTTGTGACAGTTCAGTATTTCATCCAGGCCCAGTGTTTACATTTGTGACAGTTCAGTATTTCATCCAGTCCCTGTGTTTACATTTTGTGACAGTTCAGTATTTCATCCAGGCCCAGTGTTTACATTTGTGACAGTTCAGTATTTCATCCAGGCCCAGTGTTTACATTTGTGACAGTTCAGTATTTCATCCAGGCCCAGTGTTTACATTTGTGACAGTTCAGTATTTCATCCAGTCCCAGTGTTTACATTTGTGACAGTTCAGTATTTCATCCAGGACCTGTGTTTACATTTGTGACAGTTCAGTATTTCATCCAGTCCCTGTGTTTACATTTGTGACAGTTCAGTATTTCATCCAGGCCCAGTGTTTACATTTGTGACAGTTCAGTATTTCATCCAGGCCCTGTGTTTACATTTGTGACAGTTCAGTATTTCATCCAGGCCCAGTGTTTACATTTGTGACAGTTCAGTATTTCATCCAGTCCCTGTGTTTACATTTTGTGACAGTTCAGTATTTCATCCAGGCCCAGTGTTTACATTTGTGACAGTTCAGTATTTCATCCAGGCCCAGTGTTTACATTTGTGACAGTTCAGTATTTCATCCAGGCCCAGTGTTTACATTTGTGACAGTTCAGTATTTCATCCAGGACCTGTGTTTACATTTGTGACAGTTCAGTATTTCATCCAGTCCCTGTGTTTACATTTGTGACAGTTCAGTATTTCATCCAGGCCCAGTGTTTACATTTGTGACAGTTCAGTATTTCATCCAGGCCCTGTGTTTACATTTGTGACAGTTCAGTATTTCATCCAGGCCCAGTGTTTACATTTGTGACAGTTCAGTATTTCATCCAGTCCCTGTGTTTACATTTTGTGACAGTTCAGTATTTCATCCAGGCCCAGTGTTTACATTTGTGACATTTCAGTATTTCATCCAGGCCCAGTGTTTACATTTGTGACAGTTCAGTATTTCATCCAGGCCCAGTGTTTACATTTGTGACAGTTCAGTATTTCATCCAGTCCCTGTGTTTACATTTGTGACAGTTCAGTATTTCATCCAGGCCCAGTGTTTACATTTGTGACAGTTCAGTATTTCATCCAGGCCCAGTGTTTACATTTGTGACAGTTCAGTATTTCATCCAGGCCCAGTGTTTACATTTGTGACAGTTCAGTATTTCATCCAGGCCCTGTGTTTACATTTGTGACAGTTCAGTATTTCATCCAGGCCCAGTGTTTACATTTGTGACAGTTCAGTATTTCATCCAGGCCCAGTGTTTACATTTTGTGACAGTTCAGTATTTCATCCAGGCCCAGTGTTTACATTTGTGACAGTTCAGTATTTCCTCCAGGCCCTGTGTTTAAATTTGTGACAGTTCAGTATTTCATCCAGGCCCAGTGTTTACATTTGTGACAGTTCAGTATTTCATCCAGGACCTGTGTTTACATTTTGTGACAGTTCAGTATTTCATCCAGGCCCAGTGTTTACATTTGTGACAGTTCAGTATTTCATCCAGGCCCTGTGTTTACATTTGTGACAGTTCAGTATTTCATCCAGTCCCTGTGTTTACATTTTGTGACAGTTCAGTATTTCATCCAGGCCCAGTGTTTACATTTGTGACAGTTCAGTATTTCATCCAGGCCTTGTGTTTACATTTGTGACAGTTCAGTATTTCATCCAGGCCCAGTGTTTACATTTGTGACAGTTCAGTATTTCATCCAGTCCCTGTGTTTAAATTTGTGACAGTTCAGTATTTCATCCAGGCCCTGTGTTTACATTTGTGACAGTTCAGTATTTCATCCAGTCCCTGTGTTTACATTTGTGACAGTTCAGTATTTCATCCAGGCCCAGTGTTTACATTTGTGACAGTTCAGTATTTCATCCAGGCCCAGTGTTTACATTTGTGACAGTTCAGTATTTCATCCAGGCCCAGTGTTTACAGTTGTGACAGTTCAGTATTTACTCCAGGCCCAGTGTTTACATTTGTGACAGTTCAGTATTTCATCCAGGCCCAGTGTTTACATTTGTGACAGTTCAGTATTTACTCCAGGCCCAGTGTTTACATTTGTGACAGTTCAGTATTTCCCCCAGTCCCTGTGTTTACATTTGTGACAGTTCAGTATTTCCCCCAGGCCCAGTGTTTACATTTGTGACAGTTCAGTATTTCATCCTGGCCCAGTGTTTACATTTGTGACAGTTCAGTATTTCCTCCAGTCCCTGTGTTTACATTTGTGACAGTTCAGTATTTCCTCCAGTCCTTGTGTTTAAATTTGTGACAGTTCAGTATTTCCTCCAGTCCCTGTGTTTACATTTGTGACAGTTCAGTATTTCCTCCAGTCCTTGTGTTTAAATTTGTGACAGTTCAGTATTTCATCCAGGTCCAGTGTTTACATTTGTGACAGTTCAGTATTTCCTCCAGTCCTTGTGTTTAAATTTGTGACAGTTCAGTATTTCCTCCAGTCCCTGTGTTTACATTTGTGACAGTTCAGTATTTCCTCCAGTCCTTGTGTTTAAATTTGTGACAGTTCAGTATTTCCTCCAGTCCCTGTGTTTACATTTATGACAGTTCAGTATTTCATCCAGGCCCAGTGTTTACATTTGTGACAGTTCAGTATTTCCTCCAGTCCCTGTGTTTACATTTGTGACAGTTCAGTATTTCATCCAGGCCCAGTGTTTACATTTGTGACAGTTCAGTATTTCCTCCAGTCCCTGTGTTTACATTTGTGACAGTTCAGTATTTCCTCCAGTCCCTGTGTTTACATTTGTGACAGTTCAGTATTTCCTCCAGTCCCTGTGTTTACATTTGTGACAGTTCAGTATTTCCTCCAGTCCCTGTGTTTACATTTGTGACAGTTCAGTATTTTATCCAGTCCCTGTGTTTACATTTGTGACAGTTCAGTATTTCATCCAGTCCCTGTGTTTACATTTGTGACAGTTCAGTATTTCATCCAGGCCCTGTGTTTACATTTGTGACAGTTCAGTATTTCCTCCAGTCCCTGTGTTTACATTTGTGACAGTTCAGTTTTTCATCCAGTCCCTGTGTTTACATTTGTGACAGTTCAGTATTTCATCCAGGCCCTGTGTTTACATTTGTGACAGTTCAGTATTTCATCCAGGCCCAGTGTTTACATTTGTGACAGTTCAGTATTTCCTCCAGTCCCTGTGTTTACATTTGTGACAGTTCAGTTTTTCATCCATTCCCTGTGTTTACATTTGTGACAGTTCAGTATTTCATCCAGGCCCTGTGTTTACATTTGTGACAGTTCAGTATTTCCTCCAGTCCCTGTGTTTACATTTGTGACAGTTCAGTATTTCATCCAGGCCCAGTGTTTACATTTGTGACAGTTCAGTATTTCATCCAGACCCTGTGTTTACATTTGTGACAGTTCAGTATTTCCTCCAGTCCCTGTGTTTACATTTGTGACAGTTCAGTATTTCATCCAGGCCCAGTGTTTACAGTTGTGACAGTTCAGTATTTACCCAGGACCTGTGTTTACATTTGTGACAGTTCAGTATTTCCTCCAGTCCCTGTGTTTACATTTGTGACAGTTCAGTATTTTCTCCAGTCCCTGTGTTTACATTTGTGACAGTTCAGTATTTCCTCCAGGCCCTGTGTTTAAATTTGTGACAGTTCAGTATTTCATCCAGGCCCTGTGTTTACATTTGTGACAGTTCAGTATTTCCTCCAGTCCCTGTGTTTACATTTGTGACAGTTCAGTATTTCATCCAGGCCCAGTGTTTACATTTGTGACAGTTCAGTATTTACTCCAGTCCCTGTGTTTACATTTGTGACAGTTCAGTATTTCATCCAGGCCCAGTGTTTACATTTGTGACAGTTCAGTATTTACTAAAGTCCCTGTGTTTACATTTGTGACAGTTCAGTATTTCCTCCAGTCCCTGTGTTTACATTTGTGACAGTTCAGTATTTCATCCAGGCCCAGTGTTTACAGTTGTGACAGTTCAGTATTTCATCCAGGCCCAGTGTTTACATTTGTGACAGTTCAGTATTTCATCCAGGCCCAGTGTTTAAATTTGTGACAGTTCAGTATTTCCCCCAGGCCCAGTGTTTACATTTGTGACAGTTCAGTATTTCATCCAGGCCCAGTGTTTACATTTGTGACAGTTCAGTATTTACTAAAGTCCCTGTGTTTACATTTGTGACAGTTCAGTATTTCCTCCAGTCCCTGTGTTTACATTTGTGACAGTTCAGTATTTCATCCAGGCCCAGTGTTTACAGTTGTGACAGTTCAGTATTTCATCCAGGCCCAGTGTTTACATTTGTGACAGTTCAGTATTTCATCCAGGCCCAGTGTTTAAATTTGTGACAGTTCAGTATTTCCCCCAGGCCCAGTGTTTACAGTTGTGACAGTTCAGTATTTCATCCAGGCCCAGTGTTTAAATTTGTGACAGTTCAGTATTTCCCCCAGGCCCAGTGTTTACATTTGTGACAGTTCAGTATTTCATCCAGGCCCTGTGTTTACATTTGTGACAGTTCAGTATTTCCTCCAGTCCCTGTGTTTACATTTGTGACAGTTCAGTATTTCATCCAGGCCCAGTGTTTACATTTGTGACAGTTCAGTATTTCATCCAGTCCCTGTGTTTACATTTGTGACAGTTCAGTATTTCCTCCAGGCCCAGTGTTTACATTTGTGACAGTTCAGTATTTCCTCCAGTCCCAGTGTTTACATTTGTGACAGTTCAGTATTTCCTCCAGTCCCAGTGTTTACATTTGTGACAGCTCAGTATTTCATCCAGGCCCAGTGTTTACATTTGTGACAGTTCAGTATTTCATCCAGGCCCAGTGTTTACATTTGTGACAGTTCAGTATTTCCTCCAGTCCCTGTGTTTACATTTGTGACAGTTCAGTATTTCATCCAGTCCCAGTGTTTAAATTTGTGACAGTTCAGTATTTCCTCCAGTCCCAGTGTTTACATTTGTGACAGTTCAGTATTTTCTCCAGTCCCTGTGTTTACATTTGTGACAGTTCAGTATTTCCTCCAGTCCCTGTGTTTACATTTGTGACAGTTCAGTATTTCCTCCAGTCCCTGTGTTTACATTTGTGACAGTTCAGTATTTCATCCAGGCCCAGTGTTTACATTTGTGACAGTTCAGTATTTCCTCCATCCCTGTGTTTACATTTGTGACAGTTCAGTATTTCATCCAGGCCCAGTGTTTACATTTGTGACAGTTCAGTATTTCCTCCAGTCCCTGTGTTTACATTTGTGACAGTTCAGTATTTCCTCCAGTCCCTGTGTTTACATTTGTGACAGTTCAGTATTTCATCCAGTCCCTGTGTTTACATTTGTGACAGTTCAGTATTTCATCCAGTCCCTGTGTTTACATTTGTGACAGTTCAGTATTTCATCCAGTCCCTGTGTTTACATTTGTGACAGTTCAGTATTTCATCCAGGCCCAGTGTTTACATTTGTGACAGTTCAGTATTTCATCCAGTCCCTGTGTTTACATTTGTGACAGTTCAGTATTTCCTCCAGGCCCAGTGTTTAAATTTGTGACAGTTCAGTATTTCCTCCAGGCCCAGTGTTTACAGTTGTGACAGTTCAGTATTTCATCCAGGCCCAGGTTTTACATTTGTGACAGCTCAGTATTTCATCCAGGCCCAGTGTTTACATTTGTGACAGTTCAGTATTTCATCCAGGCCCAGTGTTTACATTTGTGACAGTTCAGTATTTCATCCAGGCCCAGTGTTTACATTTGTGACAGCTCAGTATTTCATCCAGGCCCAGTGTTTACATTTGTGACAGTTCAGTATTTCATCCAGGCCCAGTGTTTACAGTTGTGACAGTTCAGTATTTCATCCAGTCCCTGTGTTTACATTTGTGACAGTTCAGTATTTCATCCAGGCCCAGTGTTTACATTTGTGACAGTTCAGTATTTCATCCAGTCCCTGTGTTTACATTTGTGACAGTTCAGTATTTCCTCCAGTCCCTGTGTTTACATTTGTGACAGTTCAGTATTTCCTCCAGGCCCAGTGTTTAAATTTGTGACAGTTCAGTATTTCCTCCAGGCCCAGTGTTTACAGTTGTGACAGTTCAGTATTTCATCCAGGCCCAGGTTTTACATTTGTGACAGCTCAGTATTTCATCCAGGCCCAGTGTTTACATTTGTGACAGTTCAGTATTTCATCCAGGCCCAGTGTTTACAGTTGTGACAGTTCAGTATTTCATCCAGGCCCAGTGTTTACATTTGTGACAGTTCAGTATTTCATCCAGGCCCAGTGTTTACATTTGTGACAGTTCAGTATTTCATCCAGGCCCAGTGCTTACATTTGTGACAGCTCAGTATTTCATCCAGGCCCAGTGTTTACATTTGTGACAGTTCAGTATTTCATCCAGGCCCAGTGTTTACAGTTGTGACAGTTCAGTATTTCATCCAGGCCCAGTGTTTACATTTGTGACAGTTCAGTATTTCATCCTGGCCCAGTGTTTACATTTGTGACAGTTCAGTATTTCATCCAGGCCCAGTGTTTACATTTGTGACAGTTCAGTATTTCATCCAGGCCCAGTGTTTACATTTGTGACAGTGCAGTATTTCATCCAGTCCCAGTGTTTACTGTTGTGACAGTTCAGTATTTCATCCAGTCCCTGTGTTTCAATTTGTGACAGTTCAGTATTTCCTCCAGGCCCAGTGTTTACAGTTGTGACAGTTCAGTATTTCATCCAGGCCCAGGTTTTACATTTGTGACAGCTCAGTATTTCATCCAGGCCCAGTGTTTACATTTGTGACAGTTCAGTATTTCATCCAGGCCCAGTGTTTACAGTTGTGACAGTTCAGTATTTCATCCAGGCCCAGTGTTTACATTTGTGACAGTTCAGTATTTCATCCAGGCCCAGTGTTTACATTTGTGACAGTTCAGTATTTCATCCAGGCCCAGTGCTTACATTTGTGACAGCTCAGTATTTCATCCAGGCCCAGTGTTTACATTTGTGACAGTTCAGTATTTCATCCAGGCCCAGTGTTTACAGTTGTGACAGTTCAGTATTTCATCCAGGCCCAGTGTTTACATTTGTGACAGTTCAGTATTTCATCCTGGCCCAGTGTTTACATTTGTGACAGTTCAGTATTTCATCCAGGCCCAGTGTTTACATTTGTGACAGTTCAGTATTTCATCCAGGCCCAGTGTTTACATTTGTGACAGTGCAGTATTTCATCCAGTCCCAGTGTTTACTGTTGTGACAGTTCAGTATTTCATCCAGTCCCTGTGTTTCAATTTGTGACAGTTCAGTATTTCCTCCAGGCCCAGTGTTTACATTTGTGACAGTTCAGTATTTCATCCAGGCCCAGTGTTTACAATTGTGACAGTTCAGTATTTCATCCAGGCCCAGTGTTTACAGTTGTGACAGTTCAGTATTTCATCCAGGCCCAGTGTTTACAGTTGTGACAGTTCAGTATTTCATCCAGTCCCTGTGTTTAAATTTGTGACAGTTCAGTATTTCCTCCAGGCCCAGTCTTTACATTTGTGACAGTTCAGTATTTCATCCAGTCCCTGTGTTTAAAGTTGTGACAGTTCAGTATTTCCTCCAGTCCCTGTGTTTACATTTGTGACAGTTCAGTATTTCCTCCAGTCCCTGTGTTTACATTTGTGACAGTTCAGTATTTCATCCAGTCCCTGTGTTTAAATTTGTGACAGTTCAGTATTTCATCCAGTCCCTGTGTTTACATTTGTGACAGTTCAGTATTTCATCCAGGCCCAGTGTTTACATTTGTGACAGTTCAGTATTTCATCCAGTCCCTGCGTTTACATTTGTGACAGTTCAGTATTTCCTCCAGGCCCAGTGTTTACATTTGTGACAGTTCAGTATTTCATCCAGTCCCTGTGTTTACATTTGTGACAGTTCATTATTTCCTCCAGGAACTGTGTTTACATTTGTGACAGTTCAGTATTTCATCCAGGCCCAGTGTTTACATTTGTGACAGTTCAGTATTTCATCCAGTCCCTGTGTTTACATTTGTGACAGTTCAATAATTCCTCCAGGCCCAGTGTTTACATTTGTGACAGTTCAGTATTTCATCCAGTCCCTGTGTTTACATTTGTGACAGTTCAGTATTTCATCCAGTCCCTGTGTTTACATTTGTGACAGTTCAGTATTTCATCCAGTCCCTGTGTTTACATTTGTGACAGTTCAGTAGTTCATCCAGGCCCAGTGTTTACATATGTGACAGTTCAGTATTTCATCCAGTCCCTGTGTTTACATTTGTGACAGTTCAGTATTTCCTCCAGGCCCAGTGTTTACATTTGTGACAGTTCAGTATTTCATCCAGTCCCTGTGTTTACATTTGTGACAGTTCATTATTTCCTCCAGGCCCAGTGTTTACATTTGTGACAGTTCAGTATTTCATCCAGTCCCTGTGTTTACATTTGTGACAGTTCAGTATTTCATCCAGTCCCTGTATTTACATTTGTGACAGTTCAGTATTTCATCCAGTCCCTGTGTTTACATTTGTGACAGTTCAGTATTTCATCCAGGCCCTGTGTTTACAGTTGTGACAGTTCAGTATTTCATCCAGGCCCAGTGTTTACATTTGTGACAGTTCAGTATTTCATCCTGGCCCAGTGTTTACATTTGTGACAGTTCAGTATTTCATCCAGGCCCAGTGTTTACATTTGTGACAGTTCAGTATTTCATCCAGGCCCTGTGTTTACAGTTGTGACAGTTCAGTATTTCATCCAGGCCCAGTGTTTACATTTGTGACAGTGCAGTATTTCATCCAGTCCCAGTGTTTACTGTTGTGACAGTTCAGTATTTCATCCAGTCCCTGTGTTTCAATTTGTGACAGTTCAGTATTTCCTCCAGGCCCAGTGTTTACATTTGTGACAGTTCAGTATTTCATCCAGGCCCAGTGTTTACATTTGTGACAGTTCAGTATTTCATCCAGGCCCAGTGTTTACAGTTGTGACAGTTCAGTATTTCATCCAGGCCCAGTGTTTACAGTTGTGACAGTTCAGTATTTCATCCAGTCCCTGTGTTTAAATTTGTGACAGTTCAGTATTTCCTCCAGGCCCAGTCTTTACATTTGTGACCGTTCAGTATTTCTTCCAGTCCCTGTGTTTAAAGTTGTGACAGTTCAGTATTTCCTCCAGTCCCTGTGTTTACATTTGTGACAGTTCAGTATTTCCTCCAGTCCCTGTGTTTACATTTGTGACAGTTCAGTATTTCATCCAGTCCCTGTGTTTAAATTTGTGACAGTTCAGTATTTCATCCAGTCCCTGTGTTTACATTTGTGACAGTTCAGTATTTCATCCAGGCCCTGTGTTTACATTTGTGACAGTTCAGTATTTCATCCAGTCCCTGTGTTTACATTTGTGACAGTTCAGTATTTCCTCCAGGCCCAGTGTTTACATTTGTGACAGTTCAGTATTTCATCCAGTCCCTGTGTTTACATTTGTGACAGTTCATTATTTCCTCCAGGAACTGTGTTTACATTTGTGACAGTTCAGTATTTCATCCAGGCCCAGTGTTTACATTTGTGACAGTTCAGTATTTCATCCAGTCCCTGTGTTTACATTTGTGACAGTTCAATAATTCCTCCAGGCCCAGTGTTTACATTTGTGACAGTTCAGTATTTCATCCAGTCCCTGTGTTTACATTTGTGACAGTTCAGTATTTCATCCAGTCCCTGTGTTTACATTTGTGACAGTTCAGTATTTCATCCAGTCCCTGTGTTTACATTTGTGACAGTTCAGTAGTTCATCCAGGCCCAGTGTTTACATATGTGACAGTTCAGTATTTCATCCAGTCCTGTGTTTACATTTGTGACAGTTCAGTATTTCCTCCAGGCCCAGTGTTTACATTTGTGACAGTTCAGTATTTCATCCAGTCCCTGTGTTTACATTTGTGACAGTTCATTATTTCCTCCAGGCCCAGTGTTTACATTTGTGACAGTTCAGTATTTCATCCAGTCCCTGTGTTTACATTTGTGACAGTTCAGTATTTCATCCAGTCCCTGTGTTTACATTTGTGACAGTTCAGTATTTCATCCAGTCCCTGTGTTTACATTTGTGACAGTTCAGTATTTCATCCAGTCCCTGTGTTTAAATTTGTGACAGTTCAGTATTTCATCCAGGCCCAGTGTTTACATTTGTGACAGTTCAGTATTTCCTCCAGTCCCTGTGTTTACAGTTGTGACAGTTCAGTATTTCATCCAGGCCCAGTGTTTACATTTGTGACAGTTCAGTATTTCCTCCAGTCCCTGTGTTTACATTTGTGACAGTTCAGTATTTCATCCAGTCCCAGTGTTTACAGTTGTGACAGTTCAGTATTTCATCCAGGCCCAGTGTTTACATTTGTGACAGTTCAGTATTTCATCCAGGCCCAGTGTTTACAGTTGTGACAGTTCAGTATTTCATCCAGGCCCAGTGTTTACATTTGTGACAGTTCAGTATTTCCTCCAGTCCCTGTGTTTACATTTGTGACAGTTCAGTATTTCCTCCAGTCCCTGTGTTTACATTTGTGACAGTTCAGTATTTCCTCCATTCCCTGTGTTTACATTTGTGACAGTTCAGTATTTCATCCAGTCCCTGTGTTTACATTTGTGGCAGTTCAGTATTTCCTCCAGGCCCACTGTTTACATTTGTGACAGTTCAGTATTTCATCCAGGTCCTGTGTTTAAATTTGTGACAGTTCAGTATTTTCTCCAGGCCCAGTGTTTAAATTTGTGACAGTTCAGTATTTCATCCAGTCCCTGTGTTTACATTTGTGACAGTTCAGTATTTCATCCAGGCCCTGTGTTTACATTTGTGACAGTTCAGTATTTCCTCCAGTCCCTGTGTTTACATTTGTGACAGTTCAGTATTTCATCCAGTCCCAGTGTTTACATTTGTGACAGTTCAGTATTTCCTCCAGTCCCTGTGTTTACATTTGTGACAGTTCAGTATTTCATCCAGGCCCAGTGTTTAAATTTGTGACAGTTCAGTATTTCATCCAGGCCCTGTGTTTACATTTGTGACAGTTCAGTATTTCCTCCTGTCCCTGTGTTTACATTTGTGACAGTTCAGTATTTCATCCAGGCCCAGTGTTTACATTTGTGACAGTTCAGTATTTCATCCAGTCCCTGTGTTTAAATTTGTGACAGTTCAGTATTTCATCCAGTCCCTGTGTTTACATTTGTGACAGTTCAGTATTTCATCCAGGCCCAGTGTTTACATTTGTGACTGTTCAGTATTTCATCCAGAGCCAGTGTTTAAATTTGTGACAGTTCAGTATTTCATCCAGGCCCAGTGTTTAAATTTGTGACAGTTCAGTATTTCCTCCAGGCCCTGTGTTTACATTTGTGACAGTTCAGTATTTCATCCAGGCCCAGTGTTTACAGTTGTGACAGTTCAGTATTTCATCCAGTCCCTGTGTTTACAGTTGTGACAGTTCAGTATTTCATCCAGTCCCTGTGTTTACATTTGAGACAGTTCAGTATTTCCTCCAGGCCCAGTGTTTACATTTGTGACAGTTCAGTATTTCATCCAGAGCCAGTGTTTAAATTTGTGACAGTTCAGTATTTCATCCAGGCCCAGTGTTTAAATTTGTGACAGTTCAGTATTTCCTCCAGGCCCAGTGTTTACAGTTGTGACTGTTCAGTATTTCATCCAGAGCCAGTGTTTAAATTTGTGACAGTTCAGTATTTCATCCAGGCCCAGTGTTTAAATTTGTGACAGTTCAGTATTTCCTCCAGGCCCAGTGTTTACAGTTGTGACAGTTCAGTATTTCCTCCAGGCCCAGTGTTTAAATTTGTGACAGTTCAGTATTTCATCCAGGCCCAGTGTTTACATTTGTGACAGTTCAGTATTTCATCCAGTACCTGTGTTTACATTTGTGACAGTTCAGTATTTCATCCAGGCCCTGTGTTTACATTTGTGACAGTTCAGTATTTCATCCAGGCCCTGTGTTTACATTTGTGACAGTTCAGTATTTCATCCAGGCCCAGTGTTTACATTTGTGACAGTTCAGTATTTCATCCAGGCCCTGTGTTTACATTTGTGACAGTTCAGTATTTCCCCCAGGACCTGTGTTTACTTTTGTGACAGTTCAGTATTTCATCCAGGCCCAGTGTTTACATTTGTGACAGTTCAGTATTTCATCCAGGCCCAGTGTTTACATTTGTGACAGTTCAGTATTTCATCCAGGCCCAGTGTTTACATTTGTGACAGTTCAGTATTTCCTCAAGGCCCAGTGTTTACATTTGTGACAGTTCAGTATTTCATCCAGTCCCAGTGTTTACATTTGTGACAGTTCAGTATTTCCTCCAGTCCCTGTGTTTACATTTGTGACAGTTCAGTATTTCCTCCAGGCCCAGTGTTTACAGTTGTGACAGTTCAGTATTTCCTCCAGGCCCTGTGTTTACATTTGTGACAGTTCAGTATTTCATCCAGGCCCTGTGTTTACATTTGTGACAGTTCAGTATTTCATCCAGGCCCAGTGTTTACATTTGTGACAGTTCAGTATTTCATCCAGGCCTTGTGTTTACATTTGTGACAGTTCAGTATTTACTCCAGTCCCAGTGTTTACATTTGTGACAGTTCAGTATTTCATCCAGGCCCAGTGTTTAAATTTGTGACAGTTCAGTATTTCATCCAGTCCCTGTGTTTACATTTGTGACAGTTCAGTATTTCATCCAGGCCCTGTGTTTACATTTGTGACAGTTCAGTATTTCATCCAGGCCCAGTGTTTACAGTTGTGACAGTTCAGTATTTCCTCCAGTCCCTGTGTTTACAGTTGTGACAGTTCAGTATTTCCTCCAGTCCCTGTGTTTACATTTGTGACAGTTCAGTATTTCATCCAGGCCCAGTGTTTACATTTGTGACAGTTCAGTATTTCATCCAGGCCCTGTGTTTACATTTGTGACAGTTCAGTATTTCATCCAGGCCCAGTGTTTACAGTTGTGACAGTTCAGTATTTCCTCCAGTCCCTGTGTTTACATTTGTGACAGTTCAGTATTTCCTCCAGTCCCTGTGTTTACATTTGTGACAGTTCAGTATTTCATCCAGTCCCTGTGTTTACAGTTGTGACAGTTCAGTATTTCCTCCAGTCCCTGTGTTTACATTTGTGACAGTTCAGTATTTCATCCAGGCCCAGTGTTTACAGTTGTGACATTTCAGTATTTCATCCAGTCCCTGTGTTTACATTTGTGACAGTTCAGTATTTCCTCCAGTCCCTGTGTTTACATTTGTGACAGTTCAGTATTTCATCCAGGCCCAGTGTTTACAGTTGTGACAGTTCAGTATTTCCTCCAGTCCCTGTGTTTACATTTGTGACAGTTCAGTATTTCATCCAGGCCCAGTGTTTACATTTGTGACAGTTCAGTATTTCATCCAGGCCCAGTGTTTACATTTGTGACAGTTCAGTATTTCATCCAGGCCCAGTGTTTACATTTGTGACAGTTCAGTATTTCATCCAGGCCCTGTGTTTACATTTGTGACAGTTCACTATTTCATCCAGGCCCAGTGTTTACAGTTGTGACATTTCAGTATTTCATCCAGGCCCAGTGTTTACAGTTGTGACAGTTCAGTATTTCCTCCAGTCCCAGTGTTTACATTTGTGACAGTTCAGTATTTCATCCAGTCCCTGTGTTTACATTTGTGACAGTTCAGTATTTCATCCAGGCCCAGTGTTTACATTTGTGACAGTTCAGTATTTCATCCAGTCCCTGTGTTTACATTTGTGACAGTTCAGTATTTCATCCAGGCCCAGTGTTTACAGTTGTGACAGTTCAGTATTTCCTCCAGTCCCTGTGTTTACATTTGTGACAGTTCAGTATTTCATCCAGGCCCAGTGTTTACAGTTGTGACAGTTCAGTATTTCCTCCAGTCCCTGTGTTTACATTTGTGACAGTTCAGTATTTCATCCAGGCCCAGTGTTTACATTTGTGACAGTTCAGTATTTCATCCAGGCCCAGTGTTTACATTTGTGACAGTTCAGTATTTCATCCAGGCCCAGTGTTTACATTTGTGACAGTTCAGTATTTCATCCAGGCCCTGTGTTTACATTTGTGACAGTTCACTATTTCATCCAGGCCCAGTGTTTACAGTTGTGACATTTCAGTATTTCATCCAGGCCCAGTGTTTACAGTTGTGACAGTTCAGTATTTCCTCCAGTCCCAGTGTTTACATTTGTGACAGTTCAGTATTTCATCCAGGCCCAGTGTTTACATTTGTGACAGTTCAGTATTTCATCCAGTCCCTGTGTTTACATTAGTGACAGTTCAGTATTTCATCCAGGCCCAGTGTTTACAGTTGTGACATTTCAGTATTTCATCCAGGCCCAGTGTTTACAGTTGTGACAGTTCAGTATTTCCTCCAGTCCCTGTGTTTACATTTGTGACAGTTCAGTATTTCATCCAGGCCCAGTGTTTACATTTGTGACAGTTCAGTATTTCATCCAGGCCCAGTGTTTACATTTGTGACAGTTCAGTATTTCATCCAGGCCCAGTGTTTACAGTTGTGACAGTTCAGTATTTCCTCCAGTCCCTGTGTTTACATTTGTGACAGTTCAGTATTTCATCCAGGCCCAGTGTTTACATTTGTGACAGTTCAGTATTTCATCCAGGCCCAGTGTTTACATTTGTGACAGTTCAGTATTTCATCCAGGCCCTGTGTTTACATTTGTGACAGTTCAGTATTTCATCCAGGCCCTGTGTTTACATTTGTGACAGTTCAGTATTTCATCCAGGCCCAGTGTTTACATTTGTGACAGTTCAGTATTTCATCCAGGCCCTGTGTTTACATTTGTGACAGTTCAGTATTTCATCCAGTCCCTGTGTTTACATTTGTGACAGTTCAGTATTTCATCCAGGCCCAGTGTTTACAGTTGTGACAGTTCAGTATTTCCTCCAGTCCCTGTGTTTACATTTGTGACAGTTCAGTATTTCATCCAGGCCCAGTGTTTACATTTGTGACAGTTCAGTATTTCATCCAGGCCCAGTGTTTACATTTGTGACAGTTCAGTATTTCATCCAGTCCCTGTGTTTACATTTGTGACAGTTCAGTATTTCATCCAGGCCCAGTGTTTACATTTGTGACAGTTCAGTATTTCATCCAGGCCCTGTGTTTACATTTGTGACAGTTCAGTATTTCATCCAGGCCCTGTGTTTACATTTGTGACAGTTCAGTATTTCATCCAGGCCCAGTGTTTACATTTGTGACAGTTCAGTATTTCATCCAGGCCCAGTGTTTACAGTTGTGACAGTTCAGTATTTCCTCCAGTCCCTGTGTTTACATTTGTGACAGTTCAGTATTTCCTCCAGACCCTGTGTTTACATTTGTGACAGTTCAGTATTTCCCCCAGTCCCAGTGTTTACAGTTGTGACAGTTCAGTATTTCATCCAGGCCCAGTGTTTACATTTGTGACAGTTCAGTATTTCCTCCAGGACCTGTGTTTACAGTTGTGACAGTTCAGTATTTCATCCAGGCCCAGTGTTTACATTTGTGACAGTTCAGTATTTCATCCAGGCCTTGTGTTTACATTTGTGACAGTTCAGTATTTCATCCAGGCCCAGTGTTTAAATTTGTGACAGTTCAGTATTTCATCCAGTCCCTGTGTTTACATTTGTGACAGTTCAGTATTTCATCCAGGCCCTGTGTTTACATTTGTGACAGTTCAGTATTTCATCCAGGCCCAGTGTTTACAGTTGTGACAGTTCAGTATTTCCTCCAGTCCCTGTGTTTACAGTTGTGACAGTTCAGTATTTCCTCCAGTCCCTGTGTTTACATTTGTGACAGTTCAGTATTTCATCCAGGCCCAGTGTTTACATTTGTGACAGTTCAGTATTTCATCCAGGCCCTGTGTTTACATTTGTGACAGTTCAGTATTTCATCCAGGCCCAGTGTTTACAGTTGTGACAGTTCAGTATTTCCTCCAGTCCCTGTGTTTACATTTGTGACAGTTCAGTATTTCCTCCAGTCCCTGTGTTTACATTTGTGACAGTTCAGTATTTCATCCAGTCCCTGTGTTTACAGTTGTGACAGTTCAGTATTTCCTCCAGTCCCTGTGTTTACATTTGTGACAGTTCAGTATTTCATCCAGGCCCAGTGTTTACAGTTGTGACATTTCAGTATTTCATCCAGTCCCTGTGTTTACATTTGTGACAGTTCAGTATTTCCTCCAGTCCCTGTGTTTACATTTGTGACAGTTCAGTATTTCATCCAGGCCCAGTGTTTACAGTTGTGACAGTTCAGTATTTCCTCCAGTCCCTGTGTTTACATTTGTGACAGTTCAGTATTTCATCCAGGCCCAGTGTTTACATTTGTGACAGTTCAGTATTTCATCCAGGCCCAGTGTTTACATTTGTGACAGTTCAGTATTTCATCCAGGCCCAGTGTTTACATTTGTGACAGTTCAGTATTTCATCCAGGCCCTGTGTTTACATTTGTGACAGTTCACTATTTCATCCAGGCCCAGTGTTTACAGTTGTGACATTTCAGTATTTCATCCAGGCCCAGTGTTTACAGTTGTGACAGTTCAGTATTTCCTCCAGTCCCAGTGTTTACATTTGTGACAGTTCAGTATTTCATCCAGTCCCTGTGTTTACATTTGTGACAGTTCAGTATTTCATCCAGGCCCAGTGTTTACAGTTGTGACAGTTCAGTATTTCATCCAGTCCCTGTGTTTACATTTGTGACAGTTCAGTATTTCATCCAGGCCCAGTGTTTACAGTTGTGACAGTTCAGTATTTCCTCCAGTCCCTGTGTTTACATTTGTGACAGTTCAGTATTTCATCCAGGCCCAGTGTTTACAGTTGTGACAGTTCAGTATTTCCTCCAGTCCCTGTGTTTACATTTGTGACAGTTCAGTATTTCATCCAGGCCCAGTGTTTACATTTGTGACAGTTCAGTATTTCATCCAGGCCCAGTGTTTACATTTGTGACAGTTCAGTATTTCATCCAGGCCCAGTGTTTACATTTGTGACAGTTCAGTATTTCATCCAGGCCCTGTGTTTACATTTGTGACAGTTCACTATTTCATCCAGGCCCAGTGTTTACAGTTGTGACATTTCAGTATTTCATCCAGGCCCAGTGTTTACAGTTGTGACAGTTCAGTATTTCCTCCAGTCCCTGTGTTTACATTTGTGACAGTTCAGTATTTCATCCAGGCCCAGTGTTTATATTTGTGACAGTTCAGTATTTCATCCAGTCCCTGTGTTTACATTAGTGACAGTTCAGTATTTCATCCAGGCCCAGTGTTTACAGTTGTGACATTTCAGTATTTCATCCAGGCCCAGTGTTTACAGTTGTGACAGTTCAGTATTTCCTCCAGTCCCTGTGTTTACATTTGTGACAGTTCAGTATTTCATCCAGGCCCAGTGTTTACATTTGTGACAGTTCAGTATTTCATCCAGGCCCAGTGTTTACATTTGTGACAGTTCAGTATTTCATCCAGGCCCAGTGTTTACAGTTGTGACAGTTCAGTATTTCCTCCAGTCCCTGTGTTTACATTTGTGACAGTTCAGTATTTCATCCAGGCCCAGTGTTTACATTTGTGACAGTTCAGTATTTCATCCAGGCCCAGTGTTTACATTTGTGACAGTTCAGTATTTCATCCAGGCCCTGTGTTTACATTTGTGACAGTTCAGTATTTCATCCAGGCCCTGTGTTTACATTTGTGACAGTTCAGTATTTCATCCAGGCCCAGTGTTTACATTTGTGACAGTTCAGTATTTCATCCAGGCCCTGTGTTTACATTTGTGACAGTTCAGTATTTCATCCAGGCCCAGTGTTTACATTTGTGACAGTTCAGTATTTCATCCAGTCCCTGTGTTTACATTTGTGACAGTTCAGTATTTCATCCAGTCCCTGTGTTTACATTTGTGACAGTTCAGTATTTCATCCAGGCCCAGTGTTTACAGTTGTGACAGTTCAGTATTTCCTCCAGTCCCTGTGTTTACATTTGTGACAGTTCAGTATTTCATCCAGGCCCGGTGTTTACATTTGTGACAGTTCAGTATTTCATCCAGGCCCAGTGTTTACATTTGTGACAGTTCAGTATTTCATCCAGTCCCTGTGTTTACATTTGTGACAGTTCAGTATTTCATCCAGGCCCAGTGTTTACATTTGTGACAGTTCAGTATTTCATCCAGGCCCTGTGTTTACATTTGTGACAGTTCAGTATTTCATCCAGGCCCTGTGTTTACATTTGTGACAGTTCAGTATTTCATCCAGTTCCTGTGTTTACAGTTGTGACAGTTCAGTATTTCATCCAGGCCCTGTGTTTACATTTGTGACAGTTCAGTATTTCCCCCAGTCCCAGTGTTTACAGTTGTGACAGTTCAGTATTTCATCCAGGCCCAGTGTTTACATTTGTGACAGTTCAGTATTTCCTCCAGGACCTGTGTTTACAGTTGTGACAGTTCAGTATTTCATCCAGTCCCTGTGTTTACATTTGTGACAGTTCAGTATTTCCTCCAGTCCCTGTGTTTAAATTTGTGACAGTTCAGTATTTCATCCAGGCCCAGTGTTTACATTTGTGACAGTTCAGTATTTCCTCCAGTCCCTGTGTTTAAATTTGTGACAGTTCAGTATTTCATCCAGGCCCAGTGTTTACATTTGTGACAGTTCAGTATTTCATCCAGGCCCAGTGTTTACATTTGTGACAGTTCAGTATTTCATCCAGGCCCAGTGTTTACATTTGTGACAGTTCAGTATTTCATCCAGGCCCAGTGTTTACAGTTGTGACAGTTCAGGATTTCATCCAGTCCCTGTGTTTACATTTGTGACAGTTCAGTATTTCATCCAGGCCCAGTGTTTACATTTGTGACAGTTCAGTATTTCATCCAGGCCCAGTGTTTACATTTGTGACAGTTCAGTATTTCCTCCAGGACCTGTGTTTACAGTTGTGACAGTTCAGTATTTCATCCAGTCCCTGTGTTTACATTTGTGACAGTTCAGTATTTCATCCAGGCCCAGTGTTTACATTTGTGACAGTTCAGTATTTCATCCAGTCCCTGTGTTTACATTTGTGACAGTTCAGTATTTCATCCAGGCCCAGTGTTTACATTTGTGACAGTTCAGTATTTCATCCAGTCCCTGTGTTTAAATTTGTGACAGTTCAGTATTTCCTCCAGTCCCTGTGTTTACATTTGTGACAGTTCAGTATTTCATCCAGGCCCAGTGTTTACATTTGTGACAGTTCAGTATTTCATCCAGGCCCTGTGTTTAAATTTGTGACAGTTCAGTATTTCCTCCAGGCCCAGTGTTTACATTTGTGACAGTTCAGTATTTCATCCAGGCCCAGTGTTTACAGTTGTGACAGTTCAGTATTTCATCCAGGCCCAGTGTTTACATTTGTGACAGTTCAGTATTTCATCCAGGCCCAGTGTTTACATTTGTGACAGTTCAGTATTTCCTCCAGTCCCTGTGTTTACATATGTGAAAGTTCAGTATTCCCTCCAGTCCCTGTGTTTACATTTGTGACAGTTCAGTATTTCCTCCAGTCCCTGTGTTTACATTTGTGACAGTTCAGTATTTCATCCAGGCCCAGTGTTTACATTTGTGACAGTTCAGTATTTCCTCCAGTCCCTGTGTTTACATTTGTGACAGTTCAGTATTTCATCCAGGCCCAGTGTTTACATTTGTGACAGTTCAGTATTTCCTCCAGGCCCTGTGTTTACATTTGTGACAGTTCAGTATTTCATCCAGGCCCAGTGTTTACATTTGTGACAGTTCAGTATTTCCTCCAGTCCCTGTGTTTACATTTGTGACAGTTCAGTATTTCCTCCAGGCCCAGTGTTTACATGTGTGACATTTCAGTATTTCATCCTGGCCCAGTGTTTACATTTGTGACAGTTCAGTATTTCATCCAGGCCCAGTGTTTACATTTGTGACAGTTCAGTATTTCCTCCAGTCCCTGTGTTTACATTTGTGACAGTTCAGTATTTCCTCCAGGCCCAGTGTTTACATTTGTGACAGTTCAGTATTTCATCCAGGCCCAGTGTTTACAGTTGTGACAGTTCAGTATTTCATCCAGGCCCAGTGTTTACATTTGTGACAGTTCAGTATTTCATCCAGGCCCAGTGTTTACATTTGTGACAGTTCAGTATTTCCTCCAGTCCCTGTGTTT
Organism: Heterodontus francisci; assembly: GCF_036365525.1. NCBI lineage: Eukaryota > Metazoa > Chordata > Chondrichthyes > Heterodontiformes > Heterodontidae > Heterodontus > Heterodontus francisci. The sequence continues at coordinate 8,882,677 of NC_090392.1, read as the reverse complement.
ACATTTGTGACAGTTCAGTATTCCCTCCAGTCCCTGTGTTTACATTTGTGACAGTTCAGTATTTCCTCCAGTCCCTGTGTTTACATTTGTGACAGTTCAGTATTTCATCCAGGCCCAGTGTTTACATTTGTGACAGTTCAGTATTTCATCCAGGCCCAGTGTTTACATTTGTGACAGTTCAGCATTTCCTCCAGTCCCTGTGTTTACATTTGTGACAGTTCAGTATTTCCTCCAGTCCCTGTGTTTACATTTGTGACAGTTCAGTATTTCATCCAGGCCCAGTGTTTACAATTGTGACAGTTCAGTATTTCATCCAGGCCCAATGTTTACATGTGTGACAGTTCAGTATTTCATCCAGGCCCAGTGTTTACATGTGTGACAGTTCATTATTTCATCCAGGCCCAGTGTTTACATTTGTGACAGTTCAGTATTTCCTCCAGTCCCTGTGTTTACATTTGTGACAGTTCAGTATTTCCTCCAGTCCCTGTGTTTACATTTGTGACAGTTCAGTATTTCATCCAGGCCCTGTGTTTACATTTGTGACAGTTCAGTATTTCCTCCAGTCCCTGTGTTTACATTTGTGACAGTTCAGTATTTCATTCAGGCCCAGTGTTTACATTTGTGACAGTTCAGTATTTCATCCAGGCCCTGTGTTTACATTTGTGACAGTTCAGTATTTCCTCCAGTCCCTGTGTTTACATTTGTGACAGTTCAGTATTTCATCCAGGCCCGGTGTTTACATTTGTGACAGTTCAGTATTTCCTCCAGTCCCTGTGTTTAAATTTGTGACAGTTCAGTATTTCATCCAGGCCCTGTGTTTACATTTGTGACAGTTCAGTATTTCATCCAGGCCCAGTGTTTACATTTGTGACAGTTCAGTATTTCATCCAGTCCCTGTGTTTACATTTGTGACAGTTCAGTATTTCATCCAGGCCCAGTGTTTACATTTGTGACAGTTCAGTATTTCATCCAGGCCCAGTGTTTACATTTGTGACAGTTCAGTATTTCCTCCAGTCCCTGTGTTTACATTTGTGACAGTTCAGTATTTCATCCAGGCCCAGTGTTTACATTTGTGACAGTTCAGTATTTCCTCCAGTCCCTGTGTTTAAATTTGTGACAGTTCAGTATTTCATCCAGGCCCAGTGTTTACAGTTGTGACAGTTCAGTATTTCATCCAGGCCCAGTGTTTACATTTGTGACAGTTCAGTATTTCATCCAGTCCCTGTGTTTAAATTTGTGACAGTTCAGTATTTCCTCCAGGCCCAGTGTTTACATTTGTGACAGTTCAGTATTTCCTCCAGTCCCTGTGTTTACAGTTGTGACAGTTCAGTATTTCATCCAGGCCCAGTGTTTACATTTGTGACAGTTCAGTATTTCATCCAGTCCCAGTGTTTACATTTGTGACAGTTCAGTATTTCATCCAGTCCCTGTGTTTAAATTTGTGACAGTTCAGTATTTCATCCAGGCCCAGTGTTTACAGTTGTGACAGTTCAGTATTTCATCCAGGCCCAGTGTTTACATTTGTGACAGTTCAGTATTTCATCCAGTCCCTGTGTTTAAATTTGTGACAGTTCAGTATTTCCTCCAGGCCCAGTGTTTACATTTGTGACAGTTCAGTATTTCCTCCAGTCCCTGTGTTTACAGTTGTGACAGTTCAGTATTTCATCCAGGCCCAGTGTTTACATTTGTGACAGTTCAGTATTTCATCCAGTCCCAGTGTTTACATTTGTGACAGTTCAGTATTTCATCCAGTCCCTGTGTTTACATTTGTGACAGTTCAGTATTTCATCCAGGCCCAGTGTTTACATTTGTGACAGTTCAGTATTTCGTCCAGTCCCTGTGTTTACATTTGTGACAGTTCAGTATTTCATCCAGGCCCTGTGTTTACATTTGTGACAGTTCAGTATTTCATCCAGGCCCAGTGTTTACATTTGTGACAGTTCAGTATTTCCTCCAGTTCCTGTGTTTACATATGTGACTGTTCAGTATTTCATCCAGGCCCAGTGTTTACAGTTGTGACAGTTCAGTATTTCATCCAGGCCTTGTGTTTAAATTTGTGACAGTTCAGTATTTCATCCAGGCCCTGTGTTTACATTTGTGACAGTTCAGTATTTCATTCAGGCCCAGTGTTTACATTTGTGACAGTTCAGTATTTCATCCAGGCCCTGTGTTTACATTTGTGACAGTTCAGTATTTCCTCCAGTCCCTGTGTTTACATTTGTGACAGTTCAGTATTTCATCCAGGCCCAGTGTTTACATTTGTGACAGTTCAGTATTTCATCCAGTCCCTGTGTTTACATTTGTGACAGTTCAGTATTTCATCCAGGCCCTGTGTTTACATTTGTGACAGTTCAGTATTTCCTCCAGGCCCAGTGTTTACATTTGTGACAGTTCAGTATTTCATCCAGGCCCAGTGTTTACATTTGTGACAGTTCAGTATTTCATCCAGTCCCTGTGTTTACATTTGTGACAGTTCAGTATTTCATCCAGGCCCAGTGTTTACATTTGTGACAGTTCAGTATTTCATCCAGTCCCTGTGTTTACATTTGTGACAGTTCAGTATTTCATCCAGGCCCAGTGTTTACATTTGTGACAGTTCAGTATTTCATCCAGGCCCAGTGTTTACATTTGTGACAGTTCAGTATTTCCTCCAGTCCCTGTGTTTACATTTGTGACAGTTCAGTATTTCATCCAGGCCCAGTGTTTACATTTGTGACAGTTCAGTATTTCCTCCAGTCCCTGTGTTTAAATTTGTGACAGTTCAGTATTTCATCCAGGCCCAGTGTTTACAGTTGTGACAGTTCAGTATTTCATCCAGGCCCAGTGTTTACATTTGTGACAGTTCAGTATTTCCTCCAGTCCCTGTGTTTAAATTTGTGACAGTTCAGTATTTCCTCCAGGCCCAGTGTTTACATTTGTGACAGTTCAGTATTTCCTCCAGTCCCTGTGTTTACAGTTGTGACAGTTCAGTATTTCATCCAGGCCCAGTGTTTACATTTGTGACAGTTCAGTATTTCATCCAGTCCCAGTGTTTAATTTGTGACAGTTCAGTATTTCATCCAGTCCCTGTGTTTACATTTGTGACAGTTCAGTATTTCATCCAGGCCCAGTGTTTACATTTGTGACAGTTCAGTATTTCCTCCAGGACCTGTGTTTACAGTTGTGACAGTTCAGTATTTCATCCAGTCCCTGTGTTTACATTTGTGACAGTTCAGTATTTCATCCAGGCCCAGTGTTTACATTTGTGACAGTTCAGTATTTCATCCAGTCCCTGTGTTTACATTTGTGACAGTTCAGTATTTCATCCAGGCCCTGTGTTTACATTTGTGACAGTTCAGTATTTCATCCAGGCCCAGTGTTTACATTTGTGACAGTTCAGTATTTCCTCCAGTTCCTGTGTTTACATATGTGACAGTTCAGTATTTCATCCAGGCCCAGTGTTTACAGTTGTGACAGTTCAGTATTTCATCCAGTCCCAGTGTTTACATTTGTGACAGTTCAGTATTTCATCCAGGCCCAGTGTTTACAGTTGTGACAGTTCAGTATTTCATCCAGGCCTTGTGTTTAAATTTGTGACAGTTCAGTATTTCATCCAGGCCCTGTGTTTACATTTGTGACAGTTCAGTATTTCATCCAGGCCCTGTGTTTACAGTTGTGACAGTTCAGTATTTCATCCAGTCCCTGTGTTTACATTTGTGACAGTTCAGTATTTCATCCAGGCCCTGTGTTTACATTTGTGACAGTTCTGTATTTCATCCAGGCCCTGTGTTTACAGTTGTGACAGTCCAGTATTTCCTCCAGTCCCTGTGTTTACATTTGTGACAGTTCAGTATTTCCTCCAGTCCCTGTGTTTACATTTGTGACAGTTCAGTATTTGATCCAGGCCTTGTGTTTAAATTTGTGACAGTTCAGTATTTCATCCAGGCCCTGTGTTTACATTTGTGACAGTTCAGTATTTCATCCAGGCCCTGTGTTTACAGTTGTGACAGTCCAGTATTTCCTCCAGTCCCTGTGTTTACATTTGTGACAGTTCAGTATTTCCTCCAGTCCCTGTGTTTACATTTGTGACAGTTCAGTATTTCATCCAGGCCTTGTGTTTAAATTCGTGACAGTTCAGTATTTCATCCAGGCCCTGTGTTTACATTTGTGACAGTTCAGTATTTCCTCCAGGACCTGTGTTTACAGTTGTGACAGTTCAGTATTTCATCCAGGCCTTGTGTTTACATTTGTGGCAGTTCAGTATTTGCTCCAGTTCCAGTGTTTAAATTTGTGACAGTTCAGTATTTCCTCCAGGCCCAGTGTTTACAGTTGTGACAGTTCAGTATTTCATCCAGGCCTTGTGTTTAAATTTGTGACAGTTCAGTATTTCATCCAGGACCTGTGTTTACATTTGTGACAGTTCAGTATTTCATCCAGGCCCTGTGTTTACAGTTGTGACAGTTCAGTATTTCATCCAGTCCCTGTGTTTACATTTGTGACAGTTCAGTATTTCATCCAGGCCCAGTGTTTACATTTGTGACAGTTCAGTATTTCATCCAGTCCCTGTGTTTACATTTGTGACAGTTCAGTATTTCATCCAGGCCCTGCGTTTACATTTGTGACAGTTCAGTATTTCATCCAGGCCCAGTGTTTACATTTGTGACAGTTCAGTATTTCCTCCAGTTCCTGTGTTTACATATGTGACAGTTCAGTATTTCATCCAGGCCCTGTGTTTACATTTGTGACAGTTCAGTATTTCATCCAGGCCCAGTGTTTACATTTGTGACAGTTCAGTATTTCATCCAGGCCCAGTGTTTACATTTGTGACAGTTCAGTATTTCATCCAGTCCCAGTGTTTACATTTGTGACAGTTCAGTATTTCATCCAGGCCCAGTGTTTACAGTTGTGACAGTTCAGTATTTCATCCAGGCCTTGTGTTTAAATTTGTGACAGTTCAGTATTTCATCCAGTCCCTGTGTTTACATTTGTGACAGTTCAGTATTTCTTCCAGTCCCTGTGTTTACATTTGTGACAGTTCAGTATTTCATCCAGGCCCAGTGTTTACACTTGTGACAGTTCAGTATTTCATCCAGTCCCTGTGTTTACATTTGTGACAGTTCAGTATTTCATCCAGGCCCTGTGTTTACAGTTGTGACAGTTCAGTATTTCCTCCAGTCCCTGTGTTTACAGTTGTGACAGTCCAGTATTTCCTCCAGTCCCTGTGTTTACATTTGTGACAGTTCAGTATTTCCTCCAGTCCCTGTGTTTACATTTGTGACAGTTCAGTATTTCATCCAGGCCTTGTGTTTAAATTTGTGACAGTTCAGTATTTCATCCAGGCCCTGTGTTTAAAGTTGTGACAGTTCAGTATTTCATCCAGTCCCTGTGTTTACATTTGTGACAGTCCAGTATTTCCTCCAGTCCCTGTGTTTACATTTGTGACTGTTCAGTATTTCCTCCAGTCCCTGTGTTTACATTTGTGACAGTCCAGTATTTTCTCCAGTCCCTGTGTTTACATTTGTGACAGTTCAGTATTTCATCCAGGCCCTGTGTTTACAGTTGTGACAGTTCAGTATTTCATCCAGTCCCTGTGTTTACATTTGTGACAGTTCAGTATTTCATCCAGGCCCTGTGTTTACAGTTGTGACAGTTCAGTATTTCCTCCAGTCCCTGTGTTTACAGTTGTGACAGTCCAGTATTTCCTCCAGTCCCTGTGTTTACATTTGTGACAGTTCAGTATTTCCTCCAGTCCCTGTGTTTACATTTGTGACAGTTCAGTATTTCATCCAGGCCTTGTGTTTAAATTTGTGACAGTTCAGTATTTCATCCAGGCCCTGTGTTTAAAGTTGTGACAGTTCAGTATTTCATCCAGTCCCTGTGTTTACATTTGTGACAGTCCAGTATTTCCTCCAGTCCCTGTGTTTACATTTGTGACTGTTCAGTATTTCCTCCAGTCCCTGTGTTTACATTTGTGACAGTTCAGTATTTCATCCAGGCCTTGTGTTTAAATTTGTGACAGTTCAGTATTTCATCCAGGCCCTGTGTTTACATTTGTGACTGTTCAGTATTTCATCCAGGACCTGTGTTTAAATTTGTGACAGTTCAGTATTTCATCCAGTTCCTGTGTTTACATTTGTGACAGTTCAGTATTTCATCCAGGCCCAGTGTTTACATTTGTGACAGTTCAGTATTTCCTCCAGTCCCTGTGTTTACATTTGTGACAGTTCAGTATTTCATCCAGGACCTGTGTTTAAATTTGTGACAGTTCAGTATTTCATCCAGTTCCTGTGTTTACATTTGTGACAGTTCAGTATTTCATCCAGTCCCTGTGTTTACATTTGTGACAGTTCAGTATTTCATCCAGGCCCAGTGTTTACAGTTGTGACAGTTCAGTATTTCATCCAGGCCTTGTGTTTAAATTTGTGACAGTTCAGTATTTCATCCAGGCCCTGTGTTTACATTTGTGACAGTTCAGTATTTCATCCAGGCCCTGTGTTTACAGTTGTGACAGTTCAGTATTTCATCCAGTCCCTGTGTTTACATTTGTGACAGTTCAGTATTTCATCCAGGCCCTGTGTTTACATTTGTGACAGTTCTGTATTTCATCCAGGCCCTGTGTTTACAGTTGTGACAGTCCAGTATTTCCTCCAGTCCCTGTGTTTACATTTGTGACAGTTCAGTATTTCCTCCAGTCCCTGTGTTTACATTTGTGACTGTTCAGTATTTGATCCAGGCCTTGTGTTTAAATTTGTGACAGTTCAGTATTTCATCCAGGCCCTGTGTTTACATTTGTGACAGTTCAGTATTTCATCCAGGCCCTGTGTTTACAGTTGTGACAGTCCAGTATTTCCTCCAGTCCCTGTGTTTACATTTGTGACAGTTCAGTATTTCCTCCAGTCCCTGTGTTTACATTTGTGACAGTTCAGTATTTCATCCAGGCCTTGTGTTTAAATTCGTGACAGTTCAGTATTTCATCCAGGCCCTGTGTTTACATTTGTGACAGTTCAGTATTTCCTCCAGGACCTGTGTTTACAGTTGTGACAGTTCAGTATTTCATCCAGGCCTTGTGTTTACATTTGTGGCAGTTCAGTATTTGCTCCAGTTCCAGTGTTTAAATTTGTGACAGTTCAGTATTTCCTCCAGGCCCAGTGTTTACAGTTGTGACAGTTCAGTATTTCATCCAGGCCTTGTGTTTAAATTTGTGACAGTTCAGTATTTCATCCAGGACCTGTGTTTACATTTGTGACAGTTCAGTATTTCATCCAGGCCCTGTGTTTACAGTTGTGACAGTTCAGTATTTCATCCAGTCCCTGTGTTTACATTTGTGACAGTTCAGTATTTCATCCAGGCCCAGTGTTTACATTTGTGACAGTTCAGTATTTCATCCAGTCCCTGTGTTTACATTTGTGACAGTTCAGTATTTCATCCAGGCCCTGCGTTTACATTTGTGACAGTTCAGTATTTCATCCAGGCCCAGTGTTTACATTTGTGACAGTTCAGTATTTCCTCCAGTTCCTGTGTTTACATATGTGACAGTTCAGTATTTCATCCAGGCCCTGTGTTTACATTTGTGACAGTTCAGTATTTCATCCAGGCCCAGTGTTTACATTTGTGACAGTTCAGTATTTCATCCAGGCCCAGTGTTTACATTTGTGACAGTTCAGTATTTCATCCAGTCCCAGTGTTTACATTTGTGACAGTTCAGTATTTCATCCAGGCCCAGTGTTTACAGTTGTGACAGTTCAGTATTTCATCCAGGCCTTGTGTTTAAATTTGTGACAGTTCAGTATTTCATCCAGTCCCTGTGTTTACATTTGTGACAGTTCAGTATTTCTTCCAGTCCCTGTGTTTACATTTGTGACAGTTCAGTATTTCATCCAGGCCCAGTGTTTACACTTGTGACAGTTCAGTATTTCATCCAGTCCCTGTGTTTACATTTGTGACAGTTCAGTATTTCATCCAGGCCCTGTGTTTACAGTTGTGACAGTTCAGTATTTCCTCCAGTCCCTGTGTTTACAGTTGTGACAGTCCAGTATTTCCTCCAGTCCCTGTGTTTACATTTGTGACAGTTCAGTATTTCCTCCAGTCCCTGTGTTTACATTTGTGACAGTTCAGTATTTCATCCAGGCCTTGTGTTTAAATTTGTGACAGTTCAGTATTTCATCCAGGCCCTGTGTTTAAAGTTGTGACAGTTCAGTATTTCATCCAGTCCCTGTGTTTACATTTGTGACAGTCCAGTATTTCCTCCAGTCCCTGTGTTTACATTTGTGACTGTTCAGTATTTCCTCCAGTCCCTGTGTTTACATTTGTGACAGTCCAGTATTTTCTCCAGTCCCTGTGTTTACATTTGTGACAGTTCAGTATTTCATCCAGGCCCTGTGTTTACAGTTGTGACAGTTCAGTATTTCATCCAGTCCCTGTGTTTACATTTGTGACAGTTCAGTATTTCATCCAGGCCCTGTGTTTACAGTTGTGACAGTTCAGTATTTCCTCCAGTCCCTGTGTTTACAGTTGTGACAGTCCAGTATTTCCTCCAGTCCCTGTGTTTACATTTGTGACAGTTCAGTATTTCCTCCAGTCCCTGTGTTTACATTTGTGACAGTTCAGTATTTCATCCAGGCCTTGTGTTTAAATTTGTGACAGTTCAGTATTTCATCCAGGCCCTGTGTTTAAAGTTGTGACAGTTCAGTATTTCATCCAGTCCCTGTGTTTACATTTGTGACAGTCCAGTATTTCCTCCAGTCCCTGTGTTTACATTTGTGACTGTTCAGTATTTCCTCCAGTCCCTGTGTTTACATTTGTGACAGTTCAGTATTTCATCCAGGCCTTGTGTTTAAATTTGTGACAGTTCAGTATTTCATCCAGGCCCTGTGTTTACATTTGTGACTGTTCAGTATTTCATCCAGGACCTGTGTTTAAATTTGTGACAGTTCAGTATTTCATCCAGTTCCTGTGTTTACATTTGTGACAGTTCAGTATTTCATCCAGGCCCAGTGTTTACATTTGTGACAGTTCAGTATTTCCTCCAGTCCCTGTGTTTACATTTGTGACAGTTCAGTATTTCATCCAGGACCTGTGTTTAAATTTGTGACAGTTCAGTATTTCATCCAGTTCCTGTGTTTACATTTGTGACAGTTCAGTATTTCATCCAGGCCTTGTGTTTAAATTTGTGACAGTTCAGTATTTCATCCAGGCCCTGTGTTTACATTTGTGACAGTTCAGTATTTCATCCAGGCCCTGTGTTTAAAGTTGTGACAGTTCAGTATTTCATCCAGTCCCTGTGTTTACATTTGTGACAGTCCAGTATTTCCTCCAGTCCCTGTGTTTACATTTGTGACTGTTCAGTATTTCCTCCAGTCCCTGTGTTTACATTTGTGACAGTCCAGTATTTCCTCCAGTCCCTGTGTTTACATTTGTGACTGTTCAGTATTTCATCCAGGACCTGTGTTTAAATTTGTGACAGTTCAGTATTTCATCCAGTTCCTGTGTTTACATTTGTGACAGTTCAGTATTTCATCCAGGCCCAGTGTTTACATTTGTGACAGTTCAGTATTTCCTCCAGTCCCTGTGTTTACATTTGTGACAGTTCAGTATTTCATCCAGGACCTGTGTTTAAATTTGTGACAGTTCAGTATTTCATCCAGTTCCTGTGTTTACATTTGTGACAGTTCAGTATTTCCTCCAGTCCCTGTGTTTACATTTGTGACAGTTCAGTATTTCATCCAGGCCTTGTGTTTAAATTTGTGACAGTTCAGTATTTCCTCCAGTCCCTGTGTTTACATTTGTGACTGTTCAGTATTTCATCCAGGACCTGTGTTTAAATTTGTGACAGTTCAGTATTTCATCCAGTTCCTGTGTTTACATTTGTGACAGTTCAGTATTTCATCCAGGCCCAGTGTTTACATTTGTGACAGTTCAGTATTTCCTCCAGTCCCTGTGTTTACATTTGTGACAGTTCAGTATTTCATCCAGGACCTGTGTTTAAATTTGTGACAGTTCAGTATTTCATCCAGTTCCTGTGTTTACATTTGTGACAGTTCAGTATTTCATCCAGGCCTTGTGTTTAAATTTGTGACAGTTCAGTATTTCATCCAGGCCCTGTGTTTACATTTGTGACAGTTCAGTATTTCATCCAGGCCCTGTGTTTAAAGTTGTGACAGTTCAGTATTTCATCCAGTCCCTGTGTTTACATTTGTGACAGTCCAGTATTTCCTCCAGTCCCTGTGTTTACATTTGTGACTGTTCAGTATTTCCTCCAGTCCCTGTGTTTACATTTGTGACAGTCCAGTATTTCCTCCAGTCCCTGTGTTTACATTTGTGACTGTTCAGTATTTCATCCAGGACCTGTGTTTAAATTTGTGACAGTTCAGTATTTCATCCAGTTCCTGTGTTTACATTTGTGACAGTTCAGTATTTCATCCAGGCCCAGTGTTTACATTTGTGACAGTTCAGTATTTCCTCCAGTCCCTGTGTTTACATTTGTGACAGTTCAGTATTTCATCCAGGACCTGTGTTTAAATTTGTGACAGTTCAGTATTTCATCCAGTTCCTGTGTTTACATTTGTGACAGTTCAATATTTCATCCAGGCCCAGTGTTTACATTTGTGACAGTTCAGTATTTCATCCAGGACCTGTGTTTAAATTTGTGACAGTTCAGTATTTCATCCAGTTCCTGTGTTTACATTTGTGACAGTTCAGTATTTCATCCAGGCCCAGTGTTTACATTTGTGACAGTTAAGTATTTCCTCCAGTCCCTGTGTTTACATTTGTGACAGTTCAGTATTTCCTCCAGTCCCTGTGTTTACAGTTGTGACAGTTCAGTATTTCCTCCAGTCCCTCTGTTTACATTTGTGACAGTTCAGTATTTCATCCAGGCCCAGTGTTTTCAGTTGTGACAGTTCAGTATTTCATCCAGTCCTAGTGTTTACAGTTGTGACAGTTCAGTATTTCCTCCAGTCCCTGTGTTTACATTTGTGACAGTTCAGTATTTCATCCAGTCCCTGTGTTTACATTTGTGACAGTTCAGTATTTCATCCAGGCCCAGTGTTTACATTTGTGACAGTTCAGTATTTCATCCAGGCCCAGTGTTTACATTTGTGACAGTTCAGTATTTCATCCAGGCCCAGTGTTTACATTTGTGACAGTTCAGTATTTCCTCCAGACCCTGTGTTTACATTTGTGACAGTTCAGTATTTCATCCAGGCCCAGTGTTTACATTTGTGACAGTTCAGTATTTCCTCCAGTCCCTGTGTTTACATTTGTGACAGTTCAGTATTTCATCCAGGCCCAGTGTTTACATTTGTGACAGTTCAGTATTTCATCCAGGCCCAGTGTTTACATTTGTGACAGTTCAGTATTTCATCCAGGCCCAGTGTTTACATTTGTGACAGTTCAGTATTTCCTCCAGTCCCTGTGTTTACATTTGTGACAGTTCAGTATTTCATCCAGGCCTTGTGTTTACATTTGTGACAGTTCAGTATTTCATCCAGTCCCAGTGTTTACATTTGTGACAGTTCAGTATTTCATCCAGGCCCAGTGTTTAAATTTGTGACAGTTCAGTTTTTCATCCAGGCCCAGTGTTTACATTTGTGACAGTTCAGTATTTCATCCAGGCCCTGTGTTTAAAGTTGTGACAGTTCAGTATTTACTTACTGTTTTCCTTGTCTTTGAGTTTCTTTTGGCGCCGGAGGAACCGGAAGCAGGTCAGCAGCGAGGACTCCTGGGTAGGTATTTTCCTTAAAGGTGCGGAGCTGAGTAAACCCGAGGCACTACACATGTAGTGTCTCCCACCCATCCTCCTCCTCTAACCTAATAATAAGACCCTTTTTACCCTCCTCCTCTAACCAAAAAGGACTGAGCAGGTAAGCTATTTACTGTTTTTGTTAATATCTATAGTTGTACTTAACTAAGGGGTAATTGAATAAAAGAAATGGCAGCCAGTGTAGTGTATTGCTCCTCCTGCAGAATGTTCGAGGTGAGGGAAACCTCCGGTGGCCCTGCCGACTTCACCTGCTGGAAGTGCATCCGTCTCCAGCTCCTATCAGACCGTGTTAGGGAATTGGAGCTGGAGCTGGATGAACTGAGGATCATTCGGGAAGCTGAGGGGTTGATAGATAGAAGCTACACGGAGGTCGTTACTCCACAAATCAAAGGCAGCTGGGTAACAGTTAGAGGTGGGAAGAGGTCAGTGCAGGGATCTCCTGTGGTCGTTCCCCTCAACAACAAGTATACAGTTTTAGATACTGTTGGGGGGGACGGCCTATCGGGGGCAGGCTGCAGTGACCGGGCCTCTGGCACGGGGTCCTGCACTGTGGCTCAGAAGGGAAGGAGGGAGAATGGGAGAGCACTAGTCATCGGGGACTCGATGGTGAGGAGTACGGACAGGCGGTTCTGTGGGCGCAGGCGAGACGCACGGATGGTTTGTTGCCTCCCTGGTGCCAGGGTCCGTGATGTTTGTGATCGCGTCTTCAGGATCCTTAAAGGGGAGGGGGAGCAGCCAGAGGTCGTGGTGCACATTGGCACCAACGACGTAGGAAGGAAGGGTGGCACAGATGTTAGAAGTGAGTTTAGGGAGTTAGGCTGGAAGCTGAAAGCTCGGACGGACAGAGTTGTTATCTCTGGTTTGTTGCCGGCGCCACGTGATAGTGAGGCTAGGAATAGGGAGAGAGCACAGCTGAACACGTGGCTGCAGGAATGGTGTAGGAGGGAGGGCTTCCAGTTCTTGGATAATTGGACTGCATTCTGGGGAAGATGGGACCTGTTCAAACAGGACGGGCTGCATCTGAACCAGAGGGGCACCAATATCCTGGGAGGGAGGTTTGCTAGTACTGTTCGGGAGGGTTTAAACTAGTTTGGGAGGGGGATGGGAACCGGACTTGTAATCCAGGGACCAGTGGGTCCACTCAGAAAGACAAAGAGTGTAGTGAGGTATTGGGGAAGGTAGCACTGTCACAGAGGACAGATGGGCACGGAGAAGGGTTAAAGTGCGTATACTTCAACGCAAGAAGCATCAGGAATAAGGTGAGTGAATTGAAGGCGTGGATGGGCACTTGGGACTACGATGTTGTGGCCATCACTGAAACGTGGATAGGTGAGGGGGAGGAATGGTTTTTGGAGGTACCTGGTTATAGATGTTTTCATAAGATTAGGAATGGTGGTAAAAGAGGTGGGGGGGTGGCATTGTTAGTTAGAAATAGTGTAACAACTGCTGAAAGAATTTTCGAGGAGGATCTGCCGACTGAGGCACTGTGGGTTGAGGTCAGGAACAGGAAAGGAGCAGTCACCTTGATGGGAGTTTTCTATAGGCCCCCCAATAGCAGCAGGGAGGTGGAAGAGCAGATTGGGAAACAGATTTTGGAAAGGAGCAGAAGTCACAGGGTAGTAATTATGGGGGATTTCAACTTCCCAAATATTGATTGGCAACTCTTTAGATCGAATAGTTTGGATGGAGTAGTGTTTGTGCAGTATGTCCAGGAAGCTTTTCTGACTCAGTATGTAGACTGCCCGACCAGAGGGGAGGCAATATTGGATTTGGTACTAGGTAATGAACCAGGGCAAGTGATAGAGCTGTTGGTGGGCGAGCACTTTGGAGATAGTGATCACAATTCTGTAGCATTCACTGTGGTAATGGAGAGGGATAGGTATGTGCAACAGGGCAAGGTTTACAATTGGGGGAAGGGTAGATATGATGCTGTCAGGCAGGAACTGAGGAGCATAAGTTGGGAGCATATGCTGGCAGGGAAGGGCACGGTCGAAATGTGGAACTTTTTCAAGGAGCAGATAGTAGGGGCCATTGATAAGCATGTCCCTGTCAGACAGGGAAGGGATGGTCATGTGAGGGAACCGTGGTTGACAAGAGAGGTTGAGAGTCTTGTTAGGAAGAAGAAGGATGCGTATATAAAGTTGAGGAAAAAGGGCACAGGCATAGCTCTGGAGGGATACAAGATGGCCAGGAAGGATCTGAAGAAAGGGATTAGGAGAGCTAAGAGAGGGCATGAAAAATGCTTGGCGGGTAGGATAAAAGAAAACCCCAAGGCCTTTTACGCGTATGTCAGAAATATGAGGATGACTAGGGGGACCATAGGTCCGGTCAAGGACAATAGCGGGAGACTGTGTGTTGAGCCGGAAGAGATAAGTGAGGTTTTGAATGAGTACTTCTCTTCGGTATTTACGAATGAGAAGGGGTGTATTACTGAAGAGGACGGTGGGAAGCAGACTGGTAAGCTCGAGGAAGTGCTCGTTAGGAGGGAAGATGTGTTGGGGTTTTTGAATAACTTGAAGATAGACAAGTCTCCCGGGCCTGACGGGGTATATCCAAGGATGTTATGGGAAGCAAGGGATGAAATTGCAGAGCCGCTGGCAATGATCTTTTCATCTTCTCTGCTGACGGGGGTGGTACCAGGTGATTGGAGGGTGGCAAATGTTGTGCCCCTGTTCAAGAAAGGGAATAGGAACAACCCTGGGAATTACAGGCCAGTTAGTCTTACTTCGGTGGTAGGCAAGTTGATGGAAAAGGTGCTGAGGGATAGGATTTCTGAGCATCTGGAAAGACACTGCTTGATTCGGGACAGTCAGCACGGTTTTGTGAGGGGTAGGTCTTGCCTCACAAGCCTGATTGAATTCTTTGAGCAGGTGACCAAGCAAGTGGATGAGGGTAAACCAGTGGATGTGGTGTACATGGATTTTAGTAAGGCATTTGATAAGGTCCCCCATGGTAGACTTATGGAGAAAGTCAGGAGGCATGGGATAGTGGGGAATGTGGCCAGTTGGATTAAGAATTGGCTAACTGATAGAAGGCAGAGAGTGGTCTTAGATGGTAAATACTCAGCCTGGAGCCCAGTTACCAGTGGCGTGCCGCAGGGATCAGTTCTGGGTCCTCTCCTGTTTGTGATTTTTATTAACGACTTGGATGAGGAAGTCGAAGGGTGGGTCAGTAAATTTGCAGATGATACAAAGGTTGGTGGAGTTGTGGATACCGAGGAGGGCTATTGTCGTCTGCAAAGGGACTTGGATAGGTTGCAGTGCTGGGCTGAAAAGTGGCAGATGGAGTTTAACCCTGAAAAGTGTGAGGTCGTCCATTTTGGAAGGACAAACATGAATGCAAAATACTGGGTTAACGGTAGGGTTCTTGGGCATGTGGAGGAGCAGAGAGACCTTGGGGTCTATGTGCATAGATCATTGAAAGTTGCAACTCAAGTGGATAGGGCTGTGAAGAAGGCATATGGGGTGTTAGCGTTCATTAGCAGAGGGATTGAATTTAAGAGCCGTGAGGTGATGATGCAGCTGTACAGGACCTTGGTAAGGCCTCATTTGGAGTACTGTGTGCAGTTCTGGTCGCCTCATTTTAGGAAGGATGTGGAAGCCTTGGAGAGGGTGCAGAGGAGATTTACCAGGATGTTGCCTGGAATGGAGAATAAGTCTTACGAGGAAAGGCTGAACATTCTAGGCCTCTTCTCATTAGAAAGGAGAAGGATGAGGGGTGACATGATAGAGGTTTATAAGATGATCAGGGGAATAGATAGGGTAGACAGTCAGAAACTTTTTCCCCGGGTGGAGCAAAGCGTTACAAGGGGTCATAAATTTAAGGTGAAGGGTGGGAGATATAAGGGGGATGTCAGGGGAAGGTTCTTTACCCAGAGAGTGGTCGAGGCATGGAATGCCTTGCCCGGGGAAGTTGTTGAGTCAGAAACTTTAGGGACTTTCAAAAGGCTTTTGGATAGGTATATGGATAAAGGAGAATGATGGGGTATAGATTAAATTGTCCTTGACAGAGGACAAAGGATCGGCACAACATCGTGGGCCGAAGGGCCTGTTCTGTGCTGTATGTTCTATGATCTATGATCCAGGCCCAGTGTTTACATTTGTGACAGTTCAGTATTTCCTCCAGTCCCTGTGTTTACATTTGTGACAGTTCAGTATTTCATCCAGGCCCAGTGTTTACATTTGTGACAGTTCAGTATTTCATCCAGACCCTGTGTTTACAGTTGTGACAGTTCAGTATTTCATCCAGGCCCTGTGTTTACATTTGTGACAGTTCAGTATTTCATCCAGGCCCTGTGTTTACATTTGTGACAGTTCAGTATTTCATCCAGGCCCAGTGTTTACATTTGTGACAGTTCAGTATTTCATCCAGGCCCTGTGTTTACATTTGTGACAGTTCAGTATTTCCTCCAGTCCCTGTGTTTACATTTGTGACAGTTCAGTATTTCATCCAGGCCCAGTGTTTACATTTGTGGCAGTTCAGTATTTCCCCCAGGACCTGTGTTTACATTTGTGACAGTTCAGTATTTCATCCAGGCCCAGTGTTTACATTTGTGACAGTTCAGTATTTCATCCAGGCCCAGTGTTTACATTTGTGACAGTTCAGTATTTCCTCCAGTCCCTGTGTTTACAGTTGTGACAGTTCAGTATTTCATCCAGGCCCAGTGTTTACATTTGTGACAGTTCAGTATTTCATCCAGGCCCAGTGTTTACATTTGTGACAGTTCAGTATTTCATCCAGGCCCTGTGTTTACATTTGTGACAGTTCAGTATTTCCTCCAGTCCCTGTGTTTACATTTGTGACAGTTCAGTATTTCATCCAGGCCCAGTGTTTACATTTGTGACAGTTCAGTATTTCATCCAGGCCCAGTGTTTACATTTGTGGCAGTTCAGTATTTCCCCCAGGACCTGTGTTTACATTTGTGACAGTTCAGTATTTCATCCAGGCCCAGTGTTTACATTTGTGACAGTTCAGTATTTCATCCAGGCCCTGTGTTTACATTTGTGACAGTTCAGTATTTCATCCAGGCCCTGTGTTTACATTTGTGACAGTTCAGTATTTCATCCAGTCCCTGTGTTTACATTTGTGACAGTTCAGTATTTCATCCAGTCCCTGTGTTTACATTTGTGACAGTTCAGTATTTCCTCCAGTCCCTGTGTTTACAGTTGTGACAGTTCAGTATTTCCTCCAGTCCCAGTGTTTACATTTGTGACAGTTCAGTATTTCCTCCAGTCCCTGTGTTTACAGTTGTGACAGTTCAGTATTTCCTCCAGTCCCTGTGTTTACATTTGTGACAGTTCAGTATTTCCTCCAGTCCCTGTGTTTACAGTTGTGACAGTTCAGTATTTCCTCCAGTCCCAGTGTTTACATTTGTGACAGTTCAGTATTTCATCCAGGCCCAGTGTTTACATTTGTGACAGTTCAGTTATTCATCCAGTCCCTGTGTTTACATTTGTGACAGTTCAGTATTTCATCCAGTCCCTGTGTTTACATTTGTCACAGTTCAGTATTTCATCCAGGCCCAGTGTTTACATTTGTGACAGTTCAGTTATTCATCCAGTCCCTGTGTTTACATTTGTGACAGTTCAGTATTTCCTCCAGTCCCAGTGTTTACATTTGTGACAGTTCAGTATTTCATCCAGGCCCTGTGTTTACATTTGTGACAGTTCAGTTATTCATCCAGTCCCTGTGTTTACATTTGTGACAGTTCAGTATTTCCTCCAGTCCCTGTGTTTACAGTTGTGACAGTTCAGTATTTCCTCCAGGCCCAGTGTTTACATATGTGACAGTTCAGTATTTCATCCAGGCCCAGTGTTTACATTTGTGACAGTTCAGTATTTCCTCCAGTCCCTGTGTTTACATTTGTGACAGTTCAGTATTTCATCCAGGTCCAGTGTTTACATATGTGACAGTTCAGTATTTCATCCAGGCCCTGTGTTTACAGTTGTGACAGTTCAGTATTTCCTCCAGTCCCTGTGTTTACATTTGTGACAGTTCAGTATTTCATCCAGGCCTTGTGTTTACATTTGTGACAGTTCAGTATTTCCTCCAGTCCCTGTGTTTACATTTGTGACAGTTCAGTATTTCATCCAGGCCCAGTGTTTACATTTGTGACAGTTCAGTATTTCATCCAGGCCCATTGTTTACATTTGTGACAGTTCAGTATTTCATCCAGTCCCTGTGTTTACAGTTGTGACAGTTCAGTATTTCATCCAGGCCCAGTGTTTACATTTGTGACAGTTCAGTATTTCCTCCAGTCCCTGTGTTTACATTTGTGACAGTTCAGTATTTCCTCCAGTCCCTGTGTTTACATTTGTGACAGTTCAGTATTTCATCCAGGCCCTGTGTTTACATTTGTGACAGTTCAGTATTTCCTCCAGTCCCTGTGTTTACATTTGTGACAGTTCAGTATTTCATCCAGGCCCAGTGTTTACATTTGTGACAGTTCAGTATTTCATCCAGGCCCAGTGTTTACAGTTGTGACAGTTCAGTATTTCCTCCAGTCCCTGTGTTTACATTTGTGACAGTTCAGTATTTCATCCAGGCCCAGTGTTTAAATTTGTGACAGTTCAGTATTTCATCCAGGACCTGTGTTTACATTTGTGACAGTTCAGTATTTCATCCAGGCCCAGTCTTTACATTTGTGACAGTTCAGTATTTCATCCAGGCCTTGTGTTTACATTTGTGACAGTTCAGTATTTCCTCCAGTCCCTGTGTTTACATTTGTGACAGTTCAGTATTTCCTCCAGTCCCTGTGTTTACATTTGTGACAGTTCAGTATTTCATCCAGGCCCTGTGTTTACATTTGTGACAGTTCAGTATTTCATCCAGGCCTTGTGTTTACATTTGTGACAGTTCAGTATTTCCTCCAGTCCCTGTGTTTACATTTGTGACAGTTCAGTATTTCATCCAGGCCCTGTGTTTACATTTGTGACAGTTCAGTATTTCATCCAGGCCCAGTCTTTACATTTGTGACAGTTCAGTATTTCCTCCAGGCCCTGTGTTTACATTTGTGACAGTTCAGTATTTCATCCAGGCCCAGTGTTTACATTTGTGACAGTTCAGTATTTCCTCCAGTCCCTGTGTTTACAGTTGTGACAGTTCAGTATTTCATCCAGTCCCTGTGTTTACATTTGTGACAGTTCAGTATTTCATCCAGGACCTGTGTTTACAGTTGTGACAGTTCAGTATTTCATCCAGGCCCAGTCTTTACATTTGTGACAGTTCAGTACTTCCTCCAGGCCCTGTGTTTAAATTTGTGACAGTTCAGTATTTCATCTAGGACCTGTGTTTACAGTTGTGACAGTTCAGTATTTCATCCAGGCCCAGTGTTTGCATTTGTGACAGTTCAGTATTTCCTCCAGTCCCTGTGTTTACAGTTGTGACAGTTCAGTATTTCATCCAGGCCCAGTCTTTACATTTGTGACAGTTCAGTACTTCCTCCAGGCCCTGTGTATACATTTGTGACAATTCAGTATTTCATCCAGGCCCAGTGTTTACATTTGTGACAGTTCAGTATTTCCTCCAGGCCCTGTGTTTACATTTGTGACAGTTCAGTATTTCATCCAGGCCCAGTGTTTACATTTGTGACAGTTCAGTATTTCCTCCAGTCCCTGTGTTTACAGTTGTGACAGTTCAGTATTTCATCCAGTCCCTGTGTTTACATTTGTGACAGTTCAGTATTTCCTCCAGGCCCTGTGTTTACATTTGTGACAGTTCAGTATTTCATCCAGGCCCAGTGTTTACATTTGTGACAGTTCAGTATTTCCTCCAGTCCCTGTGTTTACAGTTGTGACAGTTCAGTATTTCATCCAGTCCCTGTGTTTACATTTGTGACAGTTCAGTATTTCCTCCAGGCCCTGTGTTTACAGTTGTGACAGTTCAGTATTTCATCCAGGCCCAGTGTTTACATTTGTGACAGTTCAGTATTTCCTCCAGTCCCTGTGTTTACAGTTGTGACAGTTCAGTATTTCATCCAGTCCCTGTGTTTACATTTGTGACAGTTCAGTATTTCCTCCAGGCCCTGTGTTTACATTTGTGACAATTCAGTATTTCATCCAGGCCCAGTGTTTACATTTGTGACAGTTCAGTATTTCCTCCAGGCCCTGTGTTTACATTTGTGACAGTTCAGTATTTCATCCAGGCCCAGTGTTTACATTTGTGACAGTTCAGTATTTCCTCCAGTCCCTGTGTTTACATTTGTGACAGTTCAGTATTTCATCCAGGACCTGTGTTTACAGTTGTGACAGTTCAGTATTTCATCCAGGCCCAGTCTTTACATTTGTGACAGTTCAGTACTTCCTCCAGGCCCTGTGTTTAAATTTGTGACAGTTCAGTATTTCATCCAGGACCTGTGTTTACAGTTGTGACAGTTCAGTATTTCATCCAGGCCCAGTGTTTGCATTTGTGACAGTTCAGTATTTCCTCCAGTCCCTGTGTTTACAGTTGTGACAGTTCAGTATTTCATCCAGGCCCAGTGTTTACATTTGTGACAGTTCAGTTATTCCTCCAGTCCCTGTGTTTACAGTTGTGACAGTTCAGTATTTCATCCAGGCCCAGTGTTTACATTTGTGACAGTTCAGTATTTCATCCAGGACCTGTGTTTACAGTTGTGACAGTTCAGTATTTCATCCAGGCCCAGTCTTTTCATTTGTGACAGTTCAGTACTTCCTCCAGGCCCTGTGTTTAAATTTGTGACAGTTCAGTATTTCATCCAGGACCTGTGTTTACAGTTGTGACAGTTCAGTATTTCATCCAGGCCCAGTCTTTACATTTGTGACAGTTCAGTATTTCATCCAGGCCCAGTGTTTACATTTGTGACAGTTCAGTATTTCCTCCAGTCCCTGTGTTTACATTTGTGACAGTTCAGTATTTCATCCAGGACATGTGTTTACAGTTGTGACAGTTCAGTATTTCATCCAGGCCCAGTGTTTACAGTTGTGACGGTTCAGTATTTCATCCAGGCCCAGTGTTTACAGTTGTGACAGTTCAGTATTTCATCCAGGCCCAGTGTTTACAGTTGTGACAGTTCAGTATTTCATCCAGTCCCTGTGTTTACAGTTGTGACAGTTCAGTATTTCATCCAGGCCCAGTGTTTACAGTTGTGACAGTTCAGTATTTCATCCAGTCCCTGTGTTTAAATTTGTGACAGTTCAGTATTTCCTCCAGTCCCTGTGTTTACATTTGTGACAGTTCAGTATTTCCTCCAGTCCCTGTGTTTACATTTGTGACAGTTCAGTATTTCATCCAGGCCCAGTGTTTACATTTGTGACAGTTCAGTATTTCCTCCAGTCCCTGTGTTTACAGTTGTGACAGTTCAGTATTTCATCCAGTCCCTGTGTTTACATTTGTGACAGTTCAGTATTTCATCCAGGACCTGTGTTTACAGTTGTGACAGTTCAGTATTTCATCCAGGCCCAGTCTTTACATTTGTGACAGTTCAGTAATTCCTCCAGGCCCTGTGTTTAAATTTGTGACAGTTCAGTATTTCATCCAGGACCTGTGTTTACAGTTGTGACAGTTCAGTATTTCATCCAGGCCCAGTGTTTGCATTTGTGACAGTTCAGTATTTCCTCCAGTCCCTGTGTTTACAGTTGTGACAGTTCAGTATTTCATCCAGGCCCAGTGTTTACATTTGTGACAGTTCAGTATTTCCTCCAGTCCCTGTGTTTACA
Organism: Heterodontus francisci; assembly: GCF_036365525.1. Lineage (NCBI taxonomy): Eukaryota > Metazoa > Chordata > Chondrichthyes > Heterodontiformes > Heterodontidae > Heterodontus > Heterodontus francisci. Next base: position 8,861,263 of record NC_090392.1, on the reverse strand, counting down.
GTTGTGACAGTTCAGTATTTCATCCAGGCCCAGTGTTTAAATTTGTGACAGTTCAGTATTTCATCCAGGACCTGTGTTTACAGTTGTGACAGTTCAGTATTTCATCCAGGCCCAGTCTTTACATTTGTGACAGTTCAGTATTTCATCCAGGACCTGTGTTTACAGTTGTGACAGTTCAGTATTTCATCCAGGACCTGTGTTTACAGTTGTGACAGTTCAGTATTTCATCCAGGACCTGTGTTTACAGTTGTGACAGTTCAGTATTTCATCCAGGCCCAGTGTTTACATTTGTGACAGTTCAGTATTTCCTCCAGTCCCTGTGTTTACAGTTGTGACAGTTCAGTATTTCATCCAGGCCCAGTGTTTAAATTTGTGACAGTTCAGTATTTCATCCAGGACCTGTGTTTACAGTTGTGACAGTTCAGTATTTCATCCAGGCCCAGTCTTTACATTTGTGACAGTTCAGTATTTCATCCAGGACCTGTGTTTACAGTTGTGACAGTTCAGTATTTCATCCAGGACCTGTGTTTACAGTTGTGACAGTTCAGTATTTCATCCAGGCCCAGTCTTTACATTTGTGACAGTTCAGTACTTCCTCCAGTCCCTGTGTTTACATTTGTGACAGTTCAGTATTTCATCCAGGCCCAGTGTTTACAGTTGTGACAGTTCAGTATTTCATCCAGGCCCAGTGTTTACATTTGTGACAGTTCAGTATTTCCTCCAGTCCCTGTGTTTACATTTGTGACAGTTCAGTATTTCATCCAGGACATGTGTTTACAGTTGTGACAGTTCAGTATTTCATCCAGGCCCAGTGTTTACAGTTGTGACGGTTCAGTATTTCCTCCAGTCCCTGTGTTTACATTTGTGACAGTTCAGTATTTCCTCCAGTCCCTGTGTTTACATTTGTGACAGTTCAGTATTTCATCCAGGCCCAGTGTTTAAATTTGTGACAGTTCAGTATTTCATCCAGGACCTGTGTTTACAGTTGTGACAGTTCAGTATTTCATCCAGGCCCAGTCTTTACATTTGTGACAGTTCAGTATTTCATCCAGGACCTGTGTTTACAGTTGTGACAGTTCAGTATTTCATCCAGGACCTGTGTTTACAGTTGTGACAGTTCAGTATTTCATCCAGGCCCAGTCTTTACATTTGTGACAGTTCAGTACTTCCTCCAGTCCCTGTGTTTACATTTGTGACAGTTCAGTATTTCCTCCAGTCCCTGTGTTTACAGTTGTGACAGTTCAGTATTTCATCCAGTCCCTGTGTTTACATTTGTGACAGTTCAGTATTTCATCCAGGACCTGTGTTTACAGTTGTGACAGTTCAGTATTTCATCCAGGCCCAGTCTTTACATTTGTGACAGTTCAGTACTTCCTCCAGGCCCTGTGTTTAAATTTGTGACTGTTCAGTATTTCATCCAGGACCTGTGTTTACAGTTGTGACAGTTCAGTATTTCATCCAGGCCCAGTGTTTGCATTTGTGACAGTTCAGTATTTCCTCCAGTCCCTGTGTTTACAGTTGTGACAGTTCAGTATTTCATCCAGGCCCAGTGTTTACATTTGTGACAGTTCAGTATTTCCTCCAGTCCCTGTGTTTACAGTTGTGAAAGTTCAGTATTTCATCCAGGCCCAGTGTTTAAATTTGTGACAGTTCAGTATTTCATCCAGGACCTGTGTTTACAGTTGTGACAGTTCAGTATTTCATCCAGGCCCAGTCTTTACATTTGTGACAGTTCAGTATTTCATCCAGGACCTGTGTTTACAGTTGTGACAGTTCAGTATTTCATCCAGGACCTGTGTTTACAGTTGTGACAGTTCAGTATTTCATCCAGGACCTGTGTTTACAGTTGTGACAGTTCAGTATTTCATCCAGGCCCAGTGTTTACATTTGTGACAGTTCAGTGTTTCCTCCAGTCCCTGTGTTTACAGTTGTGACAGTTCAGTATTTCATCCAGGCCCAGTGTTTAAATTTGTGACAGTTCAGTATTTCATCCAGGACCTGTGTTTACAGTTGTGACAGTTCAGTATTTCATCCAGGCCCAGTCTTTACATTTGTGACAGTTCAGTATTTCATCCAGGACCTGTGTTTACAGTTGTGACAGTTCAGTATTTCATCCAGGACCTGTGTTTACAGTTGTGGCAGTTCAGTATTTCATCCAGGCCCAGTCTTTACATTTGTGACAGTTCAGTACTTCCTCCAGTCCCTGTGTTTACATTTGTGACAGTTCAGTATTTCATCCAGGCCCAGTGTTTACAGTTGTGACAGTTCAGTATTTCATCCAGGCCCAGTGTTTACATTTGTGACAGTTCAGTATTTCCTCCAGTCCCTGTGTTTACATTTGTGACAGTTCAGTATTTCATCCAGGACATGTGTTTACAGTTGTGACAGTTCAGTATTTCATCCAGGCCCAGTGTTTACAGTTGTGACAGTTCAGTATTTCCTCCAGTCCCTGTGTTTACATTTGTGACAGTTCAGTATTTCATCCAGGCCCAGTGTTTAAATTTGTGACAGTTCAGTATTTCATCCAGGACCTGTGTTTACAGTTGTGACAGTTCAGTATTTCATCCAGGCCCAGTCTTTACATTTGTGACAGTTCAGTATTTCATCCAGGACCTGTGTTTACAGTTGTGACAGTTCAGTATTTCATCCAGGACCTGTGTTTACAGTTGTGACAGTTCAGTATTTCATCCAGGCCCAGTCTTTACATTTGTGACAGTTCAGTACTTCCTCCAGTCCCTGTGTTTACATTTGTGACAGTTCAGTATTTCATCCAGGCCCAGTGTTTACAGTTGTGACAGTTCAGTATTTCATCCAGGCCCAGTGTTTACATGTGTGACAGTTCAGTATTTCATCCAGGCCCAGTGTTTACAGTTGTGACAGTTCAGTATTTCATCCAGGCCCAGTGTTTACATGTGTGACAGTTCAGTATTTCATCCAGGCCCAGTGTTTACATGTGTGACAGTTCAGTATTTCATCCAGGCCCAGTGTTTACATTTGTGACAGTTCAGTATTTCCTCCAGTCCCTGTGTTTACATTTGTGACAGTTCAGTATTTCATCCAGGACATGTGTTTACAGTTGTGACAGTTCAGTATTTCATCCAGTCCCAGTGTTTACAGTTGTGACAGTTCAGTATTTCATCCAGTCCCTGTGTTTACATTTGTGACAGTTCAGTATTTCATCCAGGACATGTGTTTACAGTTGTGACAGTTCAGTATTTCATCCAGGCCCAGTGTTTACAGTTGTGACAGTTCAGTATTTCCTCCAGTCCCTGTGTTTACATTTGTGACAGTTCAGTATTTCATCCAGGACATGTGTTTACATTTGTGACAGTTCAGTATTTCATCCAGGACCTGTGTTTACATTTGTGACAGTTCAGTATTTCATCCAGGCCCAGTGTTTACATTTGTGACAGTTCAGTATTTCATCCAGGACATGTGTTTACAGTTGTGACAGTTCAGTATTTCATCCAGGCCCAGTGTTTACAGTTGTGACAGTTCAGTATTTCCTCCAGTCCCTGTGTTTACATTTGTGACAGTTCAGTATTTCCTCCAGTCCCTGTGTTTACATTTGTGACAGTTCAGTATTTCATCCAGTCCCAGTGTTTACGTTTGTGACAGTTCAGTATTTCCTCCAGTCCCTGTGTTTACATTTGTGACAGTTCAGTATTTCATCCAGGCCCAGTGTTTACAGTTGTGACAGTTCAGTATTTCATCCAGTCCCTGTGTTTACATTTGTGACAGTTCAGTATTTCATCCAGGCCCAGTGTTTACATTTGTGACAGTTCATTATTTCATCCAGGCCCAGTGTTTACATTTGTGACAGTTCAGTATTTCATCCAGGCCCAGTGTTTACATTTGTGACAGTTCAGTATTTCCTCCAGTCCCTGTGTTTACATTTGTGACAGTTCAGTATTTCATCCAGGCCCAGTGTTTACAGTTGTGACAGTTCAGTATTTCCTTAAGTCCCTGTGTTTACATTTGTGACAGTTCAGTATTTCCTCCAGTCCCTGTGTTTACAGTTGTGACAGTTCAGTATTTCATCCAGGCCCAGTGTTTACATTTGTGACAGTTCAGTATTTCCTCCAGTCCCTGTGTTTACATTTGTGACTGTTCAGTATTTCCTCCAGTCCCTGTGTTTACAGTTGTGACAGTTCAGTATTTCATCCAGGCCCAGTGTTTACATTTGTGACAGTTCAGTATTTCCTCCAGTCCCTGTGTTTACATTTGTGACAGTTCAGTATTTCCTCCAGTCCCTGTGTTTACAGTTGTGACAGTTCAGTATTTCATCCAGGCCCAGTGTTTACATTTGTGACAGTTCAGTATTTCCTCCAGTCCCTGTGTTTACATTTGTGACAGTTCAGTATTTCCTCCAGTCCCTGTGTTTACATTTGTGACAGTTCAGTATTTCCTCCAGTCCCTGTGTTTACATTTGTGACAGTTCAGTATTTCATCCAGGCCCAGTGTTTACAGTTGTGACAGTTCAGTATTTCCTCCAGTCCCTGTGTTTACATTTGTGACAGTTCAGTATTTCCTCCAGTCCCTGTGTTTACAGTTGTGACAGTTCAGTATTTCATCCAGGCCCAGTGTTTACATTTGTGACAGTTCAGTATTTCCTCCAGTCCCTGTGTTTACATTTGTGACAGTTCAGTATTTCCTCCAGTCCCTGTGTTTACAGTTGTGACAGTTCAGTATTTCATCCAGGCCCAGTGTTTACATTTGTGACAGTTCAGTATTTCATCCAGGCCCAGTGTTTACATTTGTGACAGTTCAGTATTTCCTCCAGTCCCTGTGTTTACATTTGTGACAGTTCAGTATTTCATCCAGGCCCAGTGTTTACAGTTGTGACAGTTCAGTATTTCCTCCAGTCCCTGTGTTTACAGTTGTGACAGTTCAGTATTTCATCCAGGCCCAGTGTTTACATTTGTGACAGTTTAGTATTTCATCCAGGCCCAGTGTTTACATTTGTGACAGTTCAGTATTTCATCCAGGCCCAGTGTTTACATTTGTGACAGTTCAGTATTTACTCCAGGCCCAGTGTTTACAGTTGTGACAGTTCAGTATTTCCTCCAGTCCCTGTGTTTACATTTGTGACAGTTCAGTATTTCATCCAGGACCTGTGTTTACAGTTGTGACAGTTCAGTATTTCATCCAGGCCCAGTGTTTACATTTGTGACAGTTTAGTATTTCATCCAGGCCCAGTGTTTACATTTGTGACAGTTCAGTATTTCATCCAGGCCCAGTGTTTACATTTGTGACAGTTCAGTATTTCCTCCAGTCCCTGTGTTTACATTTGTGACAGTTCAGTATTTCATCCAGGACCTGTGTTTACAGTTGTGACAGTTCAGTATTTCATCCAGTCCCTGTGTTTACATTTGTGACAGTTCAGTATTTCATCCAGTCCCTGTGTTTACATTTGTGACAGTTCAGTATTTCATCCAGGCCCAGTGTTTACAGTTGTGACAGTTCAGTATTTCCTCCAGGCCCAGTGTTTACATTTGTGACAGTTCAGTATTTCCTCCAGTCCCTGTGTTTACAGTTGTGACAGTTCAGTATTTCATCCAGGCCCAGTGTTTACATTTGTGACAGTGCAGTATTTCATCCAGGCCCAGTGTTTACATTTGTGACAGTTCAGTATTTCCTCCAGTCCCTGTGTTTACATTTGTGACAGTTCAGTATTTCATCCAGGACCTGTGTTTACAGTTGTGACAGTTCAGTATTTCATCCAGGCCCAGTGTTTACATTTGTGACAGTTCAGTATTTCCTCCAGTCCCTGTGTTTACAGTTGTGACAGTTCAGTATTTCATCCAGGCCCAGTGTTTACATTTGTGACAGTGCAGTATTTCATCCAGGCCCAGTGTTTACATTTGTGACAGTTCAGTATTTCCTCCAGTCCCTGTGTTTACATTTGTGACAGTTCAGTATTTCCTCCAGTCCCTGTGTTTACATTTGTGGCAGTTCAGTATTTCATCCAGGCCCAGTGTTTACATTTGTGACAGTTCAGTATTTCATCCAGGCCCAGTGTTTACATTTGTGACAGTTCAGTATTTCATCCAGGCCCTGTGTTTACATTTGTGACAGTTCAGTATTTCCTCCAGTCCCTGTGTTTACATTTGTGACAGTTCAGTATTTCATCCAGGCCCAGTGTTTACAGTTGTGACAGTTCAGTATTTCATCCAGGCCCAGTGTTTACATTTGTGACAGTTCAGTATTTCCTCCAGGCCCAGTGTTTACATTTGTGACAGTTCAGTATTTACTCCAGGCCCAGTGTTTACATTTGTGACAGTTCAGTATTTCATCCAGGCCCAGTGTTTACATTTGTGACAGTTCAGTATTTACTCCAGGCCCAGTGTTTGCATTTGTGACAGTTCAGTATTTCCTCCAGTCCCTGTGTTTACATTTGTGACAGTTCAGTATTTCATCCAGGCCCAGTGTTTACATTTGTGACAGTTCAGTATTTCATCCAGGCCCAGTGTTTACATTTGTGACAGTTCAGTATTTCATCCAGGCCCAGTGTTTACATTTGTGACAGTTCAGTATTTCATCCAGGCCCAGTGTTTACATTTGTGACAGTTCAGTATTTCATCCAGGCCCAGTGTTTACATTTGTGACAGTTCAGTATTTCCTCCAGGCCCAGTGTTTACATTTGTGACAGTTCAGTATTTCATCCAGGCCCAGTGTTTACAGTTGTGACAGTTCAGTATTTCATCCAGGCCCAGTGTTTACATTTGTGACAGTTCAGTATTTCATCCAGGCCCAGTGTTTACATTTGTGACAGTTCAGTATTTCATCCAGGCCCAGTGTTTACAGTTGTGACAGTTCAGTATGTCATCCAGGCCCAGTGTTTACATTTGTGACAGTTCAGTATTTACTCCAGGCCCAGTGTTTGCATTTGTGACAGTTCATTATTTCCTCCAGTCCCTGTGTTTACATTTGTGACAGTTCAGTATTTCCTCCAGTCCCTGTGTTTACATTTGTGACAGTTCAGTATTTCCTCCAGTCCCTGTGTTTACATTTGTGACAGTTCAGTATTTCCTCCAGTCCCTGTGTTTACATTTGTGACAGTTCAGTATTTCCTCCAGGCCTTGTGTTTAAATTTGTGACAGTTCAGTATTTCCTCCAGTCCCTGTGTTTACATTTGTGACAGTTCAGTATTTCATCCAGGTCCAGTGTTTACATTTGTGACAGTTCAGTATTTCATCCAGGCCCAGTGTATACAGTTGTGACAGTTCAGTATTTCATCCAGGCCCAGTGTTTACAGTTGTGACAGTTCAGTATTTCATCCAGTCCCAGTGTTTACATTTGTGACAGTTCAGTATTTCATCCAGGCCCAGTGTTTACATTTGTGACAGTTCAGTATTTCCTCCAGTCCCTGTGTTTACATTTGTGACAGTTCAGTATTTCATCCAGTCCCAGTGTTTACATTTGTGACAGTTCAGTATTTCATCCAGGCCCAGTGTTTACATTTGTGACAGTTCAGTATTTCCTCCAGTCCCTGTGTTTACATTTGTGACAGTTCAGTATTTCATCCAGGCCCAGTGTTTACAGTTGTGACAGTTCAGTATTTCCTCCAGTCCCTGTGTTTACATTTGTGACAGTTCAGTATTTCATCCAGGTCCAGTGTTTACATTTGTGACAGTTCAGTATTTCATCCAGGCCCAGTGTATACAGTTGTGACAGTTCAGTATTTCATCCAGGCCCAGTGTTTACAGTTGTGACAGTTCAGTATTTCATCCAGTCCCAGTGTTTACAGTTGTGACAGTTCAGTATTTCCTCCAGTCCCAGTGTTTACATTTGTGACAGTTCAGTATTTCCTCCAGTCCCTGTGTTTACATTTGTGACAGTTCAGTATTTCATCCAGGCCCTGTGTTTACATTTGTGACAGTTCAGTATTTCATCCAGTCCCTGTGTTTACATTTGTGACAGTTCAGTATTTCATCCAGGCCCAGTGTTTACAGTTGTGACAGTTCAGTATTTCATCCAGGCCCAGTGTTTACATTTGTGACAGTTCAGTATTTCCTCCAGGCCCAGTGTTTACAGTTGTGACAGTTCAGTATTTCCTCCAGTCCCTGTGTTTACATTTGTGACAGTTCAGTATTTCCTCCAGGCCTTGTGTTTAAATTTGTGAAAGTTCAGTATTTCCTCCAGTCCCTGTGTTTACATTTGTGACAGTTCAGTATTTCATCCAGGCCCAGTGTTTACATTTGTGACAGTTCAGTATTTCATCCAGGCCCAGTGTATACAGTTGTGACAGTTCAGTATTTCATCCAGGCACAGTGTTTACAGTTGTGACAGTTCAGTATTTCATCCAGTCCCAGTGTTTACATTTGTGACAGTTCAGTATTTCATCCAGGCCCAGTGTTTACAGTTGTGACAGTTCAGTATTTCCTCCAGTCCCAGTGTTTACATTTGTGACAGTTCAGTATTTCATCCAGGCCCTGTGTTTACATTTGTGACAGTTCAGTATTTCATCCAGGCCCTGTGTTTACAGTTGTGACAGTTCAGTATTTCCTCCAGTCCCAGTGTTTACATTTGTGACAGTTCAGTATTTCATCCAGGCCCTGTGTTTACATTTGTGACAGTTCAGTATTTCATCCAGGCCCTGTGTTTACATTTGTGACAGTTCAGTATTTACTCCAGGCCCTGTGTTTACAGTTGTGACAGTTCAGTATTTACTCCAGGCCCTGTGTTTACATTTGTGACAGTTCAGTATTTCATCCAGGCCCAGTGTTTAAATTTGTGACAGTTCAGTATTTCATCCAGGCCCTGTGTTTACATTTGTGACAGTTCAGTATTTCCTCCAGTCCCTGTGTTTACATTTGTGACAGTTCAGTATTTCATCCAGGCCCAGTGTTTACAGTTGTGACAGTTCAGTATTTCCTCCAGACCCTGTGTTTACAGTTGTGACAGTTCAGTATTTCCTCCAGTCCCTGTGTTTACATTTGTGACAGTTCAGTATTCACTCCAGGCCCAGTGTTTACAGTTGTGACAGTTCAGTATTTCCTCCAGTCCCTGTGTTTACCTTTGTGACAGTTCAGTATTTACTCCAGGCCCAGTGTTTACATTTGTGACAGTTCAGTATTTCATCCAGGCCCAGTGTTTACATTTGTGACAGGTCAGTATTTCCTCCAGACCCTGTGTTTAAATTTGTGACAGTTCAGTATTTCCTCCAGACCCTGTGTTTAAATTTGTGACAGTTCAGTATTTCATCCAGGCCCAGTGTTTACATTTGTGACAGTTTAGTATTTCCTCCAGACCCTGTGTTTAAATTTGTGACAGTTCAGTATTTCCTCCAGTCCCTGTGTTTACATTTGTGACAGTTCAGTATTTCATCCAGGCCCAGTGTTTACATTTGTGACAGTTCAGTATTTCATCCAGGCCCAGTGTTTACATTTGTGACAGTTCAGTATTTCATCCAGGCCCAGTGTTTACATTTGTGACAGTTCAGTATTTCCTCCAGTCTCTGTGTTTACATTTGTGACAGTTCAGTATTTCATCCAGGCCCAGTGTTTACATTTGTGACAGTTCAGTATTTCCTCCAGACCCTGTGTTTAAATTTGTGACAGTTCAGTATTTCATCCAGTCCCTGTGTTTACATTTGTGACAGTTCAGTATTTCATCCAGGCCCAGTGTTTACATTTGTGACAGTTCAGTATTTCATCCAGGCCCAGTGTTTACAGTTGTGACAGTTCAGTATTTCCTCCAGTCCCAGTGTTTACATTTGTGACAGTTCAGTATTTCATCCAGGCCCTGTGTTTACATTTGTGACAGTTCAGTATTTCATCCAGGCCCTGTGTTTACAGTTGTGACAGTTCAGTATTTCCTCCAGTCCCAGTGTTTACATTTGTGACAGTTCAGTATTTCATCCAGGCCCTGTGTTTACATTTGTGACAGTTCAGTATTTCATCCAGGCCCTGTGTTTACATTTGTGACAGTTCAGTATTTACTCCAGGCCCTGTGTTTACAGTTGTGACAGTTCAGTATTTACTCCAGGCCCTGTGTTTACATTTGTGACAGTTCAGTATTTCATCCAGGCCCAGTGTTTAAATTTGTGACAGTTCAGTATTTCATCCAGGCCCTGTGTTTACATTTGTGACAGTTCAGTATTTCCTCCAGTCCCTGTGTTTACATTTGTGACAGTTCAGTATTTCATCCAGGCCCAGTGTTTACAGTTGTGACAGTTCAGTATTTCCTCCAGACCCTGTGTTTACAGTTGTGACAGTTCAGTATTTCCTCCAGTCCCTGTGTTTACATTTGTGACAGTTCAGTATTCACTCCAGGCCCAGTGTTTACAGTTGTGACAGTTCAGTATTTCCTCCAGTCCCTGTGTTTACCTTTGTGACAGTTCAGTATTTACTCCAGGCCCAGTGTTTACATTTGTGACAGTTCAGTATTTCATCCAGGCCCAGTGTTTACATTTGTGACAGGTCAGTATTTCCTCCAGACCCTGTGTTTAAATTTGTGACAGTTCAGTATTTCCTCCAGACCCTGTGTTTAAATTTGTGACAGTTCAGTATTTCATCCAGGCCCAGTGTTTACATTTGTGACAGTTTAGTATTTCCTCCAGACCCTGTGTTTAAATTTGTGACAGTTCAGTATTTCCTCCAGTCCCTGTGTTTACATTTGTGACAGTTCAGTATTTCATCCAGGCCCAGTGTTTACATTTGTGACAGTTCAGTATTTCATCCAGGCCCAGTGTTTACATTTGTGACAGTTCAGTATTTCATCCAGGCCCAGTGTTTACATTTGTGACAGTTCAGTATTTCCTCCAGTCTCTGTGTTTACATTTGTGACAGTTCAGTATTTCATCCAGGCCCAGTGTTTACATTTGTGACAGTTCAGTATTTCCTCCAGACCCTGTGTTTAAATTTGTGACAGTTCAGTATTTCATCCAGTCCCTGTGTTTACATTTGTGACAGTTCAGTATTTCATCCAGGCCCAGTGTTTACATTTGTGACAGTTCAGTATTTCATCCAGGCCCAGTGTTTACATTTGTGACAGTTCAGTATTTCATCCAGGCCCAGTGTTTACAGTTGTGACAGTTCAGGATTTCATCCAGGCCCAGTGTTTATATTTGTGACAGTTCAGTATTTCATCCAGGCCCAGTGTTTACATTTGTGACAGTTCAGTATTTCATCCAGGCCCAGTGTTTACATTTGTGACAGTTCAGTATTTCATCCAGTCCCTGTGTTTACATTTGTGACAGTTCAGTATTTCCTCCAGTCCCTGTGTTTACATTTGTGACAGTTCAGTATTTCATCCAGGCCCAGTGTTTACAGTTGTGACAGTTCAGTATTTCATCCAGGCCCAGTGTTTACATTTGTGACAGTTCAGTATTTCATCCAGGCCCTGTGTTTACATTTGTGACAGTCAGTATTTCATCCAGGCCCAGTGTTTACATTTGTGACAGTTCAGTATTTCATCCAGGCCCAGTGTTTACATTTGTGACAGTTCAGTATTTCATCCAGTCCCTGTGTTTACATTTGTGACAGTTCAGTATTTCATCCAGGCCCAGTGTTTACATTTGTGACAGTTCAGTATTTCATCCAGTCCCTGTGTTTACATTTGTGACAGTTCAGTATTTCATCCAGGCCCAGTGTTTACATTTGTGACAGTTCAGTATTTCATCCAGGCCCAGTGTTTACATTTGTGACAGTTCAGTATTTCATCCAGGCCCAGTGTTTACAGTTGTGACAGTTCAGTATTCCCTCCAGTCCCTGTGTTTACATTTGTGACAGTTCAATATTTCATCCAGGCCCAGTGTTTACATTTGTGACAGTTCAGTATTTCATCCAGGCCCAGTGTTTACATTTGTGACAGGTCAGTATTTCCTCCAGACCCTGTGTTTAAATTTGTGACAGTTCAGTATTTCATCCAGGCCTTGTGTTTAAATTTGTGACAGTTCAGTATTTCATCCAGGCCCAGTGTTTACAGTTGTGACAGTTCAGTATTTCCTCCAGTCCCTGTGTTTACATTTGTGACAGTTCAGTATTTCATCCAGGCCCAGTGTTTACAGTTGTGACAGTTCAGTATTTCCTCCAGTCCCTGTGTTTACATTTGTGACAGTTCAGTATTTCCTCCAGTCCCTGTGTTTACATTTGTGACAGTTCAGTATTTACTCCAGGCCCAGTGTTTACATTTGTGACAGTTCAGTATTTCCTCCAGACCCTGTGTTTAAATTTGTGACAGTTCAGTATTTCATCCAGGCCCAGTGTTTACAGTTGTGACAGTTCAGTATTTCCTCCAGTCCCTGTGTTTACATTTGTGACAGTTCAGTATTTCCTCCAGTCCCTGTGTTTACATTTGTGACAGTTCAGTATTTCCTCCAGTCCCTGTGTTTACATTTGTGACAGTTCAGTATTTCCTCCAGTCCCTGTGTTTACATTTGTGACAGTTCAGTATTTCCTCCAGTCCCTGTGTTTACATTTGTGACAGTTCAGTATTTACTCCAGGCCCAGTGTTTACAGTTGTGACAGTTCAGTATTTCCTCCAGTCCCTGTGTTTACATTTGTGACAGTTCAGTATTTACTCCAGGCCCAGTGTCTACATTTGTGACAGTTCAGTATTTCATCCAGGCCCAGTGTTTACATTTGTGACAGTTCAGTATTTCCTCCAGACCCTGTGTTTAAATTTGTGACAGTTCAGTATTTCATCCAGGCCCAGTGTTTACATTTGTGACAGTTCAGTATTTCCTCCAGTCCCTGTGTTTACATTTGTGACAGTTCAGTATTTCATCCAGGCGCAGTGTTTACATTTGTGACAGTTCAGTATTTCCTCCAGACCCTGTGTTTAAATTTGTGACAGTTCAGTATTTCATCCAGGCCCAGTGTTTACATTTGTGACAGTTCAGTATTTCCTCCAGTCCCTGTGTTTACATTTGTGACAGTTCAGTATTTCATCCAGGCCCAGTGTTTACATTTGTGACAGTTCAGTATTTCCTCCAGACCCTGTGTTTAAATTTGTGACAGTTCAGTATTTACTCCAGGCCCAGTGTCTACATTTGTGACAGTTCAGTATTTCATCCAGGCCCAGTGTTTACATTTGTGACAGTTCAGTATTTCCTCCAGACCCTGTGTTTAAATTTGTGACAGTTCAGTATTTACTCCAGGCCCAGTGTCTACATTTGTGACAGTTCAGTATTTACTCCAGGCCCAGTGTCTACATTTGTGACAGTTCAGTATTTCCTCCAGTCCCTGTGTTTACATTTGTTACAGTTCAGTATTTCATCCAGGCGCAGTGTTTACATTTGTGACATTTCAGTATTTCCTCCAGACCCTGTGTTTAAATTTGTGACAATTCAGTATTTACTCCAGGCCCAGTGTCTACATTTGTGACAGTTCAGTATTTACTCCAGGCCCAGTGTCTACATTTGTGACAGTTCAGTATTTCATCCAGGCCCAGTGTTTACATTTGTGACAGTTCAGTATTTCCTCCAGACCCTGTGTTTAAATTTGTGACAGTTCAGTATTTCATCCAGGCCCAGTGTTTACATTTGTGACAGTTCAGTATTTCCTCCAGTCCCTGTGTTTACATTTGTGACAGTTCAGTATTTCATCCAGGCCCAGTGTTTACATTTGTGACAGTTCAGTATTTCATCCAGGCCCAGTGTTTACATTTGTGACAGTTCAGTATTTCATCCAGTCCCTGTGTTTACATTTGTGACAGTTCAGTATTTCATCCAGGCCCTGTGTTTACATTTGTGACAGTTCAGTATTTCATCCAGTCCCTGTGTTTACATTTGTGACAGTTCAGTATTTCCTCCAGTCCCTGTGTTTACATTTGTGACAGTTCAGTATTTCATCCAGATCCAGTGTTTACATTTGTGACAGTTCAGTATTTCCTCCAGTCCCTGTGTTTACATTTGTGACAGTTCAGTATTTCATCCAGGCCCAGTGTTTACATTTGTGACAGTTCAGTATTTCCTCCAGACCCTGTGTTTAAATTTGTGACAGTTCAGTATTTCATCCAGGCCCAGTGTTTACATTTGTGACAGTTCAGTATTTCCTCCAGACCCTGTGTTTAAATTTGTGACAGTTCAGTATTTCATCCAGACCCTGTGTTTAAATTTGTGACAGTTCAGTATTTCCTCCAGACCCTGTGTTTAAATTTGTGACAGTTCAGTATTTCCTCCAGACCCTGTGTTTACATTTGTGACAGTTCAGTATTTCATCCAGGCCCACTGTTTACATTTGTGACAGTTCAGTATTTCATCCAGGCCCAGTGTTTACATTTGTGACAGTTCAGTATTTCCTCCAGACCCTGTGTTTAAATTTGTGACAGTTCAGTATTTCATCCAGTCCCTGTGTTTACATTTGTGACAGTTCAGTATTTCATCCAGGCCCAGTGTTTACATTTGTGACAGTTCAGTATTTCATCCAGGCCCAGTGTTTACAGTTGTGACAGTTCAGTATTTACCCAGGACCTGTGTTTACATTTGTGACAGTTCAGTATTTCATCCAGCCCAGTGTTTACATTTGTGACAGTTCAGTATTTCCCCCAGGCCCAGTGTTTACATTTGTGACAGTTCAGTATTTTCTCCAGACCCTGTGTTTACATTTGTGACAGTTCAGTATTTCCTCCAGTCCCTGTGTTTACATATGTGACAGTTCAGTATTTCCTCCAGTCCCAGTGTATACAGTTGTGACAGTTCAGTATTTCATCCAGGCCCAGTGTTTACATTTGTGACAGTTCAGTATTTCCTCCAGGCCCAGTGTTTACATTTGTGACAGTTCAGTATTTCATCCAGGCCCAGTGTTTACATTTGTGACAGTTCAGTATTTCATCCAGGCCCAGTGTTTACATTTGTGACAGTTCAGTATTTCATCCAGGCCCTGTGTTTAAATTTGTGACAGTTCAGTATTTCATCCAGGCCCTGTGTTTAAATTTGTGACAGTTCAGTATTTCATCCAGTCCCTGTGTTTACATTTGTGACAGTTCAGTATTTCATCCAGGCCCAGTGTTTACATTTGTGACAGTTCAGTATTTCATCCAGGCCCAGTGTTTACATTTGTGACAGTTCAGTATTTCATCCAGGCCCAGTGTTTACATTTGTGACAGTTCAGTATTTCATCCAGGCCCAGTGTTTAAATTTGTGACAGTTCAGTATTTCCTCCAGTCCCTGTGTTTACATTTGTGACAGTTCAGTATTTCATCCAGGCCCAGTGTTTACATTTGTGACAGTTCAGTATTTCATCCAGGCCCTGTGTTTAAATTTGTGACAGTTCAGTATTTCATCCAGGCCCTGTGTTTAAATTTGTGACAGTTCAGTATTTCATCCAGTCCCTGTGTTTACATTTGTGACAGTTCAGTATTTCATCCAGGCCCAGTGTTTACATTTGTGACAGTTCAGTATTTCATCCAGGCCCAGTGTTTACATTTGTGACAGTTCAGTATTTCCTCCAGTCCCAGTGTTTACATTTGTGACAGTTCAGTATTTCATCCAGGCCCAGTGTTTACATTTGTGACAGTTCAGTATTTCATCCAGGCCCAGTGTTTACATTTGTGACAGTTCAGTATTTCATCCAGGCCCTGTGTTTAAATTTGTGACAGTTCAGTATTTCCTCCAGGCCCAGTGTTTACATTTGTGACAGTTCAGTATTTCATCCAGGCCCAGTGTTTACAGTTGTGACAGTTCAGTATTTCGTCCAGGCCCAGTGTTTACATTTGTGACAGTTCAGTATTTCATCCAGGCCCAGTGTTTAAATTTGTGACAGTTCAGTATTCCCTCCAGTCCCTGTGTTTACATTTGTGACAGTTCAGTATTTCCTCCAGTCCCTGTGTTTACATTTGTGACAGTTCAGTATTTCATCCAGGCCCAGTGTTTACATTTGTGACAGTTCAGTATTTCATCCAGGCCCAGTGTTTACATTTGTGACAGTTCAGTATTTCCTCCAGTCCCTGTGTTTACATTTGTGACAGTTCAGTATTTCCTCCAGGCCCAGTGTTTACATTTGTGACAGTTCAGTATTTCATCCAGGCCCAGTGTTTACAGTTGTGACAGTTCAGTATTTCATCCAGGCCCAGTGTTTACATTTGTGACAGTTCAGTATTTCCTCCAGTCCCTGTGTTTACATTTGTGACAGTTCAGTATTTCCTCCAGTCCCTGTGTTTACATTTGTGACAGTTCAGTATTTCATCCAGGCCCAGTGTTTACATTTGTGACAGTTCAGTATTTCATCCAGGCCCAGTGTTTACATTTGTGACAGTTCAGTATTTCCTCCAGTCCCTGTGTTTACATTTGTGACAGTTCAGTATTTCCTCCAGGCCCAGTGTTTACATTTGTGACAGTTCAGTATTTCATCCAGGCCCAGTGTTTACAGTTGTGACAGTTCAGTATTTCATCCAGGCCCAGTGTTTACATTTGTGACAGTTCAGTATTTCCCTCCAGTCCCTGTGTTTACATTTGTGACAGTTCAGTATTTCCTCCAGTCCCTGTGTTTACATTTGTGACAGTTCAGTATTTCATCCAGGCCCAGTGTTTACATTTGTGACAGTTCAGTATTTCCTCCAGTCCCTGTGTTTACATTTGTGACAGTTCAGTATTTCATCCAGGCCCAGTGTTTACATTTGTGACAGTTCAGTATTTCCTCCAGGCCCAGTGTTTAAATTTGTGACAGTTCAGTATTTCCTCCAGTCCCTGTGTTTACATTTGTGACAGTTCAGTATTTCCTCCAGGCCCAGTGTTTAAATTTGTGACAGTTCAGTATTTCATCCAGGCCCAGTGTTTACATTTGTGACAGTTCAGTATTTCCTCCAGTCCCTGTGTTTACATTTGTGACAGTTCAGTATTTCCTCCAGTCCCTGTGTTTGCATTTGTGACAGTTCAGTATTTCATCCAGGCCCTGTGTTTACATTTGTGACAGTTCAGTATTTCATCCAGGCCCAGTGTTTACAGTTGTGACAGTTCAGTATTTCATCCAGGCCCAGTGTTTACATTTGTGACAGTTCAGTATTTCCTCCAGTACCTGTGTTTACATTTGTGACAGTTCAGTATTTCCTCCAGGCCCAGTGTTTACATTTGTGACCGTTCAGTATTTCCTCCAGTCCCTGTGTTTACATTTGTGACAGTTCAGTATTTCATCCAGGCCCAGTGTTTACAATTGTGACAGTTCAGTATTTCATCCAGTCCCTGTGTTTACATTTGTGACAGTTCAGTATTTCTTCCAGTCCCTGTGTTTACATTTGTGACAGTTCAGTATTTCATCCAGTCCCTGTGTTTACATTTGTGACAGTTCAGTATTTCATCCAGGCCCAGTGTTTACATTTGTGACAGTTCAGTATTTCCTCCAGGCCCAGTGTTTACATTTGTGACAGTTCAGTATTTCATCCAGTCCCTGTGTTTACATTTGTGACAGTTCAGTATTTCTTCCAGTCCCTGTGTTTACATTTGTGACAGTTCAGTATTTCATCCAGTCCCTGTGTTTACATTTGTGACAGTTCAGTATTTCATCCAGGCCCAGTGTTTACATTTGTGACAGTTCAGTATTTCATCCAGTCCCTGTGTTTACATTTGTGACAGTTCAGTATTTCATCCAGGCCCAGTGTTTACAATTGTGACAGTTCAGTATTTCATCCAGTCCCTGTGTTTACATTTGTGACAGTTCAGTATTTCATCCAGTCCCTGTGTTTACATTTGTGACAGTTCAGTATTTCATCCAGGCCCAGTGTTTACAATTGTGACAGTTCAGTATTTCATCCAGTCCCTGTGTTTACATTTGTGACAGTTCAGTATTTCTTCCAGTCCCTGTGTTTACATTTGTGACAGTTCAGTATTTCATCCAGTCCCTGTGTTTACATTTGTGACAGTTCAGTATTTCATCCAGGCCCAGTGTTTACATTTGTGACAGTTCAGTATTTCCTCCAGGCCCAGTGTTTACATTTGTGACAGTTCAGTATTTCATCCAGTCCCTGTGTTTACATTTGTGACAGTTCAGTATTTCTTCCAGTCCCTGTGTTTACATTTGTGACAGTTCAGTATTTCATCCAGTCCCTGTGTTTACATTTGTGACAGTTCAGTATTTCATCCAGGCCCAGTGTTTACATTTGTGACAGTTCAGTATTTCCTCCAGGCCCAGTGTTTACATTTGTGACAGTTCAGTATTTCATCCAGGCCCAGTGTTTACATTTATGACAGTTCAGTATTTCCTCCAGTCCCTGTGTTTACATTTGTGACAGTTCAGTATTTCATCCAGGCCCAGTGTTTACATTTGTGACAGTTCAGTATTTCATCCAGTCCCTGTGTTTACATTTGTGACAGTTCAGTATTTCCTCCAGTCCCTGTGTTTACATTTGTGACAGTTCAGTATTTCATCCAGGCCCAGTGTTTACATTTGTGACAGTTCAGTATTTCATCCAGTCCCTGTGTTTACATTTGTGACAGTTCAGTATTTCCTCCAGTCCCTGTGTTTAAATTTGTGACAGTTCAGTATTTCATCCATGCCCAGTGTTTACATTTGTGACAGTTCAGTATTTCCTCCAGTCCCTGTGTTTACATTTGTGACAGTTCAGTATTTCATCCAGGCCCAGTGTTTACATTTGTGACAGTTCAGTATTTCATCCAGGCCCAGTGTTTACATTTGTGACAGTTCAGTATTTCATCCAGGCCCAGTGTTTACATTTGTGACAGTTCATTATTTCATCCAGGCCCAGTGTTTACAATTGTGACAGTTCAGTATTTCATCCAGGCCCAGTGTTTACATTTGTGACAGTTCAGTATTTCCACCAGGCCCAGTGTTTACATTTGTGACAGTTCAGTATTTCATCCAGGCCCAGTGTTTACATTTGTGACAGTTCAGTATTTCATCCAGGCCCTGTGTTTACATTTGTGACAGTTCAGTATTTCCTCCAGTCCCTGTGTTTACATTTGTGACAGTTCAGTATTTCATCCAGGCCCAGTGTTTACATTTGTGACAGTTCATTATTTCATCCAGGCCCAGTGTTTACAATTGTGACAGTTCAGTATTTCATCCAGGCCCAGTGTTTACATTTGTGACAGTTCAGTATTTCCCCCAGGCCCAGTGTTTACATTTGTGACAGTTCAGTATTTCATCCAGGCCCAGTGTTTACATTTGTGACAGTTCAGTATTTCATCCAGGCCCTGTGTTTACATTTGTGACAGTTCAGTATTTCCTCCAGTCCCTGTGTTTACATTTGTGACAGTTCAGTATTTCATCCAGGCCCAGTGTTTACATTTGTGACTGTTCAGTATTTCATCCAGGCCCAGTGTTTACATTTGTGACAGTTCAGTATTTCCCCCAGGCCCAGTGTTTACATTTGTGACAGTTCAGTATTTCATCCAGGCCCAGTGTTTACATTTGTGACAGTTCAGTATTTCATGCAGGCCCAGTGTTTACATTTGTGACAGTTCAGTATTTCCTCCAGTCCCTGTGTTTACATTTGTGACAGTTCAGTATTTCATCCAGTCCCTGTGTTTACATTTGTGACAGTTCAGTATTTCATCCAGGCCCTGTGTTTACATTTGTGACAGTTCAGTATTTCCTCCAGTCCCTGTGTTTACATTTGTGACAGTTCAGTATTTCCTCCAGGCCCAGTGTTTACATTTGTGACAGTTCAGTATTTCATCCAGGCCCAGTGTTTACATTTGTGACAGTTCAGTATTTCATCCAGGCCCAGTGTTTACATTTGTGACAGTTCAGTATTTCATCCAGTCCCTGTGTTTAAATTTGTGACAGTTCAGTATTTCATCCAGGCCCTGTGTTTACATTTGTGACAGTTCAGTATTTCATCCAGGCCCAGTGTTTACATTTGTGACAGTTCAGTATTTCATCCAGGCCTTGTGTTTACATTTGTGACAGTTCAGTATTTCCTCCAGTCCCTGTGTTTACATTTGTGACAGTTCAGTATTTCATCCAGGCCCAGTGTTTACATTTGTGACAGTTCAGTATTTCATCCAGGCCCAGTGTTTACATTTGTGACAGTTCAGTATTTCATCCAGTCCCTGTGTTTACATTTGTGACAGTTCAGTATTTCCTCCAGTCCCTGTGTTTACATTTGTGACAGTTCAGTATTTCATCCAGGCCTTGTGTTTAAATTTGTGACAGTTCAGTATTTCATCCAGTCCCTGTGTTTAAATTTGTGACAGTTCAGTATTTCATCCAGGCCCAGTGTTTACAGTTGTGACAGTTCAGTATTTCATCCAGTCCCTGTGTTTACATTTGTGACAGTTCAGTATTTCATCCAGGCCCAGTGTTTACATTTGTGACAGTTCAGTATTTCATCCAGGCCCAGTGTTTACATTTGTGACAGTTCAGTATTTCATCCAGTCCCTGTGTTTAAATTTGTGACAGTTCAGTATTTCATCCAGGCCCAGTGTTTACATTTGTGACAGTTCAGTATTTCATCCAGTCCCAGTGTTTACATTTGTGACAGTTCAGTATTTCATCCAGTCCCTGTGTTTACATTTGTGACAGTTCAGTATTTCATCCAGGCCCAGTGTTTACATTTGTGACAGTTCAGTATTTCCTCCAGGACCTGTGTTTACAGTTGTGACAGTTCAGTATTTCATCCAGTCCCTGTGTTTACATTTGTGACAGTTCAGTATTTCATCCAGGCCCAGTGTTTACATTTGTGACAGTTCAGTATTTCCTCCAGTCCCTGTGTTTACATTTGTGACAGTTCAGTATTTCCTCCAGGCCCAGTGTTTACATTTGTGACAGTTCAGTATTTCATCCAGTCCCTGTGTTTACATTTGTGACAGTTCAGTATTTCATACAGGCCCTGTGTTTACATTTGTGACAGTTCAGTATTTCATCCAGGCCCAGTGTTTACATTTGTGACAGTTCAGTATTTCATCCAG